>NC_084851.1:22087603-22428203 GCF_033115175.1 Lepus europaeus | reverse complement strand
GGTCTAAAGATTAAATTGTGCATCCTACAGATTCCTTCATAATAGAATTAGTTCCCTACCTTGAAGAGAATAGAGAAATGAAAGAACAAGTTGGGCTTAGAATAGAGAAATGAGGGAGCAAGTCCTAGATCACTTGCTGACAATAGCAATATTACATGAATACTTAGCAAACCGTTTCAACCCTTAGATAAGAACTTAATAAAACATTTACCGGAAGGTCCAATGCCTTCTCTAAATTTTAAGAATCATGTATTTGAAAACACGTCTTAAATATCTAACATGGTGTAGTTTGTTTAACCAGTAAACTTAAGCACAACCATATAAAATGTTTTTAATTTCTTTCTACCAACAAGTTTCGTGCCTTTCTAGCCGCCAGGGGCCATGATGACCGCTGACTGCATGGGAACCACCTGGGGCTTCACTCCGCGGAGTACTGACCCCACCCCTCCAGCCTGAGGGTCCCAACATGGCAGCAGTTTTGCTACACAGATGGGACAGCTGTGGGCGTAGCATGCAATGGCCAGAGCTGCACCGATCCGAAGCCAGGAGCCAGGAGCTTTTTCTGGGTCTCCCACATGGGTGCAGGGGCCCAGGCACTTGGGCCACCTTTCATTGCTTTCCCAGACCATAGCAGAGAGCTGGACTGGAAGAGGAGCAGCTGGGACTAGAACCAGCTCCTATATGGGATGCCAGTACTTCAGGCCAGGGCTTTAACTCACTGTGCCACAGCGCTGGCCCCTGCTGATTTTAGCATTCTCCCTGTGGCACTGAGCACCCAGGGCTCTGGCAAATGTCAGGGGGAACCCCCGTGTCAGCCACAGAGGGCAGAGGTTGAGTCAGGGACCCCAGCACTGGCGGGCCCATGGGTACTGCAGCTCTTCTTGTCTGAGTCTCCTCCCCATACCTGCCCATGGGTCATTTCTCCCCTGGATCCCTGCAGCTTCTCAGAAGCCATGGAGGGGGTTGTGTGCAGAGATGGAGATACTCCATGCAAGCCTCACAAGGTGGCAGGGGAGGGGGTGTGGGAAGCCCCGCTTTCCAGAGGCTCCTGCTGCAGGTGGGGACTGCACAGACCTGGTCCAGCATCCTGGAGGCCGTGCTGTGAGCCCTCTTCTCTGAATTGTCCCAGAGTCAGCTGCTCAGGGCTGTCACCCAGCAGGTGCCTAGTTCAGGTTCCTAGCATCAGCGTACTGCCCCCCTCCCCAGCATGACTCTCCTCACCCCCTCCTCGTCCATCAGCTTCATGCACGGCTCTGTCTCTCGCAGGGCCTCTGGCTCACATTTCCCCTTTGCTGTCCAGTCCCCCAGGGGCCACCCATGCCCAGTGGCCCTCCTCCAGAGTCTCATCTCCAGCCCAGAGCACCACCCCAGGCATGCACGTGCTGTACCCCAAACCCTCCTGGGACCCACCCCCTTCCAGCTCCTCAGCCTCATGCTGGGTCCCACAGACCAACAGTCCTGGGGGCAGTCTGTGAATGCACCAAGGACCTGTCCCCCTGAGGTGTTGCGACACCCCAGCTTTGTTCAGGTAGCACATGATGAAGAATCCCATCCCTTACCTTAAAACCAATTTGTGTCTAGATTCCAAGTGGGTTAAGTTGTCAGCATTGTGGCACAGTTGTTAAGCTGCCACCTCTGATGCCTTCATCCATATCAGAGCCCAGGTTTGAGTTCCAGCTGCTGTACCTCTTTCTTTTTTTTTTAAGATTTATTTTATTGATTTGAAAGACAGAGTTACAGAGAGAGGTAGAGACAGAGAGAGAGGTCTTCCATCCACTGGTTCATGCCTCAGATGGCCACAATGGCTGGAACTGTACCGGTCCAAAGCCAAAAGCCAGAAGCTCCTTCCAGATCTCCTAGCAGGGGCTGGCGCTATGGCGCAGTGGCTCCTTCCACATCTCCCACATGGGTGCAGGGGCCCAAGGACTTGGGCCATCTTCTACTGCTTTCCCAGGCCATAGCAGAGAGCTGGATCAGAAGAAGAGCAGCCAGGACTAGAACCCGGCACACATATGGGATGCCAGCGCTTCAGGCCAGGGCTTTAACCCACTGCGCCACAACACCAGCCCCTGCTGTACCTCTGATCCAGCATCCTGCCAACGTGCCTGGGAAAGCAGTCGAGAATGGCCCAGGTGCTTTGAACCCCTGCATCAATGTAGGAGACCCTGATGGAGTTCCTGGCTCAAGGCATCAGCCTGGCCCATTTCAGCCATTTGGGAAGTGAACCAGTGAATGGGAGATCGATTCTCTCTGTATGTCTCTGTCTCTGTCTCTGTCTCTGTCTCTGCCTCTGTCTCTCTCTCTCTCTCTCTCTCCTGCCTTTCAAATAAATAAATTAAATCTTTAAAGAAAACAATAACTAAAACCACAAAGTGAATTTATTGCACACAGCACATTTCTGGGTCTTGCTTTTTCTGTCCTGTGTGCCTTTTTACTGGGGAATTAACACTGTGCAAATACAACATGACTGCTAATACAATTTGATTGAAATCCAGCAACTTCCTGGTGCTTTCTCTTTGTCCGTGCTGGTCTTTGTTCATTTTTGTCTCTTCTTCCTGTTTTTTTTTTTCTGGACCAGTTGAATGTTTCCTATGTCTGTCTTTCCTATCCTTTGCTGCCCTGTTATATATCACAATTTTTAGCTTTTGCTTTATGGTTTACATCCTACACCTGTAGGTGATCACTTGGCCATTGGGGTCCCATGTGGGACACTACAGCTACTCTGGGGGTATAAGAAGTCTAAACAAGAACTCTGTGCTCTTTTATCCAGTAGGCTGCCACACACTGTATTTCTGCTTACCTTATAAACCTCACATTCAATTATTTTTGCTATAAACAGCTGATGATAGCCTTAAAGAGATAGCCTTAAAGAGATTTTAAGGAACATTGTATTAACCTATATGTTTCTCATTCCATTGGAGGAATCCATATGTTCCAATTGACTGTGATTTTTCTCCTGGCTAAATTAGTTCCTTTCATGTTTCCTGAGCTACTGTCTGTCTGTGATGAAGACTTCCAGCTTCCATGTGTCTGTCTGTAAAAGTCTTTATTTTGTGTCCTGTGTTGTGGTGCTGCGGGTTGAGCTGCTCCTTGCAATGTCATCATCCCAAATCAGAGCACTGATTCAAGTCCCTGCTGTTCCATCCCAACCCAGCTTTCTGCTAATGGCCTGGGAAGGCAGCAGAAGATGGGCCAGGTACCTGGACCCCTGCCACCCATGTGAGAGCCCTAGGTGCTGTTCCAGGCTCCCAGTTTCAACCTGGCCAACCCTGGTTGTTGTGGATATTAGGGAAGTAAACCAGGAGATGGAGGATATTCTCTCTCTCTCTCTCTCTTTCTTCTGCTTCCTCCTCCCCTCTCTCCCCTTCCAAATAAATCTTTTTTAAAGTATTCATCTCACCTTAGTTTTTAAATGTAACAGTCTTGTTGTGATACAACTTTAAAATATAAAATTCATCCTTTGAAGTTGTGTACAGTTCAACCACCACCACTGTCTAATTTAGAACACTTTTGTGACCTGCACAAGAAAACCTCACAGCCATGCCTGCTCTCCAGCCACTCAGGCCTCCTTGACTCACTTCCCAATCCTGGGCAGCCCAGTTCTGCCCTCTGTCTATGGTCCTGCCTATTCTTGGCACTTCCTGTCATTAGACTCACATGCTGTGTGGCCCTACTGCCTTGCTTTCGTCATCTGCCGTGTTGCAGCTGACTGTGACTCGGTCTTTCTGAGGTCTGAGTCATATTCCACCATATGACTGGATGGGTGCTGTCCATTCCCCAGCTGCTGGGGATTAGGGTTTCGATTCTTCAGCTGTTCTGGACACATTCATGTGCAAGTTTCCCAAGGAAATGTTTCTTCAGTTACCTTAGGCTGTCTTCCGCTCGGCCATGGGGTTGCCGGGTCCAGCAGAAGCTCTGAGAGACTGCCAGTCTCCTGTGCACAGCAGCTGCCCCATGGTACAGCCTCACCAGCAGTGTTTGAGGCTCCGCCATCTCCTGGTCTTTACCAACCCCTGTTGTTCACTCACTTTCACCTTTGAAAGTCATTTCCCTGTTGCGCAGAATTCTGGGTTGACAGCTTTTTCCTTTCAGTTCCTTAAAAATATGATTCCACTTCCTTCTGGCTTTCAGTGTTTCCAGTGAAAAGTCTTGTGTTCTTCCTCTCATTTTCGTAACCTCTGCTTTCTCTCTGGCTACTTTTTTTAAGCAGAGAGACAGAGACTCACATCCACTGGTTCACTGCTCAAATGCCCATGTAGCTGGGACTGAGACAAGGAGAAGCTGGAAGCGAGGACCTCCATCCAGGTCTCTCTCATGCATGGCAGTGACCCAGCTTTCTGAGCCATCACTTGCTGCCTGCCTGCGTGCACATTAGCAGGAAGCTGGAACCAGGAACAGGGATGAGACTTGAAGGTCATAGCCTAGTTTTATAATCTTCCTTGTGCTTGCACTGATCAAGTTTCTTGCCTGTGCATTATTAGTTTTTATCATTTTCAGAAACGTTTGAACAATACTTCCTTGAATAAATTTTATCTGTCTTTCTTCCTCCTCCACCTTCTCTCCTTCCCACTCCCCACTGGATCACATTTTGGAGTTTCTGTACCTTCTCTGCTGTTCAGAGAGCTCTGTAATGTTCGTATTCTTCTCTGTTTCCCTGACTGGCTGCTAGACACATCTACATCCCAGGCATTCCCTTTTCATGTCTTGATGTCTGATTTGGCCCCTGTCATCCCTGACAGAGGAGCTCCACCTGAGTGCCTGTTCTTCCTATGCCTTCTCCAGCACACACAGGGCTTGCTCGCTGGCTGCACTAGTGTCCTGCCACTCACTTCAGTAACTGCATCCTGTCCAGGTCTGTTCCAGTCCATCCATTCTGGGTCACATTTTCTTGTTTCTGTGCATGGCTGATAATTAAAAAGATTATTGTGCATCTCATGTTGGGTAATGGATTTCTTTCATTTTCCATAGCTTGAACTTTGTGTGAGATGCAGTCATGCTCCCAGGGCAGATTTTGATGTATTTTTTTAGTAAAGATTTGTATTTATTTATTTGAAAGAGTTGCACAGAAAGAGCTAGAGACAGAAATCTTCCATCCATCAGTCACTCCCTAGATGCCTGCAATGGCCAAGGATGGGCCAGACCAAAGCCAGGAACCAGTGGCTTCATCCAGGTTTTCCATGTGGGTGGCAGTGGCCCAAATACTTGGGCCATCTTTCCCTGCCTTCCCAGGCCATCAGCAGTGAGCTGGAATGGAAGTAGAGCAGAAGGGACAGGACCTCGAACCCCTATGAGATGCTGGAGTTGTGGGGAGCAGCTTCAACAACTGCACCACAACACCAGCCCCATGGTTTGGTAGTTTTGAGGCTTTTCTGCTTTGTCAGGTGGGAACAGAGCATCCTTTGGTTAAGCCCACTGACAAAGCCCCCTTCAAGCAGCCTCTTCAGTACTGTGGGCTATGGGAGGTCCCCTGCCTGGCTGGGGTGAATGTCAACCACAGCAGGTCCTCTGGGAGTTGGGAACCCTTCCCAGCAGCTCCTCCCCAAAGCTTGAGGAGCTCCCTCCCATGCCTGGGCTGGTCCACACCCAGCCTCTGCCTGAGAGCACAGCTCTGCAGCACCCACTCTGACTGACCTTCAGCCTCTGACACCCTGCTGCTCTGTCCTGATCCTGCTAGATTCCCCCATGTCTGTGTGTTCTCAGCTCTGCCTGCAGCTAGAGGGGAGCCCTGCTTTCTGCCTGAGCTCCCTTCTCTCCTGTGACCTGGAAACTCTCATTTGGAAGTAAGCTGGCACCCCAGGGCCCCCTTACTTCTCTCCTTCCTTACTTCTCTCCTTAGAGATCACTGCACCATGCTCCTGTTGCCCAGTAAAGCCATGATTTCCTGTGATTATTGCCTGTTTTTTTTTTTAGTTGTAGAAGGTCAGGTGTGTGTGTGTAAATTGAGTTCCCATTACTACTATGGTTAGAAGCAAAAGGCCTTGTTTGTTGTCATTAATTGTCAGTTTGCTTGATGATATTCCTTTCTCATTGTTTTAAATTTTCAACTTGTTTCATTACCCCAATATGAAAGAGCTGTTAGAGCTACAGACAAAGCCAGATGGACCAAGACGACCATGCCACATCAATCACTGCCAGTTGATGGCAGAGCTCCTGGGATGCTTGCTTTAGCCTTGGTCTCTTGTTGCTCATGGTCACAGCCCTGCCTTTCTCATTCCCAGTGAAGCTGTATATTCATCTACCATGGCTGTGAGGCCAACTGCTCCTCCTCACAGGCCCAAAAGCTGGTGCTGCCAAGCAGGGCTGGCCTGGAGTCCTCTGCTGCAGAAGCCTCCCAGTGCTCAGGCCAGGAATCTGTTCCCCTACCCTGCCCTGCCCATGTGTTTACTGGGCTGAGACTCAATGCTGACAAGGCCAGGTTAGGATATCTCCCTGCCTCCTACTGGGATGCTGAGCAAGTTGCTCCTCTTTCTAGATATAGCATCTAAACCATAAGGTTACTGTGAGCATTGAATGAGGCTTTGCAATATGTGTAACACATGCAGCAATTGATAGAGTTCATCATTATCATCACCACCACTATCATCATCACCATCATCGTCATGATCACCACCATCATCACCATCATCATCACCACCACTACCATCATAAACACCTTCATCATCATCATCACCACTACCATCATTATCACCATCATCATCACTATCACCATCATTATCATCACTATCATCCTCATCAACACCATCACCACCATCATTACCACCACCATTGACATTATCACTACCATCATCACCATTATCACTACTAAAAACCATCATTGCCATTACCATCATCATCACCATCACCACAATCATTACCATCATATTCAACATCAACACCATCATCATCTTGTTGTTCCTGTTACCACCAGAGGACAGCTCCTCAACTGACCATCACATACCTTTACCCTGTGGGCTCTCCTGAGAGGTGGGCTTAGCCTTGTTCTTGGGCCACACTGTGCTCTACCTATCCCCCCCTCGCCGCAATACAGTTCCAGTTGCACAACCCTCAGCCACAGAGACTCAGGACTCATCTTCCTCCATGTGATGGTCTCCAAGATGGAGGCTAAGTCAGCCCCACGGGGAGGCTTTCTCTGCCTGAACCCCTCCCATGCCTATCCAGGGACCCACCCCCTCCCCTTTCTGCTTTATTTTTCTTTCCAATATTTAGTATGTACCATGAAATTATATATTTCTTTATTCTTTATAAATCTTTATCACCATTAACTACAGTGAGGGCTGTGTCTCCAACATCTAAAACCATTCTAGAACATCTAGAACACCTAGTGGTGCTCAATAAATACCGCTTGATCAAATGGATGGATTCTGGATGCCTGTCCTAAAGCTGAAGCCAGCTCTGCCCCCTAGGCCAGCAACATTGACCTGTCAGTTAGGTGCATATCTACTGAGCACCTGCTGTGGGTATGGCTCTTGGCACCCATGATGGGTTGAATTGACTGCAACCTCCTGCACTCCTTTTGCCTGCTGGGACCCTGAATCCCCAGCTCTGCCTGAAGAGCCTCTGCTCAGCCAACATTCTAGATCCCCAGTGATGGAATCCAAGGGAGGACTCAGAAGGAAAGACACCACGCCACACATGGAATCCCCTGGAAGGCTAAAGAGAGGATCTCAGAGAGTCCACTGGGATCAAGGGTGGGAGATGCTAGAAACAGCCCAAACCCATGGCTAGGACCTGTCAGGGACTCATTGGACCAATTATGAGGTGCGGTTTCCCAGCTCCTGGTGTTCACGCCTACTAGGGTCTTCTCTTCCTGAGTGTGTACTTGGCCTGGTGGCCCACTTGTAACAACTATAGTACTTCACAGAATAATGACAATTCTGGTGCTTCCTACAACGAGTCTTTGGCTTCCATCTCCCTCACCTCTTGTACCCTCTTGCTTATTTATTCTGATGGAAGGCAACTGCCATGTTGTCAGCTTCCTATGGCAAAGAACAGAAAGAGGCTCCAGCCAAGATCCAGCAAGAAACTCAAACCCTGTGCCAAGACCGCAGTGGGCACCAGATCCTACTGAGAAGCACATGAGTCAGCTTGGGAGCTGATCTCTCCCTATCGGAGCCTTCAGCTGGGACTGCAGCCCTTACTGCCTCCTGGTTGCAGCCTTGTGAGAAATCCTGAGCCAGAGGATGCAGCGAATCCATGCCTGCATTCATGACCCACAGACACTGGAGAGTCACAAAGGTCTGTGGCAATTTGCTCTGTAGCAACTGATAATGAATGCACATGATGACCACTGTGGGGAGCCCTGGTCGCTAGACTGACAGTGAGTGCTTACCTTTCACAGTCCCTGCTCCTTTGTCACTTCTCCAGATATGGAACTCCCCAGTGGAAGTGCTCGGCTGGCTGCATTTAGGTCATGTGAGGGAGGAGAGGGATCCAGGTGCTGTATGGCCAAGTATACACTTGTGGTAACCTTGACCTTGACAGCTTCCTGGCACTTACTAATTAATGATCGGTTACTGAGTCATTACAGACTTACTTGTCCGCTGGACTTTAGACTCTGAAAGGCTAAACATTTTCTTTGCTCTTCCTTCTCCTCCACTAAACACAGAGCCTGACATGTAGTTGCTGCTCATTAAATGCTTGATGAATAGATGGGTAGATTGAAAGATGGACGGGTAGATTGATGGATGGATGGACGGACAGATCCATGAATTGATGAGTAGATAGGTGGATGGGTTGCTGGATGGATGGGTGGATGGTTGGCAGATGCGCAGATGGATGCATGGATGCTTGGCATCACACATTCCACATTCCATATATTTTCTTTTTTACATGAGGCAATTGTTCCCAAACTTTCCCTATCATAAAAATCAGCTGGGATACTTCCTCAAAATCCAGAGTTGTGTGCTCCCTCCCAGGCCTGCAGTGAGACCTGGGAAAGTGTATTTTAACAGGTGCTCTCTGCTGTTCTGACGTGTGGGCAAATTTAGGTAAGCTGGTGCTGCTATAGCACAGTTTGTTTTTAGATCTTGTCTCTCTCAGAGCATCTGAGTATTTTCTAGCCTTCTTCCTGGGGAATACAACCTTTGTTTCTTCCCTCCAGTCACCTGGAGGGCCTTCTCTGCATCCTGCCTGCTTTCTCCATGGCCCTCAGGCACTGGCCCTGCCAAGAACACTTGGGACCCTTGTGCAGGGCTCTGCACAGTGCCCCAGCCTCCTCAGCACCAGTGGAAGCCCTGAGTTACTGAATCTATTCAGTACTGGGCTCTGGGGATGGTGAGAAAAGACAGGGGCCCCAAGAGGAGTTTCACAATGATCATTAAAATGACTTCTGCTGCTGTGTGCCAGATGAGCAGGGCGGGGGGATGATGAGTGCCGTGAGACATGAGGTTGGGCATGAGGTCAACAGCTAGCACTTCAAGGGGGCTGCATGGAGGAGGAGCGACTTCAACTGGGTTTCAGAAGCAAGTGGCCGAGTTTGGTAAAGAAGAGATAATTACCTAAAGAGGGAAAATGAATCAAAGGGAAGAGGGTATCAGGCAGGCAGTAAGACAGGACATGTGCAGAGTGGGCAGCAGCTCTTCCAAGAGTCCAAGTTGTCCATTAGTGCATCATCAGTCACCTGCAAGGTTTGGTGGCTTGGATGAGTGATCACCGTTTTCTCGGCCGTAGTTGCTGTGGGTCCGGAGAGGCTCAGCTGCATGGTTCTGCCTCGAGGTTTTTCACCAGATGGGAGTGAATCCTGGGAGGCCTGAGTGACAGGCCCAGCAGGGCATCTGTGCAGCCTCATGTGGTTTCAGGGCGCCTCTGTGCACCCTCACCACACAGCAGCCCCTGGCTCTCATAGTGCTGGGCACAGTGCTCTCATGGCACCTAGGGTGTTTCTGTGGAACTGGAGAGAACACAAACTCTCTCTCTCAAAAGAAGTGTTGTCAGAGCTCTGTTACAGAAGCATTGGGGCAGGGGCAGAAATCACTGCTTTCTGCCTTGGAAACCTGCTCAGTGGCAGCGAGTCTGAGGGGCACGTGGGGGCCACGCTGCCCCTTCCAAGGGGGCCTCCACGGTGATCCCAGGATCTGAAGGTGCAGAGGCCAGAGGGCTCGGCTCAGACCGAGCTCTGGGCAGGAGGGGCAGTGAAGGGCAGTGAGCAGGCCTGGCTTTGGGGAGGGAAAAATTGGTGCTGTCAGAAAACAAGTGAAGAAAGGGGAACCACACAAGGATGTCAGCAGCACCAACCTGTGGACTCAGCTTGTGAGCACCTGGGGACCCCGGGGCCTTTCTCATCTGTGCCATGACCCCATTGCTTCCCCATCCATTGATGTCCATGTTAGTGCTTTGCATCTGGCAGTGTCCTGGTTCTCCACCAATCAAACTGTGGGTTCTCCTCCCATTATCCTATGGCTGCAGCTGCAGCAGCTACAAGGAGGGTGATTGTTTTTAGTTAGGTACCTCTAACTGTTAGATGGAACCAGGTGGCAGGTGCACAGGCCCTCTCTCCACCACCTTTGCACCTTCCTATGAGTTTATGATTATTTAAAATGAAAAGTGTGGGGGGGGAATCCATGTTACATTTTTCTTTCTAGAAGTGCTGGTTGGCTGTTTCATCATGCATTCACCATGCTCATTTATGTCTGTAAACATGTACCTCCTAGTCCTTACTTGATAATTCTGGTATCTCACATCCTGCCTGTTTCTATTAGGGGTTGTGTTTCCTGTCTCTTCTTCACAGTGCTCTGTCTCTGGTACACTCGGTTTTTTAACTCAGAGATGTTCATTTCCTTTAGAGTTGTATTTTTGCTCTATCTCTGAAATTTGGGTGAAAATCCAGTTCTTCTGGAGCAAATTTCAGTTTTCTTCCACAGTCTGCAAGGAGTGATTCCAAACTTGGACTGTGTAAGATTTAGTTTTCCTTGGGAGGTGTTTGGGCCACCCAAGTGGTATGGATTCCAAGGCCATGTTTCATGATGTAGTCACCCAGCAGATGCGACAAGCTGGACAGGTTTCCCTCTGCCCCATCCGGGGGACTCACCTGTGGTTCTGGTGAGCACTCTGGGTACCCTGCTCTGAGTGTGGTGTAGGCTCGCTGGGCACCACTCTGATCTCCCAGGCCCAGGCTGATGCCAGATGAGAAGCCACTCTTGCAGATGGAGCCCTGCTGCCTCTCTCCCATGACTCAGTTCCCTCACACCACAGAGACCACCCTGCTGCCCACCCAGAGAACTGTGCCAACAATGTCGTGAGGAGTGCTCAGGCCAGGGCCCAGGCTCTGGCAGTGAGCCAGACTGTTTTCATTTGTGGATCCGGAGGGTGTTATCTGAGGCAACATGGAAACCCTACAGGGTGCAGCAGAGAGGAGACAGGCTCTGCAGGCAGATCTGTGGTTCAAGGTCTGGCCTGCACATTGGCCAGCAGCATGTTTCACACATCCACCCACACAGTCCCTCATCCATCTGTCCATGCTCTCACCCACTCATCCATTCACCTACCAATACATCTACCTACCAACCCATCCCCTCATCTATCCCTAATCCACCCACCTACCTGCCATTCCAGCCATCTACCTGCCCATCCACCCAACCTTCTACTCATCCATCTACTCCCATCCACCCACCTACCTGCCATTCCACCCAGCTACCCACCTATCCACCCATCCACCCACCCACTTATCTACCCACCATTGATCCAACCTTTCACTCATCTATCCACCTATCAATGAATTCACCCACCAACCCATCCCCTTATCTACCCCCCATCCACCCACCTACCTGCCATTCCAGCCACCTACACACCCTTCCACCTGACCTTCCACTCATCCATCCATCCATCAACCACACACTCACCAGAACATCCCCTCATCCATCCACCCACCCATAATGATTCCTGGAGTGTTTCCTCTGCCTGGAAGTGAGTCAGTGGAGGAGACAGCCCCAGCTCTGTCCTCATGGAGCTGGGCATCTTAGGGAGGCCTGGCTGCTGTGGCTGGACTGTCCCCTGTAATGGGAGCCACCAATCCCAGGACAGTAGAATGAAGAGGCAGGACTCATGATGGCCATCACTTCAGGATTGATGCTGCTGACAGCAGGGCATCAGGCGCTGAGCCTGAGGGTTTGCTCTGTCCTGCTGGCTCTCCTGCCCCAGGACACTGCAGGGCAGTATGAAGACCCCCACCTGGGCATTCTCTAGATCCTGACTCTCTCAACCCCAGAGCCCTGAGCCAAACTCATCTGTGTTCTCCAGTGACCCAGCTGTGGTAGTGTGAGCAGCAGGGCTCTGACCAAGGAAAACTTGAGGGCCATGTGTTAATTAAATTCCTTTTTTATCATTATTTTAAAGACAGTGACAGAGACAGAGAGAGAGAGAGAGAGAGAGAGAGAGAGAGAGAGAGAGAGAGAGAGAGTTTTCATTCTTTGATTCACTCCCCCAGATGGCCACTACAACTGGGGCTGGGCCAGGCTGAAGCCAGGAGCTTCATCTGGGTCTCCCATATGGGTGCAAGGGCTCAAGCACTTGGGCCATCTTCTGCTGCCTTCCCAGGTTCATTAGCAGGGAGCTGGATCAGAAGTGGAGCTGGAGGGACTTGAACTGGCACGCATATGGAATGCTGGTATCATTACATAATGTTCTCATTTGTCTCTTTGAATAGAATGTCTATTTTGTCTGATATTAGGATGGTCACTCTTGCTTGTTTTTGCTTCCCGTTAGAATGGAATATATTTTCCATTCTTGTTCTTTCATTTTGTTTGTATCTTTGTTGATGAAGTTTGCTTTTTATGCAGAAAATAGATAAGTTTTGCTTTTTTGTCCATTCATCCAGTCTGTATCTTTTTAATTGGAATATTTAGACCATTTAAATTTAGGCTTTCATTTATACATAATGACTTGACCTGGCATTTTCCATAAATTTTCTTATTGTTTGCTTTGGAATTACTTTTTACTTTTTCTAGGACAATTCTGAGTTCAAGTTCTTTCATAATGATGATTATCTTTCTATGTTTCTGTGTGTACCACACCTGTAAATATCATTTGTAATCCTGGAGGAGTGATGGCAGATTCTTTCAAATTCAGTTTACTTTGTGACATCTATTTCATCTTCATTTATAAATTAGAGGTTTTCTGAGTATACTATGCTAGGCTGACAGTTTTTATTTTTTTTCTTTTAGGACTTAGGCTATGTTTTCCATTCAGTCATAGGTTGTAGAGTTTTTGATGAGAAATTAGCCTCAGTGGAATTGGATAACATTGAAGGTAATGTGGCATTTTTCTCACACATATTTTAGAATCTTTAGGTTTTACTTCTTTTTCTTTTTTCTTAATTTATTTGACAAATAGAGTAAGACTCTGAGAGAGAGAGAGAGAGACAGAGAGAAAGGTCTTCCTCCTGTTGGTTCACCCCCCCAAATGGCTGTCATGGCCAGCGGCGCTCCGAACCGAAGCCAGGAGCCAGGTGCTTCCACCTGGTCTCCCATGTTGGTATAGAGTCCCAAGCACTTGGGCCATGCTCCACTGCCTTCCTGGGCCACAGCAGAGAGCTGGACTGGAAGAGGAGCAACCGGGACTAGAACCCAGCACCCATATGGGATGCTGGCACCACAGGCAGAGGATTAACCAAGTGATCCCCAGTGCTGGCCCCAAGATTTTACTTTTAAACATTTCACTATGATGTGTCATGGTTAAAATCTTTTCTGATTTTGTCTATTCAGATTTCTATGCGCTTTCCGTATTTGTGTGTCCCTAGCTTTGTGCAAATTAAGAAAGATTTCTGTTTTTAATTAATTAAATAGACCTTAGAAATCTATTCTCTTTCCACATCTTCAGAAACTCCTAAGACACATACGTTAGGTCAATTGATAGTATCACCTAAATTGTGAACACTATTTTCAGTATTTCTATTTTTTCTTCTTTTTTCTCTTGGTCTGAGATACTTCCAAATATTTGTCTTCTAGCTCAGATATTCCTTATTCTTTGTTCTGTCTTAACAAGTCTGCTGTTAATGATATCTATGTATTTTTATTGCATCTATTGAATTATTCATTTCTGAAATTTCAATTTGATTTCTCTTTAATATCTTTGTCTCCCAGAAAAACTTTCACCATGTCATGCATGGATGTCTCTAAGTCATATATTTGCTTTTCTATGATTTTGAATAATCTTATAGTCACTCTTTTTTATTTCTTTTCATGTACTTCATCATTTCCTTCATCTTCAGGTTCTAACAATGAATCTTCAGACATATTTTGTATTTCTATGTTTATTTTTAGGCATTTGTGGGAGCACTTTTTCCCCCCTCTGGTGGCATCTGTCATTGAAATACACATCTGTGTCTTAGTAGAGTATCTGCTTATTCAGTGATTATACAGATGCATGTGTTGCATGGGAGCTAGTTGATCAGGATCAGTGCTTGAACATGGGGTGAGAATGCAAGTTGGGTTTGATAGAATTCCTCTGCCATCAGCAGGAGGTGGCATGATCCCCTCAGCTGGTATGATAGCCTCACCTTCACTCTGCTTATGTGACTGATGACCAAGGTGAACCCACAGTTGGTACATACCTTTCCCATGCATGTATATGAACCACACAAAGGATCTGTGCAGTCCTCGGTGTGAGCACAGATACCTCTTCAATGACACACGCCAAGCACACAGGGAGCTCTGAGTCTCTTAATCCAGACACAATGATTGCTCAGAGATGTAGCTACACATCTTGCCCTATCATGAAGTCACAGAATTCCCAAAGTCATAGAACACAGGTCTCCCACTCTAACAGGGAACAAGAATTCTACTCAGCCTCCATGAGTGTGGTCATCCATGCAGAAAGCTAAGGTGTTCACAGAATCAGCTGTCTGCCAGTGCTTCACTATTGCAGTTTGTGTCTTAGTGTCCATGATGGAATGAGAGATGAGTGCCTAATAGGACTAAGTTGATGCTCCAACCCATGCCAACCCCACAGGCCAGACTTAAAATCATTGGGGACTGCAGATTTATCCCTGTGATAAAATCCCTAATTACCCCACCTGTCCACCCTGGCAAACCAGGTGAGACAATATCCAGGGCCTGCACCATTGTTGATATTGTGAGAGGGAAAGCTTTGTGAACTGTGCATTTTTGAGTTTAGCCAGGATCCCTCAGAACAGCAGGGCCACTTCCCACCCATAGTGCAAGAGGAAAGGAAAAAAGGCAGAGTGTCTCTGTATCTACCGCCCTCCCTCCTGCAACAGTGATCTGCAGTCAGATGTGGGAGGTCTAGCACCACTTTTGGACTTCAGGACATAGTGGCTGCCCCAGACTGTGTATGCACACCCAGCAATTCTTGAAGTCACCCTCACACAGTCAGCAAGGTCACTCACAGGAGTGCAGGAGCAACTGACACACTGGTCTCCACTGCACCAACTTCACTCACTTGGCAACAAGAGGAAGGGGAACCAACCCTACAAAGGGAAGTGTAGCCTGCAGGACTATCCTAAGTGCCCAGCACAACTGTGAAGTGAGTAGAGCTGTGGCTGGCAGGTATTGTGCATGCCAGTGACCCAGATATCTTACCAGAGAGAAAGACCCACATATTTCACTGGCATAGAATCTTGTTGGGAGGACAGGACTCAATCCAGCAGGCCGGAACACACAGAGACAAGCGTTCTGAGAGCAACTCAATTCCCATGCAGTCAGGATGGGGTAGCAGGGTATAGTAGCTCCATCTGCAACCCTTGACCCTGAGAGTCCTGAGTGCTGATACTGAAAAAATAATGTTATCCTGTGAGAGGAGATAGGGTGTAGCTGGGTTCTATGCTGATTGGTTCCATAGAGCAGATCACAGCAGATGGAAGAGTGCTCACATGAGGGGGTGGACATACCACATGTACACTTCATACAGCAGTGTGTACATGTGCTCACTTTGGCTGCACATATACTAAAAATTGGAACGATGATTGCTGTACACATCAGGGGCTAACACTGTGCACTCCTCAGCCTGGAGAAGTGGTCACAACAGAGGTGATCATTCTTCTCCATCCTGTTAGCCAAAGGAAAGCTACCATGCCCAACTTGGGTGTTATCCCAGTTACTCACATCCTCGAGCACTGGGCAGAAATCCCTGGTTATACCAACCACACACCTCTTGGTCTTTATAGAAAGTATAACACAGAGGCATAGTTTAAAGATAAAAACATCAGAGGGTAAAAAACATTTTAAAAATAACTGCAAAAATCAAGAAAAAAGAAAAAGGACTACACTGTGACCTCTGCAAAGTAGTACAACAACATTAAAATACAAAAACATTAAAATGTGAAGGTGAAGAGATTGAAGAAATGCCAGAAATTGAATTCAAAAAAGTAAACATAGGATTACTCAAAACTAATCAAAAGTAAGCCCACAAGCTAAATAATACCATATATGTCATGAATGAAAAAATTTCCCATTAAACTGAGATTTTAAGAAGAAATCAAAATGAAATACTAGAAATTAAGAATTCAATAGATGAAATATAAAAATTCAGTGAGAACCTAAACAACAGAGTTGGTGAGGCAGAAGAAAGAATATCTGTGTTAGAACACAAATCTCTGGAAATTTTACAGGCATAGTAAAAAAGAGGAAGAAATTAGAAAACTTAAAAACAGAGTTGAAGATATATGGGATACTATCAACCAACCCAACATGTTTTCCATGCCCAACCTTCAATAGGACAGAATGAGAATCGAACCCAACCAAAAAGAAGTGCTATCTGTGGGGACTCTTCTACATACTCAGAAAAAAAATTATGACATAGCGTGTCTGTGGCCAGCAGATATTGTACATGCATGTGATCCAGGGATTTTACCAGAGGGAAAAATTCATGTTACCCACTGACTTTCTATATAACTGGGAAGCTCCATCTGCAAGAGTAGGACACACAGGCAGTGGCTCCAGGAACTCCTCAGTCACTCTGTAGACAGGTCAGGCTACCAGGGCAGAGTGGACCCACTTGGAATCCTTGATCATGGGAGCATTGGGTGCTGAGACTGCAAAAACACTGTGACTGGATGAGAGGGGGCAAGGTGTAGCCATAGTTCTGGGCAAGCTCTGGATACAGAGCCACAGCCAGGGCAGCTAATTGTTGTAAGAATCATGCTAACATAAAGAACTATGCAGCTCATTTGTGTGGTTCATACAGCAGCACAGATGAGTGCTGAAGACACTGGGGAGTAACACCTGGGCATTGCTCAGCTTGGAGGAGAGAAGGTGAGAGGGGGATCACACCAACAGATGTGACCACTCTCCTCCAATTCTTTTAATAAGAGGAGAACTACCAAGTCCAACTTGGTTGTTACCCTGGCTACTTACCCCTCCCTGGAGCACTGACCAGAGCTCCCAAGCCACACTCACACACAGCTCTTCATGTTCACTGAAGCACAATCAACTAAACAATATAGGCATAGTTCAAAGATAAAGGCCATTGGAGGAAAGGAAAACAACATTTAACACCATAAGAGCCTAGAAACAAATGCAGAAATTAAAAAAAAATAAGAATAAGGAAGACACCATGACCACTTAAAGGAACACAATAATATTTAAATATTAGAATGTGAAGATGAAGATATTGATGATGTGATGGAAATGAAATTCAAAAACTTAATCATATGATTACTAAAAAGCAACCAAAAGCAAATCCATGAACTAAAGAAAATGATATGTGACATAAAAAAATTCCCATGAAATTGAGATTTTAAAAAGAAATCAAAATGAAATATTAGAAATGAATTCAATTGATAAATACAAATTCAGCAGAAACCCTTCACAACAGACTTGGAGAGGCAAAATAAAGAATATCTGAGTAGAAGACAAGTGTTTGGAAATCATTCAGTCAGATCTAAAAAGAAAAAGAAAAAATTAGAAAAATTAAAAAACAGTGATGCAGATTTATGGGATACTATCAAACAATCAAATATGTAAGTATTAGGAGTTCCTGAAGGTGTGGAAAGAGAGAATGGAGTAAAAGGCCTATTTAGTGAAATAATTACAGAAAACTCCCCTAATTTGGAGAAAGGGACATTGAAGAACAGGAAGCATACAGATCTCCTGACAGACATGTCCAGAAAAATTTTCACCTTGACACATTATTGTCAAACTCTCCACAATAAAACATAAAGAAAATATCCTAAAATGTGTACTAGGGAAATGCCAGATTATTTTCAGAGGATTTCCAATTAGACTCACACAAACTTCTAATCAGAACCCTGTAGGCTAGAAAAGAATGATGAAACATAATCCAAGTTTTAAGGGAAAAAACTGTCAACCAGGAATATTGTAACTTGCAAAGCATCCATTTATGAATGACAATGAAATAAAGACTTTCCATAATAAATGGAAATTAAAAGAATTTGTCAGCACACATCCAGCTTTTAAAAAGATGCTGAAGGATTTGCCACACACAGAAATCAGAATGAAACCCACCATCATGACAGAATGCGAAGACAGATAATCCACCAATAAAAGTACAAAAGAAACCCAAAGTGATTGATAGCAACATTTATGAAAAATGGCACGGTCAAGTTGTTACTTATTAATGGTTACCTTGAGAGGCTGGTGGTGTGGCACAGCAGGTTAAAGCCCCAGCCTGCAGCACCAGCATGCCATATAGGAGCCAATTCATGCCCCAGCTGGTCCACTTCTGATCCAGATCTCTGTGAAAGCCTGGGAAAGCAGTAGATGGCCTAAGTCCTTGGGCCCTTGCACCTGCATGGGAGACCTATAAGAAACTCCTGGCTCCTGTTCAGATAACCTCATCTCTGGCTGTTGCAGTCAACTGGGCGTGAACCAGCAGATGGAAGACCTCCCTCTGTCTTTTTCTATATATCTACCTCTCTATATAACTCTGTCTTCCAAATACATAAAAAGAATCTTTAAAAAAATAGTTACCTTGAATGTAAATGATCTCAACTCTTCAGTTAAAAGATACTGACTGACCCAGCTCTCTGCTGTGGCACAGGAGTGTAGTGGAGGATGGCCCAAGTCCTTGGGCCCTGCACCCACATGGGAGATCGGGAGAAGCACCTGGCTCCTGCCTTTGGATCAGCGTGGTGCGCCGGCTGTAGTATGCTGGCAGCAGCAGCCATTGGAGTGTGAACCAACAGTAAAGGAAGACCTTTCTCTCTGTTTCTCTCTCTCTCTCTGTCCACTCTGCCTGTCAAAAAAAGATACTGACTAAATAGATTAAAAACAAGACCCATCTATTTGCTGCTTAAAAGAAACACAACTCAGAAAGATACACATAGACTGAAATTGAATAGATGGAAAAAATATATTCCATGTGAACAGAAAAAAAGGCAGGTGTCGCCATCCTAATATCAGACAAAATAGACTTTAACACAAAAACTATTAAAAGAGACAAAGAAGTATACTATGCAATGATTAAGCCATCAATACAACAGGAAGATGTGATTATAATTAATGTATATACACCCAATTACAGGGTGCCTGGCTATTTTTTAAAAAAAAATCTACTAATGGATTTAAAGGAAAATATAGACTGCAATACAATAGTAACAGGCACTTCAGCATCCCACTTTTATGAACAGGTAGATCAACTAGAATGAAAATTAACAAAGAAACAACAGAGCTAATTGACATCATAGATCAAATGTACCTAACTGATAACTATAGAGCTTTTCACCCTAGAGTTGCAGAATATACAGTCTTCTCAGCAGTGCACAGAACTTTCTTTAGGATAGACCATATACTAGGCCATAAAACAAGTCTCAGCAAATTCAAATAAATCAAATCATACCATGCACCTTCACTGATCACAATGGATTGATCTTGAAAAAAACAACTCAAGAATGTCAAGAACATATGCAAACACACGAAGAATGACTAAAATGCTCCTAAATGAACAGTGGGTTATAAAAGAAATAAAAAGAGAAATTTAAAAAATTTCTGCAATTATTCAAGATGACAATACCTCATATCAAAATGTATGAAATACAACAGAAATAGTGTTAAGAGAGAACTTTATAATGATATGTGCCTACATCAAGAAATGGGAAAGTAACAAAATAGATGAGGTGTCAATGCATCTCAAGGACCTAGAAAAAAGAAAAACAACAAACCAAACCTCAAATTATAAGGAGGAAGGAAATAATTAAAATTAAGGAAGAAATACAATTGAAACCAAAATACCATACAAGATATCAATAAAATGAAGAGCTTTTTTTTGAAAAAATAAAGTTGACACATCATTGGCACAGCTAACAAAAAAATAAAAATGAAGAAGATGCAAATCAATAAAATCAGAGATGAAAAATACATAACAATACAAATAAAAAGATGCATCAGGAAATACTACAAAGAGCTGTATGCTAATAGAATAGGAAACCTAGGAGAAATGGATATACTCCTGGCACATACAACCTACCTAAATTGAGCCATGAAGACATAAATCATCTAAACAGACTATGTATCAAAAAAGAGATCAAATCAGTAATAAAGACCATTCCAACAAAGAGAAGCCCAGGTCCTGAAGGCTTCAAGGCAGAATTCTACCAAACATTAAAGGAGAACCAACTCCCATTCTTATCAAGCTATTCAAAGCAATTGAAAGGGAGGTAATCCTCCCAAAATCCTTCTATGAAGCCTGCATCAACTTAATTCCTAAGCCAGAAAAAGATAGGTCAGAGAAAGAGAAATATAGACTAATATCCCTAATGAATGTAGACACAAAAATACTCAACAAAATACTACCTGATCAAATCCAACAACACATCAGAAATATCCTTCACCCAGACCAAGTGGGATTTACTCTATGCAGAGATGATTAACATCTGAAAATGAATAAATGTGATTAACCCCATTAACAAGCAGAGGACCAAAAACCATATGATTATCTCAGTAGATTCATAGAAAGCATGTGACAAAATCTAACACCATTTTATGATGAAAACTTTAAGCAAATTGGGTATAAAAGGAGCATTCTTCAATATAATCTAAGCAATCTAAGACAAACCAACAGCCAACTTTTACTGAATGGGAAATAATTGGAAGCATTCCCATTAACATTCAAAACCAAAGATGCCCATTCTCACCATTTCTATTTAATATAGTCCTGAAAGTTTTAACCAGAGCCTTCAGGGAGGTAAAAGAAATCAAAGGGATACAAATCAGGAAGGAAGAATTCAAACTATCCCTATTTGCTGATGGCATGATTATATATATATATATATATATATATATATATATATATATATATATATATATATATCCCAAAAGACCCCATGAATAAGCAAGTTTGGTAATGTAGCAGGACATAAAATCAACAGACAAAAAAATGAAAAGCCTTTGTATACACAGACAATGCCATAGATGAGAAAGAACTTCTAAGATTAGTCCCATTCATGATAGCTAAATAAAGCAATCAAGCACCTTGGAATAAATGTAACCAAGGATTCCAATGACGTCTGTGATAAAAATTACAAAACTAAAAAAAAAAGAAATAGAAGAAGACATAAAAAGTGGAAATATCTTCCATGTTTTAGATTGGAAGCATCAACATCTTCAAGATGTCCAAACTACTGAAAGAAATTTATAGATTCAATGTGATCCCAACAAAATTTCCAATAACATTCTTCTCAGATCTACAAAAAATGATGATAAATTGATATAGTAATACAAGAGACCCCAAATAGCTAAATCAATTTTATACAACAAAAAATGAAGTGGAAGATATCACAATACCAGACCTCAAGACATACTACAGGGCAGGTATAGTCAAAACAGCCTAGTAATGGCATAAAACAGACATGTAGAACAACAGAGCAGAACAGAAACCCCAGAAATAAATCCACACATCTACAACCAATTTATCCTTGACAAAGAATCAAAAAACATCTCCCAGATCCAAGACAGTCTCTTCAACAAATGGTGCTGGGAAAACTGGATTCCCATATGCAGAAATATGAAACAAGTCCCCTGCCTCACACCTTACACAAGAATCCACTCAAAATGGATCAGAGACCTGAATCTACAAACTGATACCATCAAAATACTAGAGAATATTGGGTAATATTACAAGGTGTTGGCATAGGGAAAGGTTCCTTAGAAAAGCCCCCCAGAAGCACAGTCAATCAAAGCCAAGATAAACAATTGGGTTACATCCAACTGAGAAGTTTCTCACTGCAAATGAAACACTCAACAAAGGGAAGAGGTGACCAAAAGCATGGGAGGAAATATTTGCAAACAAAACAACTGACAAAGAATTAACTTCCAGAATCTATAAAGAGCTCAAGAAACTCAACAACAAGAAACAAACAATCCAATTAAGAAATGGGTAAAGGAACTAAAGAATTTTTGAGTCTAAAGAGGGGAAATTCAAATGGCAGATAGACACATGAAAAAATGTTCAGGATTGCTAGCCATTGGGGAAATGCAAATCAAAACCAAACGTAGTTCACCTCATTCTTGTTAGAATGACTATCATTTAGGGGCCGATGCTGTGGCTCATTTGGCTAATCCTCTGCCTGCAGTGCCAGCATCCCATATGGGCACTGGGTTCTAGTCCCACTAGCTCGTCTTCCAGTTCAGCTCTCTGGTGTAGCCCAGGAAGGCAGTGGAGGATAGCCCAAGTGCTTGGGCCCTGCACCTGCATGGGAGACCATGAGGGAGCACCTGGCTCCTGGGTGTAGCAGCCATTTGGTGGGTGAACCAATAGAAGGAAGACCTTTATCTCTGTCTCTCTGTCTCTACCTGTCAAATAAATAAAAATAAAAATAAAAATAAAAATAAAAATAAAAATAAAAATAAAAAATAAAAAAGACCGGCGCCGCGGCTCAATAGGCTAATCCTCCGCCTAGCGGCGCCGGCACACCAGGTTCTAGTCCCGGTCGGGGCACCGATCCTGTCCCGGTTGCCCCTCTTCCAGGCCAGCTCTCTGCTGTGGCCCGGGAGTGCAGTGGAGGATGGCCCAAATCCTTGGGCCCTGCACCCCATGGGAGACCAGGATAAGCACCTGGCTCCTGCCATCGGATCAGCGCGGTGTGCCGGCAGCAACGCGCTACCACAGCGGCCATTGGAGGGTGAACCAACGGCAAAAGGAAGACCTTTCTCTCTGTCTCTGTCTCTCACTGTCCACTCTGCCTGTCAAAAATAAAATAAAAAATAAAAAAAATAAAAAAGAATGACTATCATATGGAAATTAAGGAACAACAAATGCTGGCAAGAATGGGGGGGAGAAGAGTTCTTTAATCCATTGTTGATGGGAATACAAACTTGTACAGCGACTTTGGAAGACAGTATGGAGATAGCTCAGAAAGCTGAGTATAGACCTACCATATCACCTAGCCAACCCACTCCTGGAAATTTATCCAAAGGAAATGAAATCATCATATGAAAGAATTATCTGTACACCCATGTCCACTTCAGCTAAATGTAAAATAGCTAAGATATGGAATCAATCCCAGATTTCCATCACCTCAAGGATGGATAAACAAATAATGACATATATACATTTGTAGTATATACACATATACTACACAGTGGTAAAAAAAATATAAAATCTTGTCATTTGCAACAAAATGGATTAAAATGGAAACCATTATATTTAGTGAAATAAGCCAGTCACAAAAAGACAAATACCATATGGTCTTTCTGATCTATAGTAACTAATAGAGTACTTAAAATGTAATCTTTAGGAGTGAAATTGACACTTTGAGGCATGATATGTTGAACAGCCCATGCCTTGATTATTGGAGAACACTGCTTTTCTTGTTTGTTTTTGTTCTTTACTCCTTTCTTTCTTCATACTAGTCAGTGAACACTCCACTTGGTGTATGTTAAATCTTATGAGTATAAATATTAATTGAAAATTGATTTCTGTAAAAAATAAGAATGGAAGGGTCAGTGATCTGTTGTAGCAAGTAAAGTTGCAACTTTTTTGCCAGCATTTCATATGGGTGCTGGTTCAAATCTTAGCTGCTCTACTTTCCAATCCAGCTGTCAACTATGGCTTTGCAGAGCAGTAAAGGGTGGCCCAAGTTCTTGGTCTCCTGCACCCATGTGGGAGACCTGGAAAAAGCTCCTTGCTCCTTGCTTCAGATCAGTACAGCTCTGGCTGTTGTGGCCATCTGGAGAGTGAACCAGCAGATGGAAAAATGGAAAGTATCTCTCTCTCTCTCTCTCTCTCTCTCTCTCTACCTCTCTGCCTCTCCTTCTCTCTCTGTATAACTCTGGTTTTTTAATAAACAGATACATCTTTGAAAAAGGTGGGGCTCAGCATTGCTCATCAATACTACAGTGGTTATCACCTCACATATGTAAAAATGGATATTATCAAAAAGTAAAAAAAAAAGATAAGTTTTGAACAAGAGAAAAGTAAATACATGAATTGTAGGAACGTAAATTGATACATCCACTACAGAAAACATGATGGATGTGCCTCTAAAAATGGAATGAAGGACAAAGCTGTCCCACTAATGGATGTGTATAGAACAGAAATAAAATCACTATCTTTAGGATATACCTGCACATGCATGTTCATGTAAGCATTATTCACAAATACAAGATATGGAAATAACCACATCATCTGTCAACAGATGAAAAGAGAGAATAAGACACGTACACAAGGTGGAATCAAATTCAAGGTTAAAAAAGAAATTCTGATGTTTTGTCACTACATGAATCCCAAAGTATGAATGTGGACCTTATGCTGTTTAACATAAAACAGAAAAAATAAATGCCACTTATTTGTGGAATCTAAGAAAGCCAATCATAAGCCCAGAATATATGGCACGTTTCCAGGGGCTAAGTGTGAAATGACTGGTGCATCTCAGGTTGTTGTGGTCAATTGGAGAGTGAACCTGAGGATGAAGACCTCTCTCTATCTCTCTACTTTTCCTTCTCTCTCTGTATAACTCTGACTTTCAAATAAATAAATAATTAATTAAAAGAATTATGGATCTCTGTTAGGAATTTGGAAAACATTATGCTGAGTGAAATAAGCCAGTCCCAAAGGGACAAATATCATATGTTCTCCCTGATCGGTGAACACTAAACGAGCACCAAAAAGGAAACCTGTTAAAGTGAAATGAACACTATGAGAAATGGTGACTTGATCAGCCCTTGCCCTGAGTGTTGATGAACAACTTAATATGTTATCCCTCTCTTAGTATTTTTTTTTGTTTGTCCTACTTGATATATTTGGTTGAATACTGTAATCAATACACAGTTATTATTAAGTGTTGAAACTTTACTGAAAAATTATTGCTGTTAAATATAAGAGTAGGAATAAGAGAGGGAAGAGATGTGCAATTTGGGACATGCTCAAGCTGACTTGCCACAAACAGTAGAATTAGAAACATACTAGGGGATTCCAATTCAATCCCATTAAGGTGGCATGCGCCAATGCCATCTCACTAGTCCAAGTGATCAATTTCTGTTCACAATTGATCATAATGATAGGACTAAGAGACAAAGGGATCACATAAACAAGACTAGTGGCTGCAAATACTAACAGATAGAATCAAAAAGGGAGAGAATGATCCAACATGGTAAGTGGGAGACACAGCAGACTCATAGAATGACAGATGTCCTAAAGAGCACTCTTGCCTCAGAATCAGCCCTTAAGGCATGTGGATCTGGCTGAAAAGCTCATGAGAGTATTTCAGTCATGGAAAGCCAAGACACTCTGGCAAAAAAAATGACCTAAATGAAAAATCTCCACTAGTGAGATCCCAGTGGGAAGAACAGGTCATCAAAGAAGGAGGTACCTTTCTCTGAAGGGAGGAGAGAACTTCCACTTTGACTATGGCCTTGTCTAAATATGATCAGAGTTGGTGAACTCCAAAGGCTTTCATAGCCTTGGCAACTTGTGATAAGAGCCTAGAGGGATTACTGATGCCATAAACAAGAGTGTCAATTTGTTAAATCAACAACAGGAGTCACTGTGCACTTACTCTTCATGCAGGATCTCTGCCCTAAAGTGCTGTACATTGTGATTTAATGCTATAACTAGTACTCAAAACAGTATTTTTCACTTTGTGTTTCTATGTGGGTGCAAACTGTTGAAATCTTTACTTAATATATGCTAAACTGATCTTCTTTATATAAAGAGAATTGAAAATGAATTGATGTGAATGGAAGGGGAGAGGGAGCAGGAAAGGGGAGGGTTGTGGGTGGGAGGGAAGTTATGGGGGGAAGCCATTGTAATCCATAAGCTGTACTTTGGAAATTTATATTCATTAAATAAAAGTTAATATATATATAATATATATGTATATATATATATATATATATATATATATATATATATATATATATATATATATATATATAATTATGGGTAAAAAAGAGGGAGTAGGAAGAAAGGCAGGAGTTTTGATGAGAGGGAGGGAGGGGGAGAAGAAGCATCATATTCCCAAATCCTTATATATTAAATTCATGTTGTTGTATTCCTTAAACAAAAATAAATAAATAAATAACCTAGTCATGCACATGTGAGCTGCAGATGCATTTACTTGACTTATTTAAATGGCACTTTCTTCCTGCTAGTCACCAGTTTCCTTTGTGAGGGAATAGAGAGAAATCAGTGTGTTCTTCTGTCACAGGGTAAGGTGGGAAAACTGTCCCTTACTGTCCCACCAGGCTTGACTCAAAGTCAAAGCTGTCCACATGGTTCTCACTTAGGTAATATCACAGGTGACACAGGATGTCACAGATAGAGCTCACCTAGCTCCAAGAAGATGGTGTCTCCTCCAGATCCAGCTGTGGGAATCCCCCATGGTGTCCCCACCCACTGCTATGTGTTTGTACTGTCCATGCTGCTCCACTGAGTCTTCCTACTTCCTGTAGGATTTCCACAGCAAACTTCTCTTAAACTCTGTCCTGGAAATGCAGTTACTTCACCTTCTTTCTGTTATCTTCCTGTGGTCAAAATCAGCCCATTTTGTCTCTATTCAGCCATATTGGACCTCCCATTCTGCTGTATTAAGTTCAGAAGTAATATCAAATGTATTACACCTGAAAATCTTCAATGAATGAGGCATGAATTTGTGTCAGGCACTGTGACTGGCAAATGTTACTTTTCTCATTGAATTTTCACTAACACTGTATGTTTCCATTATCCCGATTTTTTTTTAAATTTTTTTTTATTTTTGACAGGCAGAGTGGACAGTGAGTGAGAGACAAAGAGAAAGGTCTTCCTTTTGCCATTGGTTCACCCTCCAATGGCCACCGCGGTAGGTGCGCTGTGACCGGTGCACTGCGCTGATCCGATGGCAGGAGCCAGGTGCTTCTCCTGGTCTCCCATGGGGTGCAGGGCCCAAGAACTTGGACCATCCTCCACTGCACTCCCTGGCCACAGCAGAGAGCTGGCCTGGGAGAGGGGCAACCTGGACAGGATCGGTGCTCCGACCAGGACTAGAACCCAGTGTGCTGGCACCGCAAGGTGGAGGATTAGCCTACTGAGCCATGGAGCTGGCTTTTATATTTTCAAAAGTTTAGACATGATGATGTTACCCCCAGGTTAAAACCCAACTATGAGGGCCAGCATGTGGCACAGCAGATTAAGCTACTGCTTGTGATGCTGACATTTCATAGTAGAGTGCTTGTTTAGGTCACCGTTGTTCTGCTTCCAACACAGCCCCATGCTTATCCACCTGAAAAGGCAGAGAATGATGGACCAAGTAGCTGGGCCCCTGCCATCCATGTAGGAGACTCAGATGGATTCCCAGGCTAATGGCTTTTGCTGATCTCAGCCCTGTCAATTGAGGTCCTTTGGGGAATGAACCAATAGATTAATGATCCCTTTGTTGTCTCTCCCTCACTTTGTCATTCTACCTTCCAAAAAATAAAATTGGAAAGCTTTAAAAAGACCAGTGCTGCAGCTCACTAGGCTAATCCTCTGCCTGCGGCACTGACACACTGGGTTCTAAGTCCCAGTTGGGGCACCAGATTCTGTCCCAGTTGCCCCTCTTCCAGGCCAGCTCTCTGCTGTGGCCTGGGAGTGCAGTGGAGGATGGCCCAAGTGCTTGGGCCCTGCACCCCATGGGAGACCAGGAGAGGCACCTGGCTCCTGGCTTTGAATCAGCATGGTGCACTCGTGAAAGCGGCCATTGGGGGGGGTGTCTCTTTCTCTCACTGTCCACTCTTCCTGTCAAAAAATTTAAAAAAAAACAAATAAAAAATAATAAAGCTTTAAAAAAAACATCTTGTCATTGCTATATGTAACTAGGAATTTAAACCTTTATTTGATATTATAAAATTTGTTACCATGCACTTATTCATAGTAATTTTATGATTCTTTCTATTTCTGTGGTATCAGCTATAATATCTCCCTCTATACCTGTAATTTTATGATTTTTCTCTATTTTTTAATCTATCTAAAGCTTATATATTATGCTTATCTTCTTTAAAAAACAGCTTTTGGTTTTGTTGTTCTTTTATAGTATTTTTTCTAGTTTCAATCTTACTTATATTTTGACTTTTATTACATCTCACCTCATTTCTGTGTAGGCTTTTTCTTGTTTTACTAAGTCCTAGGGATACATGCTTCAGTCATTTATTTTCAATCTTTCTAACTCTTTAATATAAGTACTTATTGTTACAAACTTTCCTCTTAGTATTGCCTTGGCAGTATCCCACAGGATTTGGTAGGATGCGTTTTCATTGTATTTTTTTTTCAAGAGCATTTTATATCTTTTTAAATTCATTCAGGGACTCTGGCCATTCAGTAGCATGCTGCTTAATTTGTAAATATTCTATTGTTCTTATTGATTTCTAGTTTTATTCCTCTGTGGTCTGAGAAGCTACAAGGTATTATTTCACTCTTTTAAATTTTAGTAAGACTTGATTTGAGTCTTAAAATGTGAATTGATAGTAAAAAAAAATGCTCCCTGTACTGATGAAAAGAATGTATATTCTGCAGCTGTCAGATAAAACTATACCCATTTACTTCTGTAACTACATCTGTAACTGATCCATTTGCTCAGTATGGTTAATCTTTTTCAATATCTTTATTGAATTCCTGTCTGGCTTATCTATCCATTGATAACAGTATGGCATTGAAGTTGCCCACTATTACTGTATTGGAGTCCATCATTCCCTTTAGCTCTAATGATAGTTGCTGTATGTCTCTTGGTGGTGTTGTGCTAGGTGAATAGATGTCAATGATTACTATAACCTTTTGGGACTTAAACCTTTTTATCAGTATAAAATGTGCTTCTTAGTCTCTTTCTATAGTTTGTGACAATATAAGTTTTTGGTTTGATATGTTATTTTGATTTAATATGCTATTTTGATTTAATATGGGTATTGCTATTCTCACTCACTTTTGGTTTCCATTTGCCTGGTATATTGACTTCCAGCTTTCACTTTTAGTCTATCTGTTTCTTTACTTGTGAAGTTAGTTTCATGTAGTCAATGGAAAGTTGGGTATTTTTAATTTTAATCCACTAAGCCAGCCAGTATGTATTTGCCTGGAGAATTGAAACCACTTACATTTAAGTTTAGTATGTTTTGATAAGAACTACCAGCTCTCACTAAGCTGATTAGTTGCTGATTGTATCAGCACTGTTGGTGAATTTGGTAGTGTTATGTGTCTATCGTTTACTTCTAATATAGGCCTCCCTTCAGAATTTCTTATAAGCCTCATCTAGTGGTGTAGAATTCTCTGTTATTGTATGTCTATGAAATAGTTTATTATGCCTCCATTTCTAAAGGATAGCTTTGCTGGATATAATATTCATGGTTCAGTTTTTTTTTTTTTTTCTTTTCAAATACTGAATATATCACCCCAATCTCTTCTGGTCTCTATGGTTTCTATTGACAAACTTGCTTCTTTTCCTTTATATTAAATATGAAAAGCATGTCACTTTGTGTTACTATATTTGGGATTCTCTCCTTTTCCTTTATGTTTCATAGTTTGAATAAAGTGTGTTCTGGACTTTTTTTTTTTTTTTGCAGTGGGTTGGACTACATTGGGTCTTTAAGCTTCCTGAATCTAGATGACCATGCAAGTCTTAGGAAGAATTCAAGTAATTTTTTCAGTAAGTAAATATTGCTTTATTGCTTATGCTGTAATTTTCCAATGAATATGCCTCTTTTAAAATAAGACACAGTAAAATACTTCCATGCAAGTTCTGTATTATTTTGAAGTCCCTATTTGTTAAAAAAAATTATTTATACTGCAGGACAGGAGATATTTAGAAAATCACATGATCATTTTGCCCAAGCATAATTCCTGACACATCTTTTCAGTTTGACAATGCAATATGTACAATGGTACAATTAAAGAGTTACCAAACCCAATGTGTCCATCATGATACCATCACAACTGCAATATTTGCATTATAATAATACTGCTGAACTACAGAAACATGAATGAACTATACACATATTTAACAGTCCTCAGATATTAACTATATAAAATCTAGTACTGTGTACTGTTTCATTAAAGGTAAGATATTTGGCATTTCAGTGTTTCTTGCATAGTTATGTGGCTAATCACAGAAGGCTGATGTTATATGATTCTGAGGACCATGTGAAGATACTGCTGATTATACACCTGAATCATACCATCCTGATCCATATAGCAGTGTCTGAATATATCTGTCAACCATCTCAGGACAATGCAGCCTTGGATGAAGTCACAATGCTATCTGCCCCTACCAATGTCTGGTTAATCATTCAAATGAGAATGTCATGGGACAGGTCAGAGAGCCTATAGTCCAAAAATAAAGTGCTCCTGTGTGGTTGTTGTAGTTGATTATCCAGAGGTATTTGTGATGTACTGCCATACACTGGTGAACTCCCTACAATTTCATGACAGGGCTCTTCTCTGTCAAACATCGTTATGAACAACCTGGCTCCACTCTCATTTTCTTTACTAAATTTAGTCAAAACTGGACAACTCAGAGAAATATTTTTCAGTTTTTACAAATATCTCATTTATTTGAAAATCAGAGAAATAGAGTGAGTGGAATGAAGAGGGAGATGGAAAGAAGGACAGAAGGGAGAGAGAGAGAGAGAGAGGAAGCAAGCACACACTTCCTTCTACTGGTTTACTGGCCAAGTTGCTGCAATGGCCTAGGTTGCACCAGAATGAAGTCAGAAGCCTGGGAATCCATCCATGTCTCCAACATTGATGGAGGGCCCCTAACATTGGGCCATATTTGGCTGTTTTCCTAAGTACATTCTCAGAAAGCTGGATCAGACATAGAGCAGCTGAAACTCAAACCACCATTCATAGGGATGCTCACACCATGGTGCTGGCCCAGTCTCCTGCCATTCTTCTGAGCAACAGCCACTGTGGCCATGCCAGGCAGCCTTACCACAGTGGGAATCAGTTCTTACTCTTTCAACATCTATTTTCCAAATTATGTTTAGTGGGGATAAATCTGATAAGCCGCAAAGCCTGCCAGCAATGCACTTTTTTTCCTTTCATTTGAAAGGCTCTTTACATTGATAATATTACATTAACAAGCAAGGTCTCTCCTTGATAATCCCATTTAAATTTCTCCTTGAGATTCCAGAAGTATCAGCATTGCTATCACCTTTGCTAATGGAACTACTGAATGTCCTGAAAGCAAAAAATACATTGTTCTATTGGCAACACATCACTGTGACATCTTAATTAAACATAATTTCTAAAATATGCTAATATGGGCATTATGGCTTAACAATATTAACAGTGATTTGCTCAGTTATATTTTCAGTGGAAGACTCCAATGGAAGACTCTAGTACTGTGGGAGAGCGCTGGGGCATGGAGGGTAAAGCCGCCTCCTGCAGTGCTGGTATCCCATTGGGCACTAATTCAAGTCCTGATTGTTCTGTTTCTGAACCAGCTCTCTGCTATGGCCTGGGAAAGCAGTGGGAGATGTCTCCAGTCCTTGGGCCCCTGTACCCATGTGAGAGATCTGGAAGAGAATCCTGACTCCTGGATTTGGATTGGCACAGATTTGGCCATCATGGCCATTTGGGGAGTGAACCAGCTGATAGAAAACCTCCCTCTCTTCCTCCCTCCCTCTTACTCTCCCTCCCGCCCTCTCCCTGCCTCTACCTCTCTATAACTTTGCCTTTCAAATAAATAAATATTTAAAATAAATAAATAAATAAATATATATATATATAAATATTTTAATGTGATGAATTTGTCATGTAGTATTGTGAACAATGGATTTGCTTCTCTACATTCCTTGCATAATTGTACTAAAGCTTATGATAAAATTATGAATAGGACATTAATGTCTGTCACACTAAGCCATGTAAATACAATATTGTTCCTTTGTGAGTCATGGTATTTAGACAAATTACATTAAACTGTATAAAAATGTCTTACAGTTTTTTTTTAATTACAAGGCAACAATGATACAGCATTTTAGATAGCTACTTAATTTGGTGTCATGTGCTTATACAGTTTCATAGTATATATGTGTTTTATATGCATATGTTTCTGTGTGTGAACTTAGATGTTCAAAATATGGTGCCTTATATAATGATAGGATGCTTTATATGTATTTTTTCTTCTAGGTAAATTAATGAAAGGTCTGCAAAGTGATTTGTAGAAGGGATTATTATCAGAAACAGAACCTGATTTTTAAAATACTGTTTCAAATATTACATATGAATTTCTAAAGAAAAAATTCATCTGTAGTTTATTTTTCAAGTCATAGACATTGAATTTTTCATTTCTCTTCACTCCTCTACTCCTTGGTTATTTTCCCCTAGAGGATAAGTCTGGGGAAATAGAAATGGAGGTGAAGAGGAATTTTCATGATCTCAGATACATTGGTACTTACCCACATAAGACTTACAGAAAACTTCCAAAGAACGTCATTTCATTGTATGTATGCGTATTAGACAGTAAATGCAAGACAACCAACTCAAGTTCCCCCTGTCAAAATACAGAATGCCAGAGGGCATTTTCCAGACTGAAAGTCATTCACTATTACCTTCTTTGCAGTGGCACCACATGAGTAAACCTGTCACCAAGAATTCTATAATACCTGGAAGTGATGCCCTCCCAACTGAGTAAACTCATAAACTGAAAAAAATTCATAAAATAACCAACCATCTTTATTGTTTGTAATTCACATTTCAATCATGTCTATTTTATACTTTTTAATATTGTATTGTATATTTTCTTGAATGCTTGAAAAAACAGTTGAAATAAAATTTGTTGTCTTATTTTTATCAGTTGTGACCATGACTTGTGGAGAATGTCCTAACTGGCTGCTCCCTAACCCTTACCATTGGCTGAAATGCCTGATTAATGCTGCAGGCCCTAAAAATCTGATGACATGATGCATTTAATGCCAGGTCTTCCAACACAGCTGCTTTGCTGCTTGGCTGTAAACCAAACAAGTCCCTGGCAACTGAGTCCATCAGAGTTAAAAAATTGGACAACTTGACCATTCTCTGCTCCCACTTCTCTGTTATTACTTATGTTTTTTTGCTAGAACTTTCTCTAGGGGATTAAAACAATGGGAAAAATAGAAAGTGATAAACAAAATTTCCCTTTATCATCCTACTTTGATGGTTACTCCTCCCAACAGCCTTCAAACACATCGAACCTCCTCCTTACTGCATTTCTTAGTGCTTCTACCTTTGAAATACAAGCAACCATACTATATTACTCTCTATTTACATTCTGAAAATTGATGAGGTTTACTTCCAGGATTTTTTAAGCAAATGAATGCTGATATAAGATAATGTATCTGCCAGTGCCGCAGCTCATTAGGCTAATCCTCTGCCCACAGTGCCGGCACCCCAGGTTCTAGTCCCAATTGGGGTGCCAGATTCTGTCCTGGTTGCTCCTCTTCTAGTCCAGCTGTCTGCTGTGGCCCGGGAGGGCAGTGGAGGATGGCCCAACTGCTTGAGCCCTGCACCTGCATGGGAGACCAGAAGAAAGCACCTGGCTCCTGGCTTCAGATCAGTGCAGCATGCCAGCCATAGAGGCCATTTGGGAGGTGAACCAATGGAAGGAAGACCTTTCTTTCTGTCTCTATCTCATTGTCTAACTGCCTGTCAAAAAAAATAAGATAATGTGTCAAGCTCTAAGGTTTAGTTTCACATATAATGTGAATCCCTCTCTCCCTGCTCTCTTGTTTACCACAAAAATGCTCTTCAATCATTAGTACTTTTCAACCAGTCCAAGCTTGAACTTCCACTGCCCTGTTGGACTCACATACTCACAGCACAGGGCCTCCATGGGGAGAAAGGCACCCTGCCAGTAACTCACAGATGTACTCTGCAAGCTCAGGGAAGCAGCATGTACTTGCACTGTAATGATGTAATGATTTTCCTCAGTTACGACAACCAGAATGTGTTGAAGAACATATGTGCTTCATTTTATTATTGTGTTCAGAACACACAATGGCATAGGAATTTGTCTCACATATGATAAAACTAAAGTTAAATAATTATTTGAAATACATGGCTCAGTGATTCCCCTACATTCTCATCCCCCAATAGACTGAAGAAATTGTTTCTCTGCAAAAAACTTGTAAAGGAAGTATTCCTTTGAGTTTATTATATAATTTTTATTAATGGTTTCCTGCAACTTAACTTAGCAAATAGTGAATTAAGCCTATAATATTCAAAGCAGGATTTTGACATCTTTGATATGAATCTGCTAGGACAAGAGAAATTCCTTAAGAATGGTTTTAGTTAGCTTCTGAATGAGTTAGAAATATTAACCAGTTTTCCATTCAATTTTTAATCATTATTCATTGAATGCCCACTATCCAGATACAAGGGTAAGTGAAAAGCATATGATGATGAATAATAATGGTAAATAATTAATAATTATTAATACCTTCAGTCTACACTAAGTTTTTAGTGGCAGTCATAATTGAATGCAGAACAACTATAGGAAATAGAACAAAAAATAATTGTCACTGGGTTTTTGTGTATTTAAAGAGTACATGTAAAGCTTCAAGCATTATTTATAGTCCTATAGATGGATTAGATCTCTTCTTTATTTCTATGGTGTTTTTCATTTTTGTGCTTAGTTGGAAATTGCATAGAATTAATGAATTGTGAGACAAGAAACCAAGCCATCATTACATTTCTTGAACTTATTGTTCTGGTGAATATTTCATTTTAGTGTTTATTTTTAAAAAATAATTACTTGAAGGAGTTACAGAGAGAGAGGGAGAGAGACAGAGAGACAGATCAAGACATTGAAAGATATCTTCTATGTTGCCAGCTATGGTCCAGGCCAAAGCTGGGAGCCAGGAACTTCTTCTAGCTCTGCCACATGGAGAGCAGGGCAAAGCACTTGGGCCATCTTCTGCTGATCTTCCCTGGCCATTAGTGGATAGTTAGATTGGATGTCAAGTAAGCTGGTTCAAGAACTGGTGCCCATATGGAATGCTGGCATCTCAGGCAGCAGCCTTACCCATGGCACCATAATGCCAGCTCTTCATTTCACAACTCTGTATTTTAAATAAATATAAATCTATTAGACTTCTCCTGGAAATGTGTTTTAAAATGTCATGATAATGCCACCCTTCTCATGTATATTCTGATATACATATATAGAGAGTCAAATAACATAAAACACACTGGCTCGCTATAAATGCATCTACTTCTTTATCACAATTGTCTATTTCTGATATGCTTTAAATAGGGCTTTATAAAGCTAAAATTTTTGAAATATTCTATTATAATCTTCCTTAGAAATATTAGAAATGAGAATTTAAACTAAATGCTTTTCATCATATGTGTCTCATGACATTTACCAACAAAAATTCCTCTATGGATTTCTCATGTTTCTCTCCCTGTTGAAATGAATTTGGTAAAGGAATCATTGCCTGAAAGACTTAAATTAAAAGACAGCAAACAACACAAGACATGTTATTTACATTTTATATATGTCCATCTCTATCTATATATTTATATAGAATTTATATAATATTTCTACAAGGTGGAACTGAAAAATTCATGGGCACTTAGAGCAAAATTGAAGTGATATTTTGAGGTTACCCTGAGGTATTATACAATTACCTAGGAACCAACTGCTTCAACTTCTCATTTAGGGAATTTGATACTTTTGTGTCCTTAGAAGTAAACTATGAGACAATGTTTATATATTTGCTTTTTAATTCATCAAAACATGAAATAAGTTTCAAAAATAATATCACAAAAAGTGCTCACTTAAGCTACTTTCAAGTTTTAAGTTTTCACTCAAAGAATTTCCAAATCTTAAAACTTTTTCAAAAGTGTATTGAATAATAATAGGATTTTCAGATTTAAATAATATTTTCAACTTACAATATAATGACTTCTCAAACATTCGCAGCTTCATAGAAATTTAATGTACAGTTTAGTGAATTCTATTACTCTGTGTTTCGCAGCAACTAGTAAGCACTGTTGGCAGGGCAACCACTGCATTTTAAGTAAATTGGTGGTTACTGTCTCCAGCTTGTCATCAGGTAAACACCAGCTCCTCCATGTTCAACCTGCTATAGGCTTGGAGGAGAATCTATTGCAACCAAAGGGAAATTCTGCCAGTTGGGACACTTGTACACACTAAGCACAACTGTGAAAGGAGTGGGGCTGTGGCCAGCAGGTATTGCACATGCATGTTACCCAAGGATTTTGCCAGAGGAAAAAATTCCCATTCCCCACTGACTTTCAGTCTGGCTGAGAGGCTCCATCTGCCAGGGTAGAATACATGGGACATAGCTCCAGGAACTCCTCAGTCACTGTGTGGACAGAACAGGCTAGTGGGGCAGAGTGCACCCTCATGCAGTCCTTGACCATGGGAACCCTGGGTGCTGAGACTGTGAAAACACTGTGACTGCCTGGGAGGAAGCAAGGTGTAGCCTGGGTCTGGGCAAGCTCTGGATGCAGAGTCACACTTTCAGAACTCTTTGGTTGCCAGGGCAGACCCCTGTAGCAGGAATCATGCTCACAGAGAGGACTATGCAAATCATTGGTGTGGTTCATACAGAAGTGCAGATGAGTGTTGAAGACACTGGGGACAAACACCTGGGCATTACTCAGCTTGGAGGAAAGGAGGTGAGAGGCTGATCACACCAACACATGTGACCATCTTCTGCCCTGGAGATCTTTTCTAGGATGAAAACATAGCTGTACTCTGTGCCCAACCCTATGATGAGATGAAGGGGCCTGTATCAGATTTGGAAGAATTTGGAAGGTTGTGTCCGTTAGGTGAGACCATTAGCAGTTAGAGCTGGGCCAGGAGAATTGGAAAAGGAGGCATTTGGCAAGGCCTTTATTTGTGTGGCAAACTTCATTGATTATTTAATAGACCATGGATAAGCAGGTTAATTAGCAAGATTTTAATTAACAAGTTCCAGGATTATTTTCCAACTACCCCAGGGGAACTGATCTCTTCATATTTATTCCCAAGGGCTTCCTATCCTGCTTAAATGAACCAACCAGATGAACTGAAATTCAGTTTTGCATTAGAACTGAAAAAACTGCAAGCAAATGCAGAAACACAGTGCTACTTCTTATGATAACTGCAAATATTCTTTGAACTCCTTCTTGGTGTCAGTATGCTGGGTGCTCTGAAGGTAATTATTTATTTATTCTTTTTTAAAAAAATTCTTGACAGGCAGAGTGGACAGTGAGAGAGAGAGAGACAGAGAGAAAGGTCTTCCTTTTCCGTTGGTTCACCCTCCAATGGCCGCCGCAGTAGCGCGCTGCGGCCGGCGCACCGCGCTGTTCCGTTGGCAGGAGCCAGGTGCTTCTCCTGGTTTCCCATGGGGTGCAGGGCCCAAGGACTTGGGCCATCCTCCACTGCACTCCCTGGCCACAGCAGAGAGCTGGCCTGGGAGGGGGGCAACCGGGACAGGATCAGTGCCCCGACTGGGACTAGAACCCGGTGTGCCAGATATATATATATATATATATATATATATATATATATATATATATATCCATATCACATTTTCCAAAAAATATTTGTATGCTTTCTTATCATACTGTCATTTAAAAAGTCAGTGTAAATCAATGTATTTACTTTCTTTTTCTTTTGGAACAGTAAAAACACCCAAAGGTTATTTTTTATTAACTTAGCACTAAGTTCTTAAAATTAGCTGAGAATTTGGAAATTCCAACTTGGCTATCACTGAGTTATTATGATTTATAGCATTATATTTCATGAAATTATAGCCTTTGAAAGATTTCCATTATTATCACTCCACTAGTTGAATACAATTGTATAGATATCCTTTAAATTTTATTTAATAATTTGTATTTAATTAGTTTATTGGAGAGACAAAGGCTCATCCACCAGCTGGTTCAATTTCCAAATTCCCACAAAACCCAAGCTGAAGTCAGGAGGTTGACACTCAATCCAGTTGGCAGGGACTCAGGGGCTTGAGCCATCACAGGCTCCCTCCCTAGGTGTGCATTAGCAGGAAGATGGAGTTGGGAGAGGAGTTATACTCCAACACAGGTATTCTGATAAGGGATTTAGACATCACATGTGACATCTTAACCACTTTACCAAGGGCTTCCACCTTCTTTTCTTTTTTTAACTTCTGTTTCTTTCATGGCTACAATGATACCTAGGAAATAGCATAACCTCAATGTACTAACTTTAAATTTTGCTTTTAGATACATTTATCTGGACTGTATTCCCAGAGTGTATTCATGACAACAAATGAATTTTTCACATATTGATCTTTAAAACTTCATGAGAGGGAAAAAGAAAGGAAGTGGACAGAAGAAAAAAAAAATTTTTTTATTTTTGACAGGCAGAGTGGACAGTGAGAGAGAGAGAGACAAAGAGAAAGGTCTTCCTTTTTGCCATTGGTTCACCCTCCAATGGCCGCCGCGGTAGCGCACTGCGGCCGGCGCACCGCGCTGTTCCAATGGCAGGAGCCATGTGCTTATCCTGGTCTCCCATGGGGTGCAGAGCCCAAACACTTGGGCCATCCTCCACTGCACTCCCTGGCCACAGCAGAGAGCTGGCCTGGAAGAGGGGCAACCAGGACAGGATCGGTGCCCCGACCGGGACTAGAACCCAGTGTGCCGGCGCCGCAAGGTGGAGGATTAGCCTGTTGAGCCACGGCGCCGGCCAGAAGAAAAAATTTTAAAGGGAGTCAGCTACAATCAAATTTGCAGTTATCACTGTAAAAGGCTACTTAAGTTTCTTTTGAAGGAGAATGTTAACATGTAGAAATACAGATTTTGAAATATATGCACCCACAAGGAGTGGCTAATAGCTGCTTTTGAAATTACATTATCAAGTCATATAATTAAATAGCTAACTAGTATTTATTAAACCCCAAATATGTAAACTGAGGAGGCTATATCTTCTACATTAAACAAAATGATCTCTCAGACAAAAAAGACAGTCTGCTCATGAAGTTTCCTCTGAATTTTTTTTTAAAAAAAGATTTATTTACTTATTTGAAAGAGTTACAGAGAAGCAGAGGCAGAGAGAGAAAGAGAGAGGTCTTCCATCTGCCCAGATGGCCACAATGGCTGGAGGTATGGCAATCCTAAGCCAGGAGCCAAGGGCTTCTTTCAGTTCTCCCACATGGGTGCAGGGTCTCAAAGACTTGGGTCATCTACTGCTTTCTCAGCCAAAGCAGAGAGCTGGATCAGAAGTGGAGCAGCTGGGATTTGAACCGGCACCCATATGGGATGTTGGCACTGCAGATGGCAACTTTACCTGCCAGGCCACAATGCTGGCCCTGCCTTCTGATTTTTTTTCAAAGTACCTCTTTTGGAGATGTCCAAATGTCTCTCAAAATGGCCATTGCAATTTTAAGTTGTCCCTGGTGAAACTGTGCCAGAGGATAAATGCACACATTACCGTGGTGGTGGGAAACATGAAGGAAGCAGATGTTTAGGGTGGAAAACATGTGTTGTTAGCCTGAAAAAGCCCCATGGGAACTCAAAAATCTGTAAAGCTGGTGAACTTTCTATCTGTGCAGTTTGACCAAAGGGCAAACATCTGGCCAGGAGTAAGCCAAAACCCTCTGAGTCTGGGTAGATCAAGTGAAAGAAAGAGGTCTCAGGGACACAAACACAGTATTCAGAAGTCAGGACACCAGTCTTAGGAGACCTTATAAACTTATCTATCCCCTGGAGATAGCTCAAGGAGAAGGTTATTGAATCTATTCCTATCCAAGCCCAACAGATCTTTCCTGTTATAAACAAACATAAAAACCTTAGATGAGCAGAAAGACCCTAGGAATGTGTGTTAGAGTTTTAGAAATCCATTTCTCCAAGAAGCAAACAAATCTGATCAGATCAATGAAATACCTTCCTAGAAAAACCAAACCCAGACTTATGGGCTTTAGCAAAATATCAGAATTCAGTTCCAAGCTACTAGTAGGGAGCTGGATCATAAGTGGTACAATCAGGACTCAAAATGGCACCCATATGATAGCTGGTGACAAAACCACTAAGCCACAATGATGGCCCCATTAAGACAAATCTTCATATCAACTAACAAAATAATAATTTTATTATCCAATTTCCCTTGGACAAACTCAATCATGATTAATCCCATACTACATGAGTTAGCATTGCTATAGCCATTTCGCATTTGAATAAACAGGCTTCAGCTGCTCACTGCTAGCACTTAGAGAGTTATAATTCAAATACCATTCTTCTAAGCCCAATTCAAATTTTTCTCCCTTCTATCCAAGGATGTTGAATCAGAAGATAACAAAGGAATGTGCTAAATGTGCTAAATCATGTACTATGGACATTTAGACAACAAATACATCAGAGAAGGGAGTTAGAGAAATTGTTTTTAGGCACAAGATTCCCTGGCTTGCTTTCTGAAAACCCAGGAACACCCTCTCCCTCTAAATCTCTCTCTGTCTCCCAAATAGTTTTTAAGAAACAAATCAGACAAAAAGTAGGGGGAAGGCAACATTTGGATACACAGCTAAAATACTTTTCTTAACCTAATCACAGTAAGAATCCCAAAGCATATTCTAATTAAATTTATACAGATCAAAAATTGCACAGGTTTAAAAATTCACCTCAAATAATAATAAGTATTGCCAGGAGAGTCCTGAAAGGGAAAAAAAATGAGTGGGACTTTTCTAACTGTAACAGATTTTAAAATACTGTCCATTTAAAAATTTTAATATTTTCTTTCCTTTCATTTAATTTTAACGGCAGAGAGTAACAGAGACAGAGAGACATATCATCCTCATCACAGGCCCATTCCCAAAGTGGCAGCAACAGCTGGGAATGGGCCAGGAAAAATAGGAGCCTAGACTTGATCCAAGCATCGAGGCAGTCCTATGTGGGATGTGGACATCCCATGTGGTATCCTAACCAATGCTCCAAACACTCACACCAACATACTGCATACTTCAGAGGTAAGTGAGTTAAAGTGCACTGACAATCTGGGCTGTCACCTTTCCTGGGGCAAGCTGAGCAGGCTCCACCACCTGAGCATGTGCTCAGGCTGTCCATGGGCCACTTGCCCTGTGCTCTGTTTCCTGGCCAGTGGCCTCAGGTACCAAGAGCCAGGTCCAAGATGAATGGGTTTCTCACTAGGAGAGCTGTGCTGGCTCTTCGGCTGTCTGCCCTGATGAACCACAGGGCCACCAAAATCGTTTTCCTGAATCCAGAGCCTACCTACTTCTGTGTGCACGCTCAGCCATTGACCGCTAGAGGGTGCGTGAGCACTTGTGTTCTGGAGCGTTGCTTGGTTACAGAGATTGTGAGCTCAGAGGTTGGAAATGCCCTGTTGGGAGGTTGACTGGAAACCAGTCGTTCATCTACAGGGTTATCCTTAGGCTTGAGAGGTGGTGAGAGTGGCCAGAAGTCTCGGCAATGAAGGTTTTACCTTCCCGTTTCAGAAGGGAGAGTTTCTCTTCAGCTCCTCCATCAGGTGTGAAAATGACAGAATGGATTAAATCACTGGTTACCACAAAGCTGCCGAGGCTGGTGAAGCAGACCAAGGGCAGTCGCTCCTGTTTGCTCAGTGAAAGTGGTGTAGCTGCTGGAGACAAGAACAGGACACAGGGACTACAAGTTGGGTGTGAGGGGCAGGTGGTGAAGGCTGGGGCTGATTGGACAGAGTGCTTGCTTTCTGGGACTCGCAAGCTGCAGGGCCTGCTGTAACCTGGGATGCTGGGCTTCTTGACCTCTGAAGCTCCTAAGCACCTAATTGAGTATTGAATTTTTTTCCTCAGGATCATTTTGGCTATCCTATGACTATGGTTCTATATGAATTTTAGCATTGTTTCCTCTAATTAGTAAAAATGTCCATAGTTTGATAGGGATTGCATTGAACCTATAAATTGTTTTAGAGACTATGGGCTTTTAATGACATTAATTCTTCCAATTCATTTTGTGATTTTGATGATTTCTTTCATCAATATTTCATATTTTCCATTGTGTAACTCTTTCAATTATTTAGTTAAGTTTATTCCTGAGTATATAACTCTTGTAGCTATTATGAATATGATTTCTTTCTTGATTTTTCTTTCATTAAGATCATCACTGGTGTATAAATATACTTCTGCTTTCAGATGCTGATTTTGTGTCTTATGCCTTTATAAAAGTTTATACAAAACATGTCCTTATGCTTAAATGCTGTTAGAAAAACTGTAGTGGGTAGATCTAAATATATCCATTTCCTTCTGATACTATTCCTAGAAAGACTTATTTTATAATTCTTTTTCTTGTTTTCTCAAAGTTATTTATTTGAATTGAGAGAGATAGAGAGAGATCTCATTTCTCTCTGCTGGTTGACTCCCCAGATGCCTCCAACAGCTGGGTTTGAGTCACATTGAAGTCAAAACCTCAAACTCTATCCAGGTCTCCTGCATGGATGGCAGGAACTCAAGTACTTACATCATTATCTACTTCATTCCCAGTTACATTATCAACAAGCTGGGTTGGAAACAGAATTTCTAGGACTCAAAATGGCACTCTGAGATGGGAAGTAGTAGTCTCTAGTGGTAGATGAACCTGCTGCACCATAATGCCTGTCCCAACTTATCCTTCTTTAACTGCTTCAAACATCTGTAATTCTTTCTTGCTATTACTTTTAATTGTTGAATATTCACGGGCATGTATTTGATTCATGAATGTGTATGTATTTACCATGAACAGTACACATTTTTTCTAAAGCTCCCTCCATCACTGTATCTCTGACTTTCAAAGAAAATCTAATTAAAAATCCAAAGATTATTTCAATTCATCTATGGCCAAATATTATTTTATATTATAAATCAATGTATATACGTATGTAAATGTCTTGGTGAGGATTAAAGAAAAATAGGTTGAATTATATTTTTTACAGATTGGAACTGAGACATAATAATATGATTCTATTTGGGTTGTCAAGTATACATCTATAGGAAATAATTCAGGATGAAGAAAAGTATAGGAAATTATAATTATATGGGATAATAGCAATAAAGGTTTGATTTAATAGTGTTTTAATCAGCAGAAGTGATTTTTTAAAAAAGTATAACTGTCTTTGTGGTATCAATGTTTTTATAAATACATGTATAAATTAATGATTTTCTTTATAGTTAGTTACACATTTGGAAAGAAATATGGAAGAGCAGATTTCTTAGACTTAAGGAGTTGCTACCTTTCCTCATCCTGAATTGCAGCTTATAGTTGTGTACATGGCAACCCAAATAGAATCATAATATTGTGCCTCAGGTACTATTTTCCACTGAGATGGTACACAGGTACATTGACCAGCCAAATGTTATAGCATGGGTGTCTGACCAAGAAAAAGGCCATCCCACTGCCTGGTGCTGTGTTACATGAAGACATATCCAGGTCCTGCAAAGGTGGTTACTGGCATAGGCTGCAAGGGGAGAGCTGGAAAAGGCACCACAGGCTAAGCAATTGTGTATTTCTTCAGGATCTTCCTTTGAAGTTGGGAACATTCACACCAGACAGCTTTTGAAAGGGCAGGGGGGAGGGGAGCCCTGAGACCATCTCATGATGGCTGCCTACATTATTTTTCCTTCAAATCCTACTCCTAGAAGTCTGGATTTCAACTTGAGCATGACTGTGAACTAAGGCAGTGTAGCTGAGTCTCATGTAGTTCTGCCTCATTCCTGTACCAGGGCCCTGCCTGGAATGTGTGCAAGAGGAAAGGCAGATAGCACTTGGTGCTGGGGACATTTGTTTAGTCCTGGGACATCCAGAAGGAAAGCACATTTTCCCACCCAAATGAGCTTTCATTTGGATTGTAAGCCGGAGTCACATTCAAGTCAGAGGAGAAAAATCAGGTTTGAGGGTGCTGATCTTTTTATATTCTGTCACATCCTCCGGCATCAAAGTCAGAAAGTCTACTGAGGTTGATAGAGTTAAGGATCAATACATAGGAAATAGACTGTATTACCTAGAGGTGAATGAAAGAGAGAGAGAGTGTGTGTGTGTGTGTGTGTGAGAGAGAGAGAGAGAGAGAGAGAGAGAGAGAGAGAGAGAGAGAGAGAGAGACAGAAATGAAAAAGGAGAAAGAAAACAAGGAGGGAAGAAAATAAGAATGAAGAGGAAAATATAAAGTAAAGATGAAGAGAAAATAAAAACAAAGTTTAGAGGATATGAAAGAATGAGAAAATAGAAAAAATAAAAGGAAAATAGGGGAAATGAACACCAAAAGAAAGTAAAGAAAAACAACAAAAAAGAAAAAATACCAACAGGTAAAAAAGGAGAAAGAACATTTTAAAGCATTTTTCCTATCCATGCCAATAATGTTCCTCTTCAAATCTGACCTTTTCTTCTTAAACTTCCTTTCATTGGTGCAACTGCTTCTTCCATGTTTATTCATCTAGTGAGAACACTAGACAAATTTCTTTTCTGCACAATGACAAAGAGGTGTAGCAGACATAAAAAGAAGAAACTTGGGATTGTACCTAATTTATGCCACTTATTGTATCCAGGTAAATCATTATGGGCTTTAAATTTCAGGTGCTTAATTTGAACAACCACTTGAATCGTATGTTAAATGCAGATGGAAGTAATAAATGCTGTTTCATTAGTCTGCAAGATTGCTTAAAATCTTAAAATTCAATGTGATCTTATTCCATCTATAGAAAAATGTGGAATATGAACTGGAAGAAATGAAAAAAAATATAGTAGAACACAAATAACAAGAAAACCAGTAAAGAAAGTTTTAAAAATCAGTAAAAGATAATAGAAAGTTATGAACAGATGAAAAAGCACTAGGAGAAAATAATTTAAGACAGAAAGACAAGATAGTGTCTGTAAGGGCAAGCTAGAAAGTCAGTTAAGCAGATAAATCTATTAGGATTATCATCTAAATATATAAATGCATGCTAAAATAATGAACATAGTCCATGTATAAATGTCCTTCACTTACAACCCAAATTAATTAATAACCCAAAATATAACCCAAATATATCAGCAACTTAACAACAAAATAAAACCAATCTAACTGAGAAGTAGTTAAAAAACATCAATAGACAGTTCTCAAAATAAGAAATACCAATGGCTGACAAATGTATAAAAAAGGCTTAACATCACTAGCCATCAGGAAATTTCAAATCAAAACCACAATGATATATCACCTCACTCTTATTAGAATGGCTAAAAAGAGACTAATAAATGCTGATGAGGATACAGACAAAAGGGTGGGAATGTAAATTAGTGAAGCCACTGAGGAAAACAGTGTGGAAATACTAGAAATAAACTTGCCAAATGATCCAGCAATCCAACTACTGGGTATACACCCAAAAGACTTGAACACAATGTATAAAAGAGATACCTGAACCAACATATTAACTGCAGGACTGTTCACAGTAACCAAAATTTGGAACCAAGCAAGTTGTCCATCATCAGATGAGTGGATAAAGAAAATGTGGTATGTATACACAATGGAATATTAGTCAGCTATAAACAAATGAAATTCTACCATTTGCAACAAAATGGATGCAACTAGAAGACATCATGTTGAGGGAAATAAGCAGGAGCCAGAAAGAAAAATATGCAGGTTCTCCCTTATATGTGGGAGTGAAAATTTTAAAAACAAATGAAAAAGAAGGAAGTGTCTGTGTGTATCAGTATCACTGCAAATATAATTTTGTAAAACTGTTTTATACATTTATCAAACCAGTGGTTAAGAATGTTCTGCTACTGTAGTTTGAATGATCTATGATTACTTAAAAATTTACTGTATTGAGTGAAATGGCCATTTTTTCCATTCAATTATTGTTCATAGCCATTATTTGTGTTCCCATTAATCTAGGGACATTTAGCTTTTTACTTGTTAAACTTCTTACTCAGTGATGTATTAACCCTTTTTACTGTAATGTAAATTTAAAATATGTTGTCTCAAAAACTAAAAAAAAAGATGGAAGGAGGGTGACAAAGAGGGAAGAAGGCTATTATTGTGTTCTTAGATTTGCATGTCTAAGTCATATTGAATCTGTTAAATATTACATAAATTTAAAACTGCATTTCAAAAGAAAAAATTGTAGAGAGAAAGAGATATCTTTTTTCTCCTGGTTCACTCCCCAACAGTCTGTAACATCAAGGACTGGCCCTGGTTGAAGCCAGGCATTGGGACCTCCATTTAGGTCTCACACATGGGTGGCAGGGTTTCAAGTACTTTAGTTATTACTTGGTGCTTCCCAAGGTGCATTTAGAGGAACCTTGACTGGAAGCAGAGGTGAAACTAAATTGCAGGCATTCCATATATTGGATGTAGACTCCACAAGCAGTGGTTTAAACTGCTATGCCAAAACAATGGCCCCCAGAATTTCTATTTTCCAGCATCATTTCTCATGGTCAGTACTGTGGCATAGCAGATTAAGCCTCTCCCTACAGCACCATCATCCTTAATAGGTGCCTTTTTGAGTCCTAGATCCTCTGCTTCTGAGCCAGCTCCCTTCTAATGGCATAGGAGAACTGTGGAGGATGGTCCAAGTGCTTGGGCCTCTGCAACCACATGGGAGACCCAGAAGAAGCTCCTGGATTCTGGCTTTGACCTAGCCCAGCCCTGGCCATTGTGGCCATTTGGGAAGTGAACAAGCAGATGGAAGACTCTCTCTCTCTCTCTCTCTCTCTCTCTTTCAAACAAATAAAGAGATTTATCAATATCATTCTTAATAGTAACATTTTGAGTAACAGTAACATTTTTTAAATTGTTCTACAAATATTTTCTTTTTTGCTTAAATCACTAGGCCACAAGCAAGTTACATGATGAGGTCAAAGCGTAGCAACTTCTTGGATTAATATCAATAATTCAACAATGTTTTGTGAGTCTTAAGTTTTTAAAAATGTCTTACATTTAAAAATTTTTTAAATTTCATTCCATTTACATGGAAGCAGACTTTTAGAAGTTTGTTGAGATGTGCATAACCCATGTAAAGCACTACTTTTAATTCCAACATTCTGTTAATGCACACTTTGGGATTCAGGAGATGATGGTTTATATAGGTGGATCCTGCCACTCATTTGGGAGTTGTTCATGGCTCCCAGCTTCAGCCTGGCCCAACCTGGCTGAGGTTGACATTGGAGTAGTAAGCATGTTGATGAGTGCTCTCTATCTGCATGCTTTTGACTCTTCTTCTTTTCTCTCTCTCTCCCTCTCTCTCCCTTTCTCCCTCTCTCTCCCTTTCTCCCTCTCTCTCTTCCCAGCCTCCCTCACTCCCTCTCATCTCTGTGTGTATGTGTTCTCTGTGTCTCTCAAAAAATATAAAATTTTAAAAATGTCTTGTCCAGAATTATTAGTTCCAGTATATATGTATCTGAATGAGTTATTGAAGTATTTGCAGGCCAGTGCTGTGGCTCACTAGGCTAATCGTCCACCTGCGGTTCCAGCAACCCAGGTTCTAGTCCAGTTGGGGTGCTGGTTTTGTCCCGGTTGCTCCTCTTCCAGTCCAGCTCTCTGCTGTGGTCCCAGAAGGCAGTGGAGGATGGCCCAAGTGCTTGGGCCCTGCACCCGCATGGGAGACCAGGAGGAAGCACCTGGCTCCTGGTTTTGGATCAGTGCAGCACACAGGCCATAGTGTCCATTTGAGGGGTGAACCAATGGAAGGAAGACCTTTTACTCTGTCTCTCTCTCTCACTAACTCTGCCTGTCAATAAATAAAAAAAGAAGTATCTGCACGTGTATTTAAAGATAAAGAAGACCTGGTGTAAATGTGAGCATCTGGCTCTAAACCAAGAACCTCCAAGTTTGCAGCAAGCCTGAAGAAAGCCTTTTCTATTTTATGCAAGAAAACTCATCTTTCTCATTAAATCATCTTATCATCAAAGAAATAAAGACAAGATTATTGGTGATAAATCATTCTCAAAGCAATTAACAACATTTTAAAAATGAGTGTTGAGGAAAGTAGAATCTGTGTGTGTTTACGAAAGAAGAAATTATGGTCTTGGCCAAGTGTTAATACTTCTAATTGGAAATCAAATGACAGAAAACTTTCCATTCATAAGTATGACCTAAATTTGCATTATTTAGATAATCTCATTTTAAAAATCTTAAATGGACCACTGTAATACAATAAGGAAACAACCTTCTATTATTGTACTGCATTTTACAATCTTGCATCAGCACAGAAAGAAACTGTACCAACTATCCATCATTCTCTATTTCTCCCTCCCACTAACTCTTGGAAACCATGAATGTGTTTGAATGTATTAGTCTTTCCTAGATATGGTATAGAATGATTGTGAGCATCTTTTCAAGTACTTGTTTGCAAACTGTGAATGTTTTTTTGGAGAAAAGTTTATTCTGAACCTTGCTCCATTTTAAATTCAGGGTTTTTGTTGTTGTTGGGTATTTTGTTGTTCGGTAGTGATTGTTCTTTTTATATACTAGGTACTAATTCCTTATCAGTATATGATTTCCAGATAAGACAACACTTTAAAATGTATGGGAGGTGGAATTAAAAGGTGGATTTATTTTGGTGCAAAACATTTTTTTTGAAATCCACACACAGTATTCTTATAATAAACATCCTCTCCATGAACTTAAGTATCCCTGTGTACTCTTCCATTCTGTGAACTGTGTTTCTGGGTCGTTTATAGAATCATTTGATACACAAAATTTTAATTTTAGTGAAGTGCAACATATGTTTTTCTTTTCTTCCCTATGTTTTCCCCTCAGTAATCTGCACAGGGTGTTTTCTCAGCAGAGGCCAGCTCACAGAATATGGTAAACATGGATCAGAAAGGGGTGATGAAATAAGGAGCAGAGTCAGGGTAGAGAAGCGAGTATGAATACACAAGGAATCTGGGGGTCTTGATGGTGAAACACAAAGGCTCCAATTTGAGGGCAGATGAGGGCCCCCAACATGCACTTTCTGGCAACAGACAGCCTCCACTGTGGGGTTTGTGAATATTCAAAAACCAAATACAAGAGCAGAAACCACATCTGTTTGGTTGCTAGTCTCCCTCCACCCCCATGGCTAGTCCAAGTTTTTCCATCCTATTGAAAGCATTGATAAAAAATTCTGGTCAACAGCCCATCTTTCAAAAGAAAGATGAAGAAAAGAGGAAGGGAAAATGCCAGCTCACCCTGCTCCTACACAGGATCATGAGGAAGCAAGTGTCCTGGGGCCAGAATGAGGCCACAGTTTCCATATCCCAACTCTTAGCCATCCTGCCTGGGGTGCCTCTCCTACTCTACTCCAGAGCACTGAGGGAGGAGAGGTGGGAGAGGAAGGGAAATCTGGGTGTGACAGAGGTGGCAGCAGCATCCAGGGGACACAGTGCTGCCAGCAGACTGCAGTGGAGATCTTGTCTGGAGTGGAATTCTGAGGGGTGCCAGGTGTCTCTGGTTCCATGACCACAGTGGGTTCTGGGGTTCAACTGCTGCCCTGAAAAACACAGGTTCCTGTCCTTTCCATGGGGCTTGCTCAAAACAAAAACTTCAGTTGGAAACCACCAATAGTACTTTCCAGTTGTCTTGTTCTGCTTACTATTGTTGTCATTGTTACTGTTATCTGACTACAAAGACAGTGTGAGACTTCACAGGTAGACTAGCTTTCCTGGTGGAAGGGCTTGGGTACAGAGAGCAGGGTATGTGGAATTTTTTGGCATTATTGTTTTAAGCAGAAACAAAAAGGCTGATTGGAGTGGGGTGGAGGGATTTGCTAGAAGTTTCTATCTAAAATAATCAGCCCATCAAAAAATAAAAACAAAACAAGAAATACCTGTGTGAATCAGTATTGATGCAAATATGATTTTATAAAATGTTCACTATACATGAGTGAAATGGTCACTTCTTTCCATTCAATTACTGTTTATAACCATTGTTTATATTCCTGCTAAACTAGGTTGCTTTTTACTTGTTAAATTTCTTATTTGGTAAAGCAGTAAGCCTTTTATTGTTGTGTAAATTTAAAATATGTTATCTCCAAGTGTAAAATGAGAAAGCAAGCAAGAAACGGAGAGAGAAGGATGGTGGGGTGGAGAGGGGGAGGGAGGTGGACAGGGAGAGAAGAAGGGACTATCATTTTATTCTCAGAATTTTATCTAAAAATGATATTGAATCTGTTAAAAATTAATTAAAATTTTAAATTGAAAATATAAATATTCCCCTCCCCAAAGAACCCTTGAAAACAATTTTTTTAAAATCCTGAAAACAGTAAAACTCCAAATAAACAAACAGCAAAGTGTCATGTACAGAAAGGGTGAATTAAGTCCATTTATTAATAGCAGCTAAAATTTATATATGAGTGACTTTAGTCCAAATTAAGGGTGCTAATGTAGGCTTGTCACTTAATCAGGAGTAATTCATTTTCAAAATTACCAGTTTGCTCCAAGCCAGAGAAATATTACTGCACATCTATGTAACTCATTATTTCCTATTTTTAAAATAAGTAAATCAATGTCTGAAAATATTTCAATACAAAGAAATTACAGAATTTCAGGAGTCATCACATTTTTGAGGTATGACATAATTAGAAGGTGGACACCTAGATATAACATTGAAATAATGATACATGCTGAGAGTTCTGCAAGAATATTAGTGACTGAGGTGCAAATTTCAAATCCTAAGGCTTACTCTTGCTGTCACGTGAGTGTTACATACTTTTCCATATTATGCAAATTGTAAGAGATTAGATGGTGAAACTTGCAAGTAGAAGGAAAATTTTCCTTCTTTCTGCACAAACATTGCTGAATACTGAGCTATCTGGCAGAAGGCACTCTGCTAATGATACAAGTATACAATATTTCAAGACTCTATTCCACAAAGTAATTATTGAACCCTAAATATTACCTCAGGTCCCTCAAAAGTAGTCTTGGTACTGGAAATGTTATTTTTATAATGTTTATTTGCATTTTCCCATTGAAGATTTTACCTCCGTACTCACCTTTAATCCAGGAAAATATGAAATAATAGTCCAGCTGATCTCACAGAAGATATGAGGAGTCTTGAATGAATTAACATAGGACAAAATAAGTGACAAATACAAAGAACCCTTGAAAACAAATGAAAACAAATCTGGCCAGATTGATTTCTTAATAACAATGTTGAAAAGTAGCTTCTAGGGGGCGGGGCCAAGATGGCGGATAGTGAGGACGTGCGCCGTAGTTTGGGAAAATAAAGTTTCATAAAAGTGGAATTATTGTAGCCTCAGGAAAAGACTCAAGAAAAAAACTGCAGAGGAAACGCCTCCAGATCTAGTGGATGTGACACAGAGGACCTACAGGGAGCCCACCGCGGGGAAACTCAACCGCAGGAGAGGAGCCACAAAATCTCGCCAGCTCGGGAATGGGAGGGAGGTAAGACAAAGACAGCAGAAACCTGAGATATTTGGGGGGGAAAGCAGAGGCCTCTCTTGTTACTCAATGAGGAAAACAAAGAGCAGGAGCCATTTTACATATCTAAAGCGCAGCCACAAACTAAGTAACTTCAGAATTTGGTGAATCTTGAGAACACATTGAGGGCTGCATAAACTCTTTGTTTGGTCCCACGGGTAGATCAAACGAATACTCACAGAGGCCAGATTTCAACTACTCTCAATTTCACTCAGCCATTTGGGATTACTTCCCAACTGAGACAAAAAAAAAAAAAAGGGAGAGAGAGAGAGAGAAAGAGAGAGCGATCCAGTAAGGAGCAAGGGAGTGAACAATCTGGGTGAGTCGCTTTTTGCACAGCCTTAAACCTGAAGAATCAAGCAGAGCTCTCTGGCCACACCCATCACAGCCCCTAAGGATCCATCAAAGCAGACAGCCCACTTACAGGCATAGTAAAACGAGAAAAAAACACCACAGCAAAAAAAAAAAAAAACATAAATTATCTCCAACATGACAAACAACAAACGTAGAAGCCGAGGTAACAAGAGCAAGGAAGAAACTATGATGCCTCCAAATGAACAAGACATGCCAATGCAAGATTACGAAGATGAAGAGATAGAGGAAATGCAAGAAGCAGATCTCAAAAAATAGATAAGAACATTAAGAAGTTCTCAAAAACAAATTCTTGAACTACAGAAATCCTTAATGGACAAAATAGAAAATCTCTCTCGTGAAAATGAAAATATTAAGGAGGAATCAAAATGAAATGAAACAACTAGTAGAACATGAAACTGAGATAGTGACAAAAAACCACAATGAAATGAAGAACTCAATAGATCAAATGACAAATGCATTAGAAAGCCTTAAAAACAGAATGGGTGAAGCAGAAGAGAGAATATCAGACTTAGAAGACAGAGAACAGGAAAGGAAACAGTCCAATCAAAGAAAAGAAAAAGAAATCAGAAATTTAAAAAATACTGTCAGGAATCTACAGGATACTCTTAAAAAACAAAACATTTGGGTTCTAGGAGTTCCTAAAGCCATGGAGAGAGAGAAAGGATTAGAATGCCTTTTTAGTGAGATACTAGCAGAAAATTTCCCAGGTTTGGAGAAGGACAGAGACACCCTAATACAGGAAGCTCATAGAACCCCTAATAAACATGATCAAAAGAGATCCTCACCATGACACATCGTAATCAAACTCACCACAGTGAAACATAAAGAAAAGATCCTAAAATGTGCAAGAGAGAAATGCCAGATTACTCTCAGAGGATCTCCAATTAGAATCACAGCTGACTTCTCATCAGAAACCCTACAAGCTAGGAGAGAATGGTGAGATATAGCCCAGGTACTAAGAGAGAAAAACTGCCAGCCCAGAATATTATATCCTGCAAAGCTCTCATTTGTGAATGAAGGTGAAATAAACACCTTTCACAGCAAACAGAAACTGAAAGAATTTGTCGCCACTCGTCCAGCCCTGCAAAAGATGCTTAAAGATGTGTTACATACAGAAACACAGAAACACGGTCACCAATATGAAAGAAGGTAAAGGAAGGAAACCTCACAGCAAAAGATCACAGGAGTCTCAAACCATATACTAGAAAATATCTTTGGCAAATGACAGGGCAAAGTTACTCCTTCTCAATAGTCACATTGAATGTTAATGGCTTGAACTGTCCAGTTAAAAGACACCGATTGGCTGATTTGGTTAAAGAACAAAACCCATCTTTTTGCTGCTTACAAGAAACTCATCTTTCCAACAATGATCCATACAGACTGAAAGTGAAAGGTTGGAAAAAGATATACCATGCCAACAGAAATGAAAAAAGAGCGGGCATAGCCATCTTAATATCGGACAACATAAACTTTACCACAAAAACTGTCAGGAGAGACAAAGAGGGGCACTATATAATGATTAAGGGATCCATTCAACAGGAAGACATAACAATTATTAATATATATGCACCTAATTACAGGGCACCAGCTTATTTAGAAGACTTGTTAAGGGACTTAAAGGGAGACTTAGACCCCAATACAATAGTTCTGGGGGACTTCAATACTCCACTCTCAGAGATAGACAGATCAACAGGACAGAATATCAACAAGGAGACAGTAGATTTAAATGACACTATAGCCCAAATGGATCTAACAGACATCTACAGAACATTTCATCCTACATCTAAAGACTTTACATTCTTCTCAGCACTACATGGAACCTTCTCTAGGATTGACCACATTCTAGGCCATAAAGCAAGTCTCAGCAAATTCAAAAGAATTAGAATCATACCATGCAGCTTCTCAGACCACAAAGGAATGAAGTTGGAAATTAGCGACTGGGGAATCCCTAGAACACGTGCAAACACATGGAGGTTGAACAACATGCTCCTGAATGAACAATGGGTCATAGAAGAAATTAAAAGAGAAATCAAAAATTTTCTGGAAGTAAATGAGGATAAAAGCACAACATACCAAAACCTCTGGGATACAACAAAAGCAGTGTTAAGAGGAAAGTTTATATCAATAGGTGCCTACATCAAGAAATTGGAAAGGCACCAAATAGATGAGCTTTCAAGTCATCTCAAGGATCTAGAAAATCTGCAGCAAACCAAACCCAAACCCAGGAGGAGAAGAGAAATAATTAAAATCAAAGAAGAAATCAACAGGATTGAATCCAAAATACATTACAAAAAATTAGCCAAACGCGGAGCTGGTTTTTTGAAAAAATAAACAAAATTGACACCCCATTAGCCCAACTAACTAAAAAAAGAAGAGAAAAGACCCAAATCAATAGGATCAGAGACGAAAAGGGAAACGTAACAACAGATGCCACAGAAATAAAAAGAATCATCAGAAACTACTACAAGGTCTTGTATGCCAGCAAACAGGGAAATCTATCAGAAATGGACAGATTCTTGGACACATACAACCTACCTAAATTGAGCCAGGAAGACATAGAAAACCTAAACAGACCCATAACTGAGACAGAAATTGAAACAGTAATAAAGGCCCTCCCAACAAAGAAAAGCCCAGGACCAGATGGATTCACTGCTGAGTTCCACCAGACATTTAGAGAAGAACTAACTCCAATTCTTCTCAAACTATTTAAAACAATCAAAAAAGAGTGAATCCTCCCAAATTCTATGAAGCCAGCATCACCTTAATTCCTAAGCCAGAAAAAGATGCAGCATTGAAAGAGAATTACAGACCAATATCCCTGATGAACATAGATGCAAAAATACTCAATAAAATTCTGGCCAATAGAATGCAACAACACATCAGAAAGATCACTCACCCAGAACAAGTGGGATTTATCCCTGGTATGCAGGGATGGTTCAACATTCGCAAAACAATCAATGTATTACACTACATTTACAGACTGCAGAAGAAAAACCATATGATTCTCTCAATAGATGCAGAGAAAGCATTTGATAAAATACAACACCCTTTCATGATGAAAACTCTAAGCAAACTGGGTATGGGAGGAACAATCCTCAATACAATCAAAGCAATATATGAAAAACCCACGGCCAACATCCTATTGAATGGGGAAAAGTTGGAAGCATTTCCTCTGAGATCTGGTACCAGACAGGGATGCCCACTCTCACCACTGCTCTTCAATATAGTTCTGGAAGTTTTGGCCAGAGCTATTAGGCAAGAAAAAGAAATTAAAGGGATACAAATCGGGAAGGACGAACTCAAACTATCCCTATTTGCAGATGATATGATTCTTTATTTAGGGGACCCCAAGAACTCTACTAAGAGACTACTGGAACTCTTCAAAGAGTTTGGCAAAGTAGCAGGATATAAAATCAATGCACAAAAATCAACAGCCTTTGTATACACAGGCAATGCCACAGCTGAGGAAGAACTTCTAAGATCAATCCCATTCACAATAGCCACAAAAACAATCATATACCTTGGAATAAACTTAACCAAGGATGTTAAAGATCCCTACGATGATAATTACAAAACCTTAAAGAAAGAAATAGAAGAGGATACCAAAAAATGGAGAAATCTTCCATGCTCATGGATTGGAAGAATCAACATCATCAAAATGTCTATTCTCCCAAAAGTAATTTATACATTCAATGCAATGCCAATGAAGATATCGAAGACATTCCTCTCAGATCTGGAAAAAATGATGCTGAAATTCACATGGAGACACAGAAGACCTCGAATATTCAAAGCAATCCTGTACAAGAAAAACAAAGCTGGAGGCATTACAATAGCTGATTTCAGGACATACTACAGGGCAGTTGTTATCAAAACAGCATGGTACTGGTACAGAAACAGAAGGATAGACGAATGGAACAGAATAGAAACACCAGAAATCAATCCAAACATCTACAGCCAACTTATATTTGATCACAGATTCAAAAGTAATCCCTGGAATAAGGACAGCCTATTCAATAAATGGTGCTGGGAAAATTGGATTTCCATGTGCAGAAGCTTGAATCAAGACCCATGCCTTTCACCTTACACAAAAATTCACTCAACATGGATTAAAGAATTAAATCTATGATCCAAAACCATCAAATTATTAGAGAGCATTGGAGAACCCTGCAAGATATAGGTACAGGCAAAGACTTCTTGGAAAAGACCCCAGGAGCACACAAAATTAACATTTGGGATTGCATCAAATTGAGAAGTTTCTGTACTTCAAAAGAAACAGTCAGTAAAGTGAAGAGGCAACCGACAGAATGGGAAAAATATTCGCAAACTATGCTACAGATAAAGGGTTGATAACCAGAATCTACAAAGAAATCAAGAAAATCCACAACAACAGAACAAACAACCCACTGAAGAGATGGGCCAAGGACCTCAATAGACATTTTTCAAAAGAGGAAATCCAAATGGCCAACAGACACATGAAGAAATGTTCAAGATCACTAGCCATCAGAGAAATGCAAATCAAAACCACAATGAGACCTCACTCTCTCAGGAGGGAGGGGTCCGTTTTGCGCAAAATGTAAATAAAGCCGCCTCTTGCATTTGCATCGTCTGGTCTGAGGATTTTTGAGTCTGGGGTCGCTATCTAAAGGACCCAGTGGGGATTAGGGTCCTTCATTTGGAGGTCCCACTGAGATTTGATGACCCACGACTCAAGCCCTCAAAAGGCCAGCCAGAGGTAAGGCAATCCCCCTCTCTGTGTAAGTGTCGTGATGTGTGTTTGTCTCGATTAGCGGCACCTTCTGAGATTGTGCCTGTACAGGACCTGTATCTGTATTGGACCAGTGGGGGAGACAGACATGTCCTAAGATCCCTGGTCTTACCCTGGAGGACGCTCCAGCAGTGTTTTGGGGGAAGGAGAGAGACCACGTCTTTCTCCTTCTCGGTGAGAGCCTGGCTATCGCGCCGCTCCCATCTGAATATTTGTGTTTTCTGTTTTGTCGTGCCGTGATTGTACGTGTCGTGTCATTTGTTCTTTGTGTATCTGTGTTTTTATTTTTATCTTCCCTGACTCTTTCCTTTTGAGACTATGGGACAGAAATTAACCACCCCCTTAAGTTTGACTCTAGGACATTGGAAGGAGGTGCAGGAACAGGCTTATAACTAGTCCGTGGAAGTGAGGAGGGGAAAGTGGGTGACACTGTGTTCCTCGGAGTGACCTACTTTCAACGTAGGATGGCCTTCTAATGAGTCTTTTTCCCATAGTCTCATCCTGCAGGTGAAAGACCGAATCTGCAAACCTGGTCAAGAAGAACACCCGGATCAGGTCCCCTACGTTACAGTATGGGAGGACCTGATATCGGAGCCGCCCTCTTGGGCTTCTCCCTTCTTGCAGGACAAGAAGAACATAAATCGCCCCCTCCTTCGGTTGTCCCGATGACTCCCATCCCCACCCTGCACCGGCGCCGCCTCTCCTGCCGTCTCTACCTTGTATCCCTTACAGGAGATGAGAGAACAGAAGCCTCGGAGCCCCCCCGCCCTGTGCTGCCAGACAGCCAGGGGGACCTGATGCTGGACCCTCCTCCTCCCTATTGACATCAAGCAGCGAGGCACCCGCAATCATACTCTACCATGGTGTCTGAGGAGGGAACAACTCCCACTCCTGCTGACCCATTCTCATCACCCCCAAGCAGCCAATTGCAGTTGCGTAGGAAAATAGGGGAGGGGGGTGGTGGGGAATGGTCTTCCCAGGCTTTTCCCCTGAGGACAGTAGCTGGACAGATAAAATATTGGCCATTTTCCGCCTCTGACCTGTATAACTGGAAAACATATAACCTGTCTTTTTCACAGGATCCACAAGCCCTGACCGGACTCATAGAGTCTATTTTACTAACACATCAGCCTACCTGGGATAATTGCCAGCAGCTCTTGCAGACTTTACTAACCACTGAAGAAAGGCAGAGGGTTTATTTGGAAGACAGTAAAAACGTGCCGGGAAACGACGGGTGACCCACGCAGCTTCCAAATGAGATAGATAAGGCTTTCCCCTTGACTAGGCCCGACTGGGACTTTATCACCGTGGCGGGAAGGGAAAGACTCAGACTCTACCGCCAGATTCTCCTGACCGGTTTGAGGCGAGCGGGGAGGCGCCCCACAAATCTGGCAAAAGGTTAGGGCCATTGTGCAGGAAAGCAAGGAAACCCCAGCAGGATTTTTAGAAAGACTGATGGAAGGGTAAAGGATGTACACCCCCTTCGACCCTCTGGCCCCGGACCGGCAAGCCGAGGTCATCATGTCCTTTATTGGACAGTCGGCCCCTGACATCCGGGTGTGCCTTCAGAGGCTGGAGGGGCTTCAGGGGTATACATTGCCTGATTTAGTAAAGGAAACGCCCGAGGAAAGGGAAGACAGGCTAAGGCAAGAGCAGGATCGAAAGAAAAAAATGGAGGGAAAAGTGTAGAGGGGAGGAACTGACTAGGATCCTGGCCACCGTAGTTTCCAAAGCAGAGCAAGGGAGGACCAGGTCAGGAACGGACCCGGGAGACCGGCAAAGGCCCTGTCTTGACTGAGAACAATGCGCGCTGGGCAAAAGAGTGCCCGAAGAAACAAGCTCGTCTGAGGTCCGTTCCTGTACTATCTCTGGAGAATGAAGACTAGGAAGGGGATCCAGTGGTGTACGACTGCCATCAAGTCCTTGCTGAAATCCATGGGACTCAAGCCAACCTGACCGACATTCCCCTGCCAAATGCGGACCATACCTGGTATACCGACGGGAGCAGCTTCCTGCAAGACAGTGAGAGAAGAGCCGGGGCAGCGGTGGTGGACGGCCGGAAAAGGTCAGTAGTCTGGGCTTCTGCCCTGCCCCCCAGAACCTCCGCTCAGCAGGCAGAGCTGATCGCTCTAACCCAAGCACTCTGCGCAGCCAAGGGAAAGCGGGTGAACATCTACATGGACAGCAGGTACACTTTTGTCACTGCCCATGTCCATGGGGAAATCTATAAGCGAAGGGGGCTCCTGACCTCCATGGGAAAGGACATTAAAAACAAACAGGAGATTTTAAACCTCCTAGAGGCCCTGCACCTGCTGCGAGAACCTAGTATCATCCACTGCTTGGGCATCAGAAAGGAGGGGGTCCCGTGGAGGAGGGCAATCGGCTCGCAGACAAAGTGGCTAAAGAGGCAGCCTTGACTAGCCAACTATTGGCCGTAAAGGACTCTCCTAATGCAAGATGGACAAGGGTATTTCATCATTGGACTGGACACTCTCTTTCGACAAATTACTGAGGCCTGTGTACCCTGTGCTAAAGTAAACCCCAAGCACCTCAAACCCCCAGAGGGGGCCAGGATCAGAGGGGCATGACCTGGCATAAACTGGGAGGTAAATTTTACAGAGATTTGCCCCGGCAGGTATGGAGTTAAATATCTTCTAGTATTTGTAGACACCTTCTCAAAATGGACAGAAGCCTTCCCGACCAAGAAAGAAATCGCGCTGGTAGTAGTCAAGAAAATCCTAAAAGAAATATTCCCCCAATTTGGACTACCAAAGGTACTGGGGTCAGACCACGGGCCGGCTTTCATCTCCCGGGTAAGTCAGGTGGTGGTACAGGTGTTGGGAATAGAGTAAAATTACATTGTGCTTATAGACCGCAGAGCTCGGGTCAGGTAGAAAGAATGAATAGAACTCTTAATGAAACTTTAACAAAACTGGTCATGGAGACTGGCACTAGGGACTGAGTCAAATTGTTACCTATGGCGCTGTTCCGGGTTCGAAACACCCCTCAGCCTTTGGCTTGACGCCCTATGAAATCCTGTATGGGGGGCCCCCACCCATTGCCGATCTGTTGGGTCCCAGCATTGATTCCTATGCTACCTCCCCTGGCTTGCAGATATGGCTACGTGCTTTGCAACTAGTCCAGGAATATGTCTGGAAGCCACTAGCAGCAGTCTGTCAGCCCCAGAACATGGGAACTCCACACACCTTCCAGATCGGGGACCAGGTCTATGTGAGGAGACATCAGGTGAAAAGCCTCAAACCGCGCTGGAAAGGACCCTTCACCGTACTCTTAACAACTCCCACAGTGGTCAAGGTGGATGGCATAGCTGCCTGGGTGTACGCCGCACACGTCAAGAGGGCAACTCCAGAGTCCCCAATGGAGGATCAGACCCCGAGACAACCGGAAACGTGGAAATTGCAACGCACACAAACCCCTCAAAGATAAGACTCTTTTTTAAAAAAAAAACTGTGTAATACTTGAGACAACTGTAATAGTTTAATTAGGATCTGTTTTGCTGTTATTTGAGAGCCTTTACCCTTCCCTTCAATACCATCCCCTGGCTAAAGTTCATTCCAGAGGGGATGCAGATTTGGATGTAATCTCTCTGCCCCAGGCATTACAGAAAACTGCTGGCTCTGCTTACACCAGGTTCCCCCCTCCCTCTTGCTGTTTTCCTGCCGCTTAATGATACCCTTGGGTTTAATAGCTCTGTTAATTGCCCTCCCGTACAGCCTTTCCCTGTCCCTCCTTTTCCAATGACCTAAAAATGATTCCTTTAACATTGTGAAATTAGATAGGATGGGGTTAAATTGGAATGTGAAATTAAGATAGGAAGGGTTAAAATGGAGCTGCTGAGCTGACTGCATATTGTTCTGCTTTTGTACAAAATGCTTTGGCTTGCAAAATGCATTTTTTTAAGATAACTAGACTTTAGCTGACCTTGTAGCATGTGATGATTGTGCTAATGCTTTTATGAGATAATGGAGCATGTGATAATTATTTTAGGAGCTATGTTGAGTTTTTGGTCATGATGACCCCGTGTTTATGCTTGCTCAAGGTCTTTTGTCCCCTTACCCTGGATCTTATGATGGTTCGTCATGCTGCGGTTTATCTTGTGATCCTCTGTGTCATGCTATGGAGATATGCTAATGTTGTGGTTTTCAATCTTAAATACGCTGTGCGGTTGATGATCGGGGCCTCTCTTCTCGCACTGCACCAGGGGGTGTTGTTGTGCTCAAGAGTTGGCCCATCTGCGCAGATGTAATAAACTTCCCTCATGTTCTTTACAGCGGTTGGAATGGAATTCGTGTTTCTGGGGTCAGTAAAAGTGTGAGGCACCTTTCTGGGGTCTTACATCTTCTTGGGGGCTCGTCCGGGATTGGAGACCCCAGACCCACGCTCCATTTTCCAATCGGAGGTAAGTTTTTGCTGTTTTAAGTGTTTTTGTGTGTCTGGTTGATTTTTATGTACCGGAGGTTTATGTTTTACTGAAATTGTGCCTGCAGGACCTGTATCTGTATTGAGCTGATAGTGGGTAGGGGCAGACGTGCCCGGCGCCCCTGGCTCAGCCCTGGAGGATGCTCCAGAGGCGGTATTCTGGGGGGGCCTGGCGGGTGGCAGCCGCTTCGCTCCCATCATTAAGCTTACCTGGGGAGCGTGGCGGGTGGCAGCCGCTTCGCTCTCATCGGAAGCTCTGGTTAGGATTCTGGGGGGGCCTGGCGGGTGGCAGCCGCTTCGCTCTCATCGGAAGCTCTGGTTAGGATTCTGGGGGGGCCTGGCGGGTGGCAGCCGCTTCGCTCCCATCATTAAGCTTACCTGGGGAGCGTGGCGGGTGGCGGCCGCTTCGCTCTCATCGGAAGCTCTGGTTAGGATTCAGTAAGGTTTTCTTCCCCGGGAGAGGGGCTGGTGGCAGCAGCCACTCCCGTCGGAAGTTTTTGGTTTCAGTTCTGTCTCGGTCTTCTTCCCCGGGAGAAGGGCTGGTGGCAGCAGCCACTCCCGTTGGAAGTTGTGGTTTTGGTTTTGTCTTGGTTTTGCGCGCAGTGTCTTTGTGAATTTTGTGATTTGTGAGTCGTGTGGTTGTTTTCTGTGTTTTAATATACTAACCTTACTTGCCTTTCCCCTCCAACATGGGACAGGAATTAACTACACCTTTGAGTCTTACTCTAGGTCATTGGAAAGAGGTCCGGGAGCGGGCCCAAAACTTGTCTATAAGAGTACAGAAGAAGAACTGGACAAGTTTTTGTACGTCCGAGTGGCCAGCCTTAAACATCGGGTGGCCACGGGATGGGACTTTTGACTCTCAAATTATCTTACAGGTGAAGAGCCAGGTCTGCAAGGGAGGTAAAGAAGGGCTCCCGAATCAAGTGCCCTACATCTTTGTGTGGGAGGATCTGGCGAAAAACCCCCCAGACTGGGTAAAACCTTTCCTCCTTTCTAACAGGGCGGTGGCACAGCTCGATCCTACTACACCCACCACCGCCCTGAGGATGAAGCCCAGTTCTGAATTGTCAGCAGTTGCTCTGGGGGTGGCGTTGAGCCCCAAACCCCCTCCGATCCTACCCGCAACACCCCTAGTATCGGAAATTGCAAATCCATTACAGGAATTGGATACCCTCAAACCTGAAAAACCCTCAACTCCTCCAGGCAGGCAGGAAGACCTTTTTGATGTTCCACCACCCTATTCCCCTCGCCTCCTTAGGAGGGCACCTTATATCCCCCGCTTCCCAAAGAGGCCCGCGGTGCCCTTTTTGGAAACCAGAAGAGAAATGGAGGAGGAAGAATCCGATGAAACAGAGGAGGATGAAATAGAGGAGGGAGGACCCCCGGCCCGTTCTAACTGGCCGCCCTTCTCCACCTTATAACTGGGATCACAAGCCCTGACAGGACTTGCAGGGCCTGTTTTACTAACATTAATTTTACTATACTTAAATAAAATTCTGTAGGAGACTCAGACTCTACTGCCAGACTCTCCTGAAGAGATTAGCTGAAGGGGTTAAAGTTATTTAGTTAAAAACAAAAGGGGAAGTTTAAGATGGGTTAAGAAACAGAAACTAATTAGGATCCTGGCCACCACAGTTAAAGGGAAGCAGAGTAAGGGAAAATCAGAATAGGCAGGGACCCCGGGAGACCGACAAAAGCACAGAGAAGTGCCCAAATAAGATCCGACTAACAACGGGAATCCAGAGATGCACGTCTGCCACACGGGACTGAACTGACTGAAAACGGCCTCTGCAAGCCAGCGAGAGGAAAGACGGCAGCAGCGGAGTGGTGAGGCTGGGCGACAGCGGCTCCTCCCTCACTGGGATATGTGTGGTCCGTCACACGGCTGGGGATAGTGTTGGGAATGCAGGCCCTGCCCAGGTTCCTGTGGATAATACTCTATCACCTCCTGCGGTGTCCGGGACGGGCCCACGTGAGCTGACATCCCCCTAGCTTCCGGAGAACAACGGGGACAACAGTGAGAGGCGGTTGAACGAGGTCAGTGGTCTGGGTTTCTATCTCCAACCCCCCCTTCCCGAGAACTTTGCTCGGCAGGCAGAGCTGATCGCTATGGACCAAGCACTCCGTGCAGCCAAGAAAAAGGAGTGGGTGAAAATGCACAAGGACAGCAGGTACGCTTTTGCCACTACCCATGGGGAACTCAGAACAGACAAAGGCTTTTCCAACGAAGCGCCAATGTTTCCCCGATTTGGACAACCAAAGGTACTGGGGTCAGATAATGGACCCAGCTTTGTCTCCCGGGCAAGCCAGAGGTGGCCAGGGTGCAGGGGGGTTTAGCTAAAGAAAGCTTTATTCAGCTAGGGGAAGCTTTAACCATAACGGAGATCTGGCACTGGGGACTGGGTCGAGATGTTGCTGATGGCTTTTATTTGAGAGTTCCTAATATCACGGGTGTTAGACTATATTTGTTTTCCCAATTGATCTAGTCTGGGCTGGATGCGGGGGCGTGGATGCAGCGACAGGCACAGCACTATAACAAACTGGGCAGTGCTGACTTGCGCTGCGTTCAGGCTTCTGTATATAAACTGCGTATGGAAACCCACACTCGCGGTAGATAGACTGGGGCCAAGTATTAATTCTTTTGCAACTTCCCTACCCCGCCAGGCTTTGTTTAAATGTTCGCCTCCTGGGGCTTCGAAGGCTTCCAAGAGGAGCAGTCCCCAGCTTTGCTCTCCGACCTCTCTGCCATGGAGTCGGCACCTAACAACAGCCCAGGGAACTACGACCCTGGGACTGGGGCTGTGAAGGAGAAGCTCCGGGAGAAACTCCGGGGGCCAGGGGGCAGCCGAGGTGGCAGCCGGGGCAGCTACAATCCCCTGCAGTACCAGGTGGCACACTGCGGGCAGATGGCTGTGCACCTGCCTTCGACCTTGACGGCACCAGGCCAGCCCCTGTGTGTCCCCGAGGCCCCCTTGGCCACCACTGTGCCCCCTGTGCACCTGCCCCCAACCCTGACGGCACCAGGCCAGCCCCTGTGCGTCCCCGAGGCCCCCGTGGCCACCATCGTGCCCCCCAACAGCCCCCTCAAGGCACCCTCCCCGGCTGACCCCTCGCAGGAGGACAAGGAGGAAGTGAAGGACAACCTGGAATACCGGCTGCGGCGGGAGCGCAACAATATCGCCGTGCGCAAAAGCAGGGACAAGGCCAAGCGGCGCATCCTGGAGATACAGCAGTACATGGCAGAAAATGAGCAGCTGCGCAGCCGCGTGAGGCAGCTCACGCAGGAGCTGGATATCCTGCGCAGGTGTTTGAAAGCTATTATAAATTTGTTGTCATTGGTCAGTACAGAAATTAAAAGTTAAGGGCATAAAAAAAAAAGAGTATCGTTGGTAAGAAGGGCTAAAGAGAAAAGAGCTTTTTATATAAGGAAAGGACATGGTTTGTAAATCTGGATGGCTAGTTTACTCTAGGCTGGAATGATGGTAAAATGTTTACAGTAAGTCGAAGAGGGTGTGTGAAAGTCACAAAAAGTATTTAGGTCAAGGGATGTGTTTTCCGTTTTTGTCTCTGTTGTATTTTCTGTTTTTAAAATTCTGATGCCTTTTTGTAATTTTCTATCCCGTGGAACATGCTTCCCCTACCCTGTAGACTTGCTTTTGTGCTCATAAAATCTGCTGCAGGGCATAGAGATGTGCCTGTAAACCTGTGTCTGGCGGCGGATTTGGTGGGCGCATGGGGAGACGGCCGGCTGCCGCCTATCAGCCTAAACTCGGACAACACCAAAGCTACAACTGGACGGTCTTTTAAGAGTCTTATCTTGAGGGGAGTGGCTCTTGGAATCCGCTTGGGGTGGGACTCTTTAAGACTGTTTAGTATTCGTACCCGGCTCCCCTCCTTTGTTGCAGGATAAAGAAAAAGTTTTTGTGCTCCCACACTCGTTTCAGATCCTGTGCCTGGCCGGCCTGCTATGATATCAGACCCTTTTGTGACTATGGACTCTCTGCCAGGGCAAGACCCCCTGACCGGACGGCCCGGCCCGGCTCTGATCATAAAAGAGCTGAAATGCATTGGGACCATAATCGTGCCCTTGCTGGAGATAAAATTGGGCATGCCTGACGCAGCCGTGGACACCAGCACCGAGGTCACCACCAAGGACTTAAGAAAGAAAGAAGTGGTAAAGGAGGCGGAGGATGGGAAAGACGCCCCCGCCAGTGGCAATGCTACTGAGGTAAACCTGGACAAGAGGCCCCAACCTGTAAGAAGTAAGCTCGACGAACAGGAGGAGCGGAGGAAAAGGCGCTTGGAACAGAACAAGGCGGTGTGGGCCCGGAGGAAGGAGCGCGCGGAGACCCTGCAGCGGGAGTTCGAGCGGCTGGAGTTCAGAAACGCGGTACTAAGGATACAGGTCAGGGAGCTGGAGCAGGAGCGGCGGCAGCTGATTCTCGTACTGAACCGGCGCCGCCCCACCTGCATTGTTCACACCGACAGCGTCCCTGCCCCTTGGATCTAATATTAATGGCTGTGGTGCAATTAGTATAACTCATTCCCATAATTTCACTTAAATTTTAAGATTAAAATTTGACCAAAAGAAAAGGGGGGAATGTGAAATTAAGATAGGATGGGGTTAAATTGGAATGTGAAATTAAGATAGGAAGGGTTAAAATGGAGCTGCTGAGCTGACTGCATATTGTTCTGCTTTTGTACAAAATGCTTTGGCTTGCAAAATGCATTTTTTTTAAGATAACTAGACTTTAGCTGACCTTGTAGCATGTGATGATTGTGCTAATGCTTTTATGAGATAATGGAGCATGTGATAATTATTTTAGGAGCTATGTTGAGTTTTTGGTCATGATGACCCCGTGTTTATGCTTGCTCAAGGTCTTTTGTCCCCTTACCCTGGATCTTATGATGGTTCGTCATGCTGCGGTTTATCTTGTGATCCTCTGTGTCATGCTATGGAGATATGCTAATGTTGTGGTTTTCAATCTTAAATACGCTGTGCGGTTGATGATCGGGGCCTCTCTTCTCGCACTGCACCAGGGGGTGTTGTTGTGCTCAAGAGTTGGCCCATCTGCGCAGATGTAATAAACTCCCCTCATGTTCTTTACAGCGGTTGGAATGGAATTCGTGTTTCTGGGGTCGGTAAAAGTGTGAGGCACCTTTCTGGGGTCTTACAACATTAATATGGCCTATACCATTTTACCGGCAAATTGGACTGGTAGCTGTGCATATGCTATGCTTCTGCCCAATGTAGACATTATTAGTGGAGATACCCCTGTCCTGATTCCTTCCTTCGATTATATTGCAGGAAGACAAAAACGAGCTGTACAATTCATTCCTCTATTGGCTACGTTGGGAATTTCCACAGCTATGGTTACAGGATCCGCAGGACTGGGAGTTGTGGTCCAAAACTATAAAGATTTATCCCAACAACTTATTAATAATGTACAATCCCTATCCTCCACCCTTCAGAATCTCCAAGACCAAATCGATTCCCTAGCGGAAGTGGTCTTACAAAACTGTAGGGGCTTAGACTTGCTTGCCGCCGAACAAGGAGGTATTTGTTTGGCTTTGTAGGAAAGGTGCTGTTTTTTTGCTAACAAGTCCGGCATGGTTCGCGATGATCTGGAGCGTCGCCACCAAGCCATGGCTAAAAACCTCCTGTGGACAGGATTCAATGGACTGCTTCCTTACTTGCTACCACTTCTAGGCCCCATTGCTGGTTTGCTTGTTACACTATCTGTGGGTCCTTGTATTCTTAATAAGCTGATGTGGTTTGTTCATGAACGCCTTTCAACCGTTTAGGCTCAGAGCACTAAAAACCGTGGAATCTAGCCTGTAAATTTTAGGATTAAAATTTGTACAAAAAAAAAAAGTGGGGAATGAAGGACTTCGGAAAATTTACCTGCTAAAAAACTAGGAAGTTTCAAGAAAGGTCAGTTAGTTTCTGGGAAACTGCAACTTATCAGATAACAGGGAATAGCAGTTTGGAAACCCCCCTTGTGCAATGGTTAAGATAAGTAAAACTGATGTGTACTGAGATAAGCAGGAATGCTGTATGCTAAGATAAGTGAAATTACTGTAAACAAAACCCCCTTCCCCTTTGTATTCACTTGCTTAAGATAACTTTGTGGTTTTTGCCTTTAAATACTGCCTGTGACCCTTGTCCAGTACCTCACTCTCTCAGGAGGGGTCCATTTTGCGCAAAACATAAATAAAGCCACCTCTTATATTTGCAAAAAAAAAAAAACCAACCAAACAAAAAAACCACAATGAGGTTTCACCTCACCCCAGTGAGAATGGCTCACATTCAGAAATCTACCAACAACAGATGCTGGAGAGGATGTGGGGAAAAAGGGACACTAACCCACTGTTGGTGGGGATGCAAACAGGTTAAGCCACTATGGAAGTCAGTCTGGAGATTCTTCAGAAACCTGAACATAACCCTACCATACAACCCAGCCATCCCACTCCTTGGAATTTACCCAAAGGAAATTAATTTGGCAAATAAAAAAGCCATCTGCACATTAATGTTTATTGCAGCTCAATTCACAATAGCTAAGACCTGGAATAAACCCAAATGCCCATCAACAGTAGACTGGATAAAGAAATTATGGGACATGTACTCCATAGAATACTATACAGCAGTAAGAAACAATGAAACCCAGTCATATGCAACAAGATGGAGCAATCTGGAAAACATCATGCTGAGTGAATTAAGCCAGTCCCAAAGAGACAAATATCATTTGTTTTCCCTGATCGGTGACAACTGAGCACCAAAGGGGAAACCTGTGGAAGTGAAATGGACACTATAAGAAACAATGACCTGCTCAGCTCTTGTCCTGACTCTTGATGTACAATATAATACTTTATCCTTTTTAGTATTTTGTTGTTGTTGTTGTTTTTGTTGTTGTTCTAGTACTAGTGGTTGAACTCTATAATTAACATACAATTATTCTTAGGTGTTTAAATTTTAACTGAAAAGTGACCCCTGTTAAATATAAGAGTGGGAATAAGAGAAGGAGGAGATGTACAATTTGGGACATGCTCAATCAGACTTGCCGCAAATGATGGAGTTAGAAATGTACCAGGGGATTCCAATACAATCCCATCAAGGTGGCATGTACCAATGCCATCTCACTAGTCTAAGTGATTAATTTCAGTTCACAACCGATGGCTCTGATAGGTCTAAGAATCAAAGGGATCACACAAACAAGACAAGTGTCTGCTAATACTAACTGATAGAATCAAAAAGGGAGAGAAAGATCCAACATGGGAAATGGGATACACAGCAGACTCATAGAATGGCAGGCGTCCTAAACAACACTCTGGCCTCAGAATCAGCCCTTAAGGCATTCGGATCTGGCGGAAGAGCCCATAAGAGTATTGTAGGTATGGAAAGCCAAGATGCCATGGAAAAGAAAAAAAAAAGAAGAAGACCTAAATGAAAGATTTCTGTGAGTGAGATCCCAGTGGAAAGAACAGGGCCATCAAAGAAGGAAGTACCTTTCTCTGATGGGAGGAGAGAACTTCCACTTTGACTATGACCCTATTGGAATAAGATCAAAGTCAGCGAACTCCAAAGGCTTTCATAGCCCTGGCAACTCATGACTAGAGCCTAGGGAGACTACTGACGCAATGAACAGGAGTGTCAAATTGTTAAGTCAACAACAGGAGTCACTGTGTATTACATCCCATGTGGGATCTGTCCTTAATGTGTTATCTAATGTGCAGTGATGCTATAACTAGTACTGAAACAGTATTTTTGCACTTTGTGTTCCTGTGTGGGTACAAAGTGATGAGATCTTTACTAATTATATACTGAATCGATCTTCTGTATATAAAGATAATTGGAAATAAAAAAAAAACTCTGGTGTTAAATTGGAAATGGCATAAAAATTAATTAATTTTTAAAAAAAATATTATGTAGGATCTCTGTCTTTAATGTTTTGTACACTCTTATTTAATGCTATAACTAGTACTCCAACAATATTTTTTTCACTATGTGTTGCTATATGGTGGCAAACTGTTGAAATCCTTACCTAATATATACTAAACTGATCTTCTATATATAAAGAAAATTGAAAATGAATCATGATGTGATTAGAAGGGGAGAGGGAGCGGGAATGTGGGTGGGAGGGAAGTTTTGGGAGGGGGAAGCCTTTGTAACCCATAAGCTGTAATTTGGAAATTTATATTCATTAAATAAAAGTTTAATTAAAAAAAAAAAGAAAAGAAAAGTAGCTTCTAGGCTGGTGCCGCGACTCACTAGGCTAATCCTCCACCTGTGGCGCTGGCATCCCAGGTTCTAGTCCAGTTGGGGCACCAGATTCTGTCCCAGTTGCCCCTCTTCCAGGCCTGCTCTCTGCTGTGGCCTGGAGTGCAGTGGAGGATGGCCCAAGTGCTTGGGCCCTGCATCCGCATGGGAGGCCAGGAGGAAGCACTTGGCTCCTGGCTTCGGATCAGCATGGTGCACCAACTATAGCAGCCATTTGTGGGGTGAAGCAATGGAAGGAAGACCTTTCTCTCTGTCTCTCTCTCTCACTGCCTAACTCTGCCTGTCCAAAAAAAAAAAGGCATGATAACTTTTTGAGCACAAGGTTTCTGACTCTAGCAGTTTATTAACTCTTAACTCTTAACTCTTACCGGTATTCATTGACACAGAAATTATAAAGTGATAGATACTTAGTTTTCTCAATCAGCCACATAATTTTAAGGAAAAAATTGTTACTTATCACCAGCTATCAGTCTGAAAATGTTCTTGGAAAAAAAGCAAATAATATTTATTTATTTATTTATTTATTTATTTATTTATTTATTTATAAAAAAAAAAACCCTCTATATGGAGCCAGTGCTGTGACATAGTAGGTAAAGCCACCTCCTACAATGTCCACATCCTATATGGGTACCGATTCAAGTCCTGGCTGCTTCATTCTCAATCCAGCTCTCTGCTATGGCCTCGGAAAGTAGTAGAAGAAGGCCCAAGTCCTTGGGTCCCTGAATCTGCATGGGAGACCTGGACGAAGCTCCTGGCTCCTGGCTTTGGATCAGCACAGCTCTGGCCATTTCAGCCAATTGAGGAGTGAACCAGTGGATGAAAGACCCCTCTTTCTCTCTTCCTCTTATTGCCTCTCTGTATAACTGACTTTCAAATAAATAAATAAATCTTGAAAAGAAACCCTCTATGATACTCCTTATTTAAACCAGTTACTTTCATGTAAATATGCAGATTGACTTTTGCTAACATATGGATATCAATGTGCTTCCCTGGCATGGAGCTCTCTGAAGAGTTTAAATGCTGATCTGTGTGCTTTCATTTTATTTGCTATCCTCCAGAGTGCATTTATTAAATATCTGTATCAACTGTCTTGATATTTAATAGTACTTACATATTTATAACCTCAGCTAATCCTCATAACTTCCCTCTCTTGAATTGCTATGCCTTTCACATTGTGCTTTTTTTCACACAAATACAAATGCAAAATCAACTCTTGTATGCTACTTTAGAATTTATAAAAGGCCTTTTGTATAAGATTTGCAGAAAATGTAAAAACTTAGCTTCTAGTACTTGAACTTACTTGGCAATGTGAAACTGCCAAAAAGGACTTGGATTTCTCATTACAGATGAGAAAGAGTTATGAAGAGACTGTTCCAACAGTTAGATTTGATTGATCAGGCCCAGACTCTAATTAGGTCTCAGGTAGACACACATCTAGATTTTCCTCCTTATGGTTTCTGTGTCAGAATTCCAGCCTATGAGTGATTTTCACAGTCTATCCAAGGTTCTCAGTCAAAAATGTATTCAGGTTTGTATTGGTGAGATGAAGCATGTACCTATGTATTACACACATTTAATAAATAAGTATTGAATCATATGAAAGTAAACTTAGATATAAGAATACGATACACAGACTTGAGATGAAGACCATATGTTTAAACAGTTATGGTCTTACAGTTTGCAAACAAGTTTTAAAATGTGTTACTGGAGTACTTGTTTGGCACAGTGATTAAACCTTCCACATCCCATTCAAAATGCTTGGGTTCAAGTCCCAGCACTGCTTCTGATTCTAGCTTCCTGCTAATAGAACCCTGGAGGGGAGGGCAGCAGGTGATGGCTCAAGTATTGGAGTCCCTGCCACCTACATGGGAGCCCTAGATGGAGTTCTTGGCTTCAGCCTGCTCCAGCTCTGGTTGTTGAAGACATTTGGAGAATGAACAAGGAATGTAAGAGCTCTCTCTGCATTTCAAATTACTGAAAACAAATACACAAAACTTTTCTCTTTGGAAAGGCAGAGTTACAGAGAGAGAGGGAGAGACAGAGATGTCTTCCATCCACTCATTCACTCCCCAGATGGATGCAACAGCCAGGTTGGGATCAAGCCGAAGCCAGGAGCCAGGAGTCAGGAGCTTCCTCTGGGTCTCTCACAAGTGGAGCAGGCTGGACTGAAACCAGTGCCCATATGGGATGCCGATGGAATTCTAACTTTCTATGCCACACTGCCAGCCCCACAAAACTTTTTTTTAAGTGTCTGGCTGCTTTCTGAATGATTTTCATTAACCCCTAACTGTTCTCCCTAGTAACAAGGCAGATTTTGCTCTCCAAGTCAGACCTGGAGGTCCTAGTACTGGCAGCTCACCCTGAGAGCATGCTGACTGGATTCAGTTTGCAGACAGTGGGTTCATGTCTTCCTCTGACAGGTCTAATGCAAAGAAAGGAGAGTGTCTAGAGTAATCAGTGCCTTGCTGTTTACCTAGCTGTCCACTCACAGGCCTGAGAGAACCACTGGAATATGCAATGTCAAATCCTGGACATAGTATCCAAATTTGTCATGTCATAGGTGAGGTACTCTGTCCTTACCAATCATTTTAAGTCTGCAGGGGAGGTGAGGAGTGGTTTCTGAAAAATTCACAAATGCAGCTCATTCAAGGAAGTTGCTCCCACCCCCACCGCACCCCTATATACATTGTGTTCGCTAATTAAAGGTTCTGGTGAGTTCTAAGTTGACCAGCAGTGACTCAAGTAGAAAGCCGACTCCTCTCACTGTCAGACTCAAAGATCCTAGAGCATCCTAGCGATGAGCTCACTGTGCCTTGCTCTCCCTCCCTTGCAAACAGGATGCCTGCTGGGCTCCCTGCACTACTAGGAAACCAGGAGCAGTTCCACAGGCCCAGGAGCACAGATGCCCACCCAGCACCCACCCAAAAGCAAGCCCACCTCAGGTGTCACCTTCTGACCATCACCATCTCCAGCTGCCCAAGATTACCCGGCCACAGATTGCAGAGCTTCTGGTTAGCCCACCCACTAAGGAGGGAAGCAGAGGCACAGCTGTGCTTTTCAGAAATCCGCTCAGCTGGGGGGCAGAGATTCTGCAGGCTGGGGGAAAGGAGGGCCTGAGCCAACCTGCGCTATAGCTTTGCAGCCTGGAAAAATTCGTCGCCCTCTATGGGCCTGCAGTTCGCGGCATCTCGCCAGATGGCGCTCTAAGCGGTATCTCAGATGTCCACAGCTCCCTGGCTTCTAGCCAGTCAGCGGGCTTCAGTGCTCAGCGCCGGCTCAGGCTCCGCCCCTGCCATAAGCCTCCGGCCAATCATCGCTCTGGAAGGGCGCCTGGGTGCCACCCCCCACGCCGGCCGGCTATAAAAGCTGCAGCACTCTGCGGGATGCAGGCTAGTAGTGTGTGTTGTGTGCGCACCAGAGCACAGGGGCTGGTGAATGTGTGTGGCACCAAGAGTGTAGAAAAGCGGGAGAAACGGTCCTCGTGAGTACATGCGGCTTGCTGCACACGTGGCACTTTGGGATATCCTATAACCTGAACTTCTGCAGAAAAGCCAAGCGCACAATGTGAATTTACTCGGGGAAATTGTATCTACGAGGGCTGTGCTCGCTTTATGAGTGTGGACACTCAGGGAGGGCTTGGAAGGAGGCAGGTGGAGGGCGCTGAGGCCCAGTGGAGCAGTGTCTTCCTCAAAGGAGTGTTGTGGGTCAGAGGGGTGCAAGGCTGGGGGCCAGCCATCACCCATCACTCCCTATGCATGGTCCCTGGTGCATCCAGGACCAAAGGTGGAAAGCAATTAACCTTGCAAAGAAACTGCCACTTTTTGTGGGCCAGAAATAGTATATTTTTTTTTCTTTTAAGGTTTATTTGAAAGAGTTACAGAAAGGGAGAGGCAGAACAAGGGAAGTCTTCCAACATCTGGCTCACTCCCCTAAATAGCAACAAAGAGCAGGGGCTTGGGTGAGGGTGGAGCCAGTAGCTTCTTCTGGGTCTTGGACTAGGGCATAAGGGTCCAAGGACTTGGACCATCCACCACTGATTTCCCAGGTGCATTAGCAGGGAATTGAATTCAAAGTGGAGCAACCTGGATTCAAACCATTACCAACACGGGGTGGGTGGCTTAATTCATAGTGCCAGGCCCCAGCATCTGCTATTTGGACTATTTAGTGTATTAAAATATCTTTGTGATGGGGTTGGCACTATGGCATATTAGGTAAAGCACCTGCCTGCAGTGGTGGCATCCCATATAGGCATGGGTCCAAGTCCCAGCTGCTCCACTTCCAATCCAGCTCTCTGCTATGGCCTAGGAGAGCAGTAGAAGATGGCCCAAATCCTTGGGTCCCTGCACCCATGTGGGAAACCCAGAAGAAGCTCCTGGCTTTGGATCAGCCCAGCTCCGACCATTGCAGCCAATTGGGGAGTGAACCAGTGGATGGAAAATCTCTCTCTCTCTCTGCCTCTCTCTCTGCCTCTCCTTCTCCCTCTGTGTACTTCTGACTTTCAAATAAACAATTAAATATTTTTTAAAGATATCTTTGTGATTTTAATGTAGTTCCTATCTTTACTCTTAACATTAGTAGTTACAGTATGAGGAACTGAGGAAACTTTAGTAATTTGATGCTAAGTTTAAATATTATGTCAATAAGAATGTTACTTGTTTTGTCTGATTTGGTTTGCCTGTGGCTACTAGATGTTTGCCTGTGGCTTTATTGGATAAAAATGTATTCAGCTGTAGTTGTGCTTTCCAACATTTTTTTAAGATTAAAAGATTGGAAGACACGGTTGAGTTACTTCTTGCAAAGATTCTTCCACTCATGGGAAGCCCAACACCAGCAAGTAAAGCAAACAACAAACTTTCAGTAATTAAATTGAGAATCCTGTGCTCACAAACCTGAACAGCTGAGCTGTAAAGGGGACCTGATATGTGGCCTCTTAACTGCAGAACTTCTCTTGCAGGCCTCCCCCAGAGGGAGCACTGCTGTGGTCAGAAGGATTTGAGGAGCTGCTGGCCAGCAAATCTGAGTTAACCTTGAATTTGATCTCCTGCAAATATTGCAAGAGTCTAGAAAGGTGGTGTCCCCACAACAAATGAGCAGCTCACAAGAGGAGGAATGGGCTCAATAGTCACAAGAGCCCAGACTGCCTTTTTCTCCCCTTATTTCTTAGCACATTGACTCCGAGTGGGGAAGACAAGTTAGCCTTAAACAGCACAGTGGCTGTGTTCTTGGTTGAGCTTGAGTCTGCTTTTCCATTGCATATAATGTTTACAAGACACTTAGTTCTGAGAGTTTGTGGTTCCCCTGTGGACATTTTTTTTGCATCAACAGCAAACATAAGTATTTGTCTTTGTACTTAAGCATTTTGCCTACTGGCATCTTTGTTTAAAATTTGTTAAAATTTTATGTAAGTAATATATAACTTTCATGTATTTCATACGTATATGTTTTGGAACATAGTGATACTTCCCACTCTACCCTCCCTCCCACCCATGCTCCAATTCTTCTTTCTTCTCCCTTTGCCATTCCCACTCTTAATTTTTTACAAAGAGCTACTTTCAGTTTACTTAATACAGTTAATCCTACACTAAGTAAAGAAGTTCAACAAATACTATGAAGAAAAAAAAAAAACACTGTGCCTCAATGAAACAGACAGGCTGTAATCAATTATTGAATCTCAAAATGTTCATTTCACTCCAATGCACTACATTTCAAGTACTCTATGTTACCTCAGATCAGGGAAAACATAGTATCTGTGTTTTTACAACTGAGTTATTTGACTAAGTATTATGGTTTCCAGTTGTATCCGTTTTGTTGCAAAAAACATGATTTCATTTTTTACAGGTGATTAGTAATCCATAGTGTATACATGCCATGATTTCTTTATCCAGTCAACAGTTGATGGAGGGCTTGATTGATTCCATATCTTAGCTCTTGTGAATTGTGCTGCAGTGAACATGGTGGTACAGATAGGTTTTTCATAGGCTTATTTCTTTTTGTTTTGGTAAATTCTAGAAGTGGGATGGTGTATCACATTATAGGTCTATATTCAGATTTCTGAGGTATCTCCATATTATCTTTCATAGTGGTTGCACCAGCTTACATTCCTACCAGCTGTGGTTTACAGCACCTTTTTTCATGACATCCTTCCCAGTATTTGTTGTTTGATTTCTGTATGAGAGCCTATTGAGGTGAAATATCATTGTGGTTTTAATTTGCATTTCCCTGATGGTTAGTGATCCTGAGCATGTTTTCAAATATCTGTTGGCCATTTGAATTTCCTCTCTTGACAAATGCCTGCCAAGTCCTTTGCTCATTTCTAACTGGATATTTTTGTTGGATGGTACAGTTTGGATCCAGGGACATGGCTGAGCTGACTGTCATCTCTTAACTCATCTCCTTGCCTCTAATCCTTCCTTCATGATACTGCATGAATTATTTTCACGAATTTTCATTGAGATTGGTTAACTGCAAATATTGTATGGTCTGGTCATGATGGATTATGAGCCAAAAATCAGACCTTTGCTTAATGCCATTTCCTCAGATTACAGTGCATTTCTTAATCCAAGTGATTCCTCTTTTTATCTGTAAGGCCAAGAAGAGGCTCTTTTGGGTAGTTACAGTCACCTTGAATGACTGCAAACTTCACCTTAACTAAGATGTTAAAAATCAGGTTAAATTTGTGTGGTTGGGTCAGCACTGTTGCACAGTGGGTTAATTCTCTGCCTGTGGTGCCAGCATCCCATATGGCACAGGTTCTAGTCCCAGGTGCTCCTCTTCAAATCCAGCTCTCTGCTATGGCATGATAGAGAAGTGGAGGATGACCCAAGTGCTTGGGCCTCTGAAAGACCCAGAAGATGCTCCTGCCTTCTGGCTTCAGATTGGCTCAGCTGTGGCTTTGGTGGCCATTTGGAGCATGAACCAGCAGATGGAGGACTTTTCTCTCTGCCTCTCCCTCTCACTGTCTGTAACTCTACCTCTGAAATAAATGGATAAAATCTTTAAAAAAAGGAAAAAAAAATTGTAGTCACCATGTAGTAAATTACATTTTTATGCTGTCAAAAAGCATCTAAGCCAGAATTGAGGAATCTGTGCATGTCAAAGCTTACTGATTCAATGGTGGGGATGCTCTATAACATCAGGCTAACTCCTTTAGCTGTGATTTTGGGCTGGAAGAAGCTCCTGGCTCCTGGCTTTGGCTTGGCCCAATCCCAGCCAGTGTAGTCATTCAGTGAAGTGAACCAGCAGATAGAAGACCTCTCTCTCCCTCTCCCTTTCTCTCTCTCTTTATCCTTTTTTTGTATCTCTGCATTTCAAATGAATAAACCAATCAAAAATATATTCTCAAAATATAGCTGAAGGGGCCGGTGCTGAGGCATAGCAAGAAAAGCCACCACCTGCAGTGCTGGCATCCCATAGGGGCACCAGTTTTAGACCTGGTTGCTCCACTTCAGATCTGGGTCTCTGCTATGGCCTGAGAAAGCAGTAGAATATGGCCCAAGTCCTTGGGCCCCTGCTCCAAAGGAAGGAGACCTGGAAGAAGCTCCTGGCTTCAGATCAGCACAGCTCTGGCCGCTGTGGCCATTTTGGGGAGTGAACCAGTGGGTAGAAGTCCTCCATTATTCTCTGTCTCTCTGAACCTACTTCTCTGTAACTCTGCCTTTCAAATAACAAAATAAATCTTTAAAAAAAAACCCATGTAACTGAAAACAAATCATGTAAATATCCTAGGTGGGACTGAACAAAAATATCCTCAGGCCAAGAATTTTCTTTCTCCAGAAGACCCATTCAAGGAATAGCATTGATTTTGTTCACTTGTTTACCCTCCAATATGAATTTGTTCTTTCTCCTTCACATATTCTCTACCTCATCTAGGCTTATTTGTGTCACACCAATTTTACTTCATAGTCTTTTTGTGTTCTCTTAAATTAGATTCTCTTTTCCAATTCACCTTACATGTGGAGCCAGATTTCTTTTTTTAAAAGATTTATTTATTTATTTGAAGGTCAGAGTTACACAGAGATAGAAACAGAGGCAGAATGAGAGAGAGAGAGAGAGAGAGAGAGAGAGAGAGAGAGAGAGAGAGAGAGAGAGACCTTCCATCTGCTGGTTCACTCCCCAGTTGGCAGCAATGGCTGGAGCTGAGCCTATTCAAAGCCAGGAGCCAGAAGCTTCTTCAGGATCTCCCATGCAGGTGCAGAGGCCCAAACACTTGAGTCATCTCCTGCTTTCGTAGGCCATAGCAAAGAGCTGGATTGTAAGTGGAGCAACAGGAACTCAAACCAGTGCCCGTATGGGATGCCGGCTCTGCAGGTGGTGACTTTACCTGCTACACCATAGCACAAGCCCCATATTTCTTTTCATAAACACCCATTTTACCATGTATTGTTCTCTATTCAAATATTTCCAAATTACCTTAGAAAGAGCACTGGATTTAAGTTAATGAATAAGATTTTGGTCATACAGCATTAGCTTTCTGGTTAACCCAGTGACCATCACCCCTTAGGACCCCAGTTACTTCAGTCTAAGGGAGTTGACTGGATCCCTAAAAACACTTCCAGCTCAAAAATCCTGTTTGGTTTTGGATGTCCCTTGGAATTTGTCCCTACGCTGACAACTTTATTTTTTCCCCCAAAACATCTAACATAAAAACATAGCTTCAGTGTATTTGCTGCCCTCCCAATTAGAATAAACAAAACCATCAGGATTTTATTTGTGATGACCTTCTGTCTGGATTGCTCCCCCTTCTCTCTTTTTTTTCTTTTTTCTTTTTTTTTTGACAGGCAGAGTGGACAGTGAGAGAGAGAGACAGAGAGAAAAGTCTTCCTTTGCCATTGGTTCACCCTCCAATGGCCGCCACGGCCAGCGTGCTGTGGCTGGCGCATCATGCTGATCCAAAGGCAGGAGCCAGGTGCTTCTCCTGGTCTCCCATGGGGTGCAGGGCCCAAGCACTTGGGCCATCCTCTACTGCACTCCCAGGCCACAGCAGGGACCTGGCCTGGAAGAGGGGTAACCAGGACAGAATCTGGCACCCTGACCGGGACTGGAACTCAGTGTGCCAGTGCCGCAAGGTGGAGGATTAGCCTATTGAGCCATGGCACCGGCCTGCTCCCCCTTCTCTTAATCTTCCCATATCTGATATGTTCTTCAAGACCCAGATCATCTTCTTAGGGCAAAGCAGTTCATTAATCTCTGGCCCAAGCTCGCATTCAAAATATATTCATTGAGTGCCTACTCAAACAAGGTCCTACTGACACCCAGAGGAATAAAAGAAATTCCTGCCTGTATGGAGGGTACAATCCTGTGGGGTCAAAGGTCATGAACAAGTTACCAAATAAAGCAACAAGGTAGCTCTGGATTATGACAAGTGCTTGTGAGGGAAAAAAAAAATTAAAAAACTAAATGATGAGGCAAATGGGAGACTTGATTGCCTGGGAAGGCACATTCTATAAGCTCCATGAATTTGTATTGACTGAATAAACTACAGGCTCTGCCTTTTAATAACAAATCCTCTTTGAATAGGATAAATTTGAAAGTTATTTTAGCTAGGTCACAACTTTTTCTTAGTTCCAAAACAATTTTTGTCTATAAAAATAATCTAATCAAAATATGTGATATTTTAAAGTAAGGAGTTTATTTACTTTTTAGAATTTATATATGTAATGGGAATTGATTTGAGGTATTTCATATATACAGTCTTAAGTACATAGTGATACATCTCATTCTCCCTTTCTTCCCTATCTCCCTCTTCCTTATTCCAAATGGTCACATTCACCAGGGCTGGGCTAGGTTGAAGGACACTAGGAGACAAGAGCTTCATCTGGATCACCCACATAGGTGCAAGGACCCAGGGACTTGGGCCATCTTCTCCTGTTTACCAAGTCATTTAGGCAGGGAGCTAGATTGGAAGTAGAGCATATGGGATGTCAGCATCACTCACAGCAACTTAACCCGCTATGCAATAATGCTGACCCCTTTACTTCATTTGAGTGGTTATAGTTGCATTAGAGTTTTCATTTTGTTGCCTGTAATTCATTGCTATTTTATTGGTTTCAGGATTTTATTTTTGTAGATTCTTGAATTTGTTTTGTTTTACAAAGACAATCATTTCTTTTCCAAATATAGCCAGGCAAATGTATAATTGTCGCCTTAAACCCTCTCAGATAATTCTAACATCTCTGCTTTCCCATTTCTCATCTACTTATTGGGTTCATTCAAGTTGAGATTTGCCTGGTTCTAGCTATGACAAGTGATTTACTGAGTCTGAGTGAGTAATTATGATAAGAACCTACATCCTATTTAGCCAAACATGCTGTAGCTGGTTCGGGCTGTGCTTTTTCTATAGAAGAGGTCCTGCTTTGTTTTCAGATTGGAGATAAGTCCAGGTTATCTGCTGGCTTGTGTTGACACCCAACAGGGAAAGACAATCTTAAAAGATCTGTCTTGTGAGGCTGCTCCTTTCCTGATCATTTGGATTAGGAAATAGAGCTTTTGTTGGGACATTTTTTGGTCTTTCTCCTGACATTTCTGGGTTACCAGTTGGGGGTGGGGCAAGTGTGACATATATTAGGCAAAGGAACAAGCTAGAGAACTTTCCACCATCTCATCTCATTCCTTGGATCTAGTCTCCAGTTGTTTGTCTTACTTCTCTCTACATTTCAGTCCTCTTTTCTTTTTAAAGATTTGATTTTTCATTTGAAAAACAGTTACAGAGAGAGGAGGAGAGAGATATTCCATCCATTGGGTCACTCCCCAAGTGGCAACAACAGTCAGGGATGGGCCAGACTGAAGCCAGGAGACAAGCTTCTTCAAGGTCTCCTTCGTATGAGGCAGGGACCCAAGCATTTTGGCCATCTTCTGCTGTTCTGCCTGGCACATTGGTAGGGAACTGGATAAGAAGCCACTGGGACACCAACTAGTATCCAGATGGGATGATGGCATTGCAGGCAGCAGCTTAACCCACTATAACACAATGCTGGCTCCTCCATTTCAGACTTTTTGTTTGTTTCCTCCATAATGTAAAAACATTTTAGTTGTATTCAGTGGAAAGAAATAGGGAAAAGTATGTGTATTCCATCTCCCAGGAAGTGAACATCTTCTCTACCATTTTTTCTTTTTAATATTTTGATTAGCATATTTCAACAAAAATTGGTTTATTTTTCAATCCTGCATGTCCATTTATGCATTTCTGCATAACTGAATCATCAGATAGTCATAGTAGCCTATGGCTCAGGATTACCATCTAAGAGAAAAAAAATTTAAAGGAGATCCAAAGGAAGCAACACATATTTATATCCAAGAGTAAATGATTGGTTCAGCCCTTTCTTTAGAGCACACATTGGCTCTTCTAACTTCCAGCCTCAGCAAGGCCACTTGGAGAAGGGAAACTATAACCAGAGACAGGGTAGTGGCTTTCTTAAAAGAAAAGATTTATTTATTCATTTGGAATGCACAGTTGTAGAGACAAAAGGAGACAGAGAGAGAGGAGTGAGAGAGAGAGAGGGAGACCTTCCATCTACTTGGTCACTCTCCAAATGGCTGCAATGACCAGGGCTAGGCTAGGCTGAGGCCAGGAGATTTTTCCAGGTCTCCCACATGAGTGCAAGAACTTAGGAAACTAGGCCATCTTCTGCTGCCTCCCAGGCTCATTAACAGGTAGCTGGATTGGCAGTGGAGCAGTTGAGACTCAAACCAGTGCCCATGTGGAACACCAATACAGCAGGCCATACCTTAACACAGAGTGATGCCTTTAAGAGGGAAGGGAGGTGTCCATCACAACTCAAGGCTGTTGCCCAGGGGACCCAAGTCCTCAGACCTTCCTTCAACTCCAGAACCACCCATCACTCTAGTTGAAAGGAAAGTTAGCCCTTCAGCTCAACGCTTGTGTATGGGCTTGCAGTTGTCCAGCATAGCTCTGCATCAATGCGCTCCACTGGAAATCTCTGCAATGGCCCAGAATATTCACAGGCAAGACTTGCACTCCACAGGATGTGGCTTTTTTTCACCCTGATATAATGTGGTAAGGCAGAAGGAAAAATCCACCCACTGCCATGTTACATCCCAGTTTACAGCTACACTTTTACAGGCTGTGAATTCCTCAATGAATATAAACTTGGCCTTATTTTTCTTTTCATGCCCAATGTTAAGCACAATAAGAAGCACAAGTTTGATGACCAATAGAGTTCTGTAAATGAACAAATGTAGAGTCTATCCTATGGAGAAATGGTATATATTAGGACCTACCAAAGATTATCTGCATATTTCTATTTTGATTAGGAAAATATTCTTGGATTACCAAAACATACTGTTCATCGCTTCCTGCCTTTCATTGCTAATTTCTTCTAATTTATCCATGACTACCAACCTAAGCTTAGGCAACAAAATGTACGCACACGTTTCCCATTTCACAAATCAGCTGGCAAAGATGGCATGCATTCTGCTACCTCCCTACTGTTCTAATGAATGACATAAGGCTTCCAAGTCAAATAATAACAATGCTACTCCCCTGCTCCACTTCTCAGCTCAACCTTGAGTCAAGGAAGTACATCCTAGGACAGTCTGCATAGTAGCATACTAGAAACAAGATTGATTTAGTGATCCTGTGATGATTGATTTTAGAAACAGGAAAAAAATAGAAATCTTAATCAGTCACAACAATCTTTAACCCATGTAACCCTCATCAACAGCAAACTCTTCCTGAAAACAATTAATAATATATTTTTTTTAAAATTATCTCCTATGAGTTCACTAGTTACTCAATGAAATTAAAATAATGAGGTTAGTATTACCCAGAGATTGAAATGAAATAACTAAGAATTGGGAAATAGTTCATAGCACCAGGTATGCCAGCTTGGAACAAAGACATTCCATATCTCCTCTCAAGGCAGGGCATGCAGGATAGCCTATAGACAGTCATATAAGATAAAACTGCACTTGTCTTACTCTAGCCTGAGGCAAAGAAGGTCCCCAGTGAATCAGATAGCTGATTCTGTCAGTGAGGCTGCTGATGACAATAATGAATGAGCGACCTGTTTGGAATGCATCATCAAAGATTCAGGAACCACTGAGGAACGAAGAGATTGAGGTCTCAGAGGGGATACTCTCTGCACAACCCATACAGACAAGGAAAGAGAATTTTTAAAGACAGATAGATATCAGTGCTTAAGTAAAAATATTTGTGAGTTCAATTAAAATAAAATAGCTTTTAAATACAAAGAGTTGAAAATACAAAAATATTTAGATACATTATAAATGTAATCTGTACAAACCATGGCTGTTTTTTTTTTTTTTTTGGTAAATGATAAGATTTTAAAACAGTCCTTCTTTACTGTAACATTAGCAAAGCTACATAAAATTGATAGCTGTAGTATCACATTAAGTTGCCCAGAGATTAAACTTATCAATGGATTGATTGCATTCCTAACCAGACTTTGTGTGTGTGTGACCAGAGGTGGGTGGCAAGGTGATTAACTACCTTCTACAATAACTAAAGATACAAACTTGGATTGACAATCATATTGGTGCCTTAAGAACCCAGAAAATAGATAGAGTTGTGAAGTATACCTGTAAGGGTGAGTTTCAGTGACCAGTGCTCCTTTTCCTCCATACAATTTAGAAGAATTCTGGGTTACGTAATAATCTCTTTACTGTATAACAAATGCCTTTATCTTTTACCAAATTGTTATACTTTCCAATTTGAATTTTTCCTTCTGGTTGTGTTCAATTTGCAGTGGATAATATCTTTGTTTTATAAATTTAATTATTTATTCAAAGGCAGAGTTACAGCATGAGAGAGTGAGAAGAGATCAAGAGATCTTTCATCCTCTGGTTTGCTCCTCAAATATCTACAGCATTGCAGAGTGGGCCAGGCCAAAGCCAGAAGCTGAACAGTAGATAATTTCTTTATTTATTAATCTAAAATAGAAAGGTTTAATGACATATGCTATGATAAAATCCAATAAAAGAAGAAAAAAGCAATAAATATGGCTACCTATAATTTTAGTCTATAAATACTGTATAACTACAATATACAATATATGCTATTGTACAATATTACAATATACAATACTAGAAATATACTATCAGAAATGAAGCTACTGATATTCAATTATTATAAATAAAAAATTAGCAATATATTGATTCTGAACAATAATAGGGTGATTCGATTTTTAAATTTAAACATTTTCATGAACTCAAATGATTCTTTGTAGCTCCTAATAAGCCCTGGCAGTCCTATGTTATTTAGCACTTCATCTTCAGTGCTGGTTTGATATTACACTGCTAACAATGCAGTAGAATTGAAGAAGACGTGACAGTCACAAAATGTTTCACAGTCATGTGAACCTTACTTTAAGATAGGAATGTATAGAATAAATCCTTTAAATAGAAAGATGGTTCTCTTACGTTACAAGGGAGAAAGAACTAGAGAGGTAAAATGACTTGCTGGTGTCTCTTAGCTGTTTGGGGGCAGAAGCAAGATGATTTCTCAGGTTCTGACCACTTCCCTTTATACTACCTGCCTCAAGTAGATGGAGCCCATAAGTTTAAGGACATCAAACTTAGGCACAATGAACTCACATGGATTTTTTAAGGTTACATGACAAAAAAGTATCAAAGTGAAATGTAAAAAGCATTGTCCACATCTTTCTCTCTTCCCGATCCATTACATAAGTTTGATTAACAATTGTTCATTATTCAAATATCATTTACAACCAAGAATTATTTTTGCTGAATTTAACAATGAAACTGCTTTTAGCCATTAAGTAGGTCATTTTGTTGGAAGACATAGACATAGGTTTTTTTGTTTTGTGTTTTGATTTGAGAGGTAAAAATACAGAAAGAGAAGGGGCATTCACCCTCTGGTTCACTGCTCAAATGTCCACAATGTCCAGAGATGGTCGAGGAGCAGGGAACCCAATCATTTGAGCCATCACTCTGCTGCCTCCCAGAGCCAGAACTGGGAATCACACCCATTAACTCCAGTGTGAGACATTGGCATCTTAACCACAAGGCTAAATGCTGTCTTCCAGACATGTTTTTTCATCAGTCATTTGAAAATGAAAGTTAAGTCAGACCTGAAATCTAAGATTTTGGAGTCCTCAGGTATGTATAGGCAAGGTTATGCATGAGAGTTATTTAGGTGCACAGGAGTCTGTAATTTAGAGAACAGAAGAGGCCAACATCTGTGACAGGATGGCAACATTTGGGAGATTTGTTGTGCTAGATTAAGAGACTGAGAAAAACAAGTCAACAGATAGCACTAGCACCAAGGGAGAATGCTATTTTAGAAGCTAAGGAGAAAAATATTTAAAAATAAATATATTTCTTAAAGATGTACTTACTTATTTGAAATGCAGGGCAAGGGGGAGAGATTCATCTGCCATCTGCTGGCTTACTACCCAAATGGTCACATTGGCTGGGGCTGGGTCAGGCCAAACCCAGGAGCTGGAACTCCACCCAGGCTTCCCATGTGGATGGCAGGGACTCAATGACTTGGATCATCTGCTTGTTTCCAGATGCATTAGCAGGAAGCTGGGTGGGAAATGTAGCACCTGAGAATCAAAATGGTGCTCATATGGGATGCCAGCATCACTGACAACAGATTAACCTGCTGTATCACAGTACTAGCTAGGTAAAACAATTCAAAATGCCAGAGAAACATAAAATATCAAAGAAATTTCAAATAAACTTCCAGTGATAGCATTATGGTGCAGTGGGTTAAGCTACCACTTGGGGTGCCTACAACACATATCAGAATGCCTGGGACTGAACCCTGCTTCTGCTTCTGACCCAGATTCCTATTAATGTGCATGGGTGCTACCAGACGATGGCCCAAGTACTTAGGTCTCTAACACCCTTGTGGGAGATCTGGATGGAATTCCTGGCTCCTTACTTCAGTCTGACCCAACCCTACCTGTTCTGGGCATTCAGTGAGTGAATCATCAGATGAACCACCCCCAAACCCAACTTGTGTGCACTCTCTTTCTCCTTTTCCTCTACCTCTCTTCCTCCCCTTCCTTTCCTTCCTCCTTCCTTCCCTTTATTTCCCTCCCTGTCACTCTGCCTTTCAAATCAATAATAGGCTAATCCTCCACCTGTGGTGCCAGCACTCTGGGTTCTAGTCCTGGTTGGGGTGCCAGATTCTGTCCCAGTTGCCCCTCTTCCAGGCCAGCTCTCTGCTGTGGCCTGGGAGTGCAGTGGAGGATGGCCCAAGTCCTTGGGCCCTGCACCCACATGGGAGACCAGGAGAAGCACCTGGCTCCTGGCTTCAGATCAGCGTGGTGCACTGGCCCCAGCAGCCACTAGGGGGTGAACCAACGGAAAAGGAAAACCTTTCTCTCTGTCTCTCTCTCTCACTGTTCACTCTGCTTGTCAAAAAAATGTTAACAGGCCATTGGATTTATGATATCCATAATCATCTGACTAAAGATGTATTTTTTTCTTCATGAAATATGAATATTTGTTTTCTTAACCACTTTTGTACAAGAAAGTAACAACATAAAAACTGTTCTCCAAGAAGTTTGATATGCTCACTTCACATAGGATAGACTGAGATGAGAAGAAATTGCCAGACAGAATACAGTTGTGCAGATAAGAAATGAAAATCAAACTAGAGTGATATCATTGGGGACAAAGTGAGGAAGGAAATACAATCAATGTTTTGCAAGAAATGCAAATATATATTATTTATAGAAAATAGAAATAAATGAGAATATGAGAGGTTTTCAAAAACTTGTGGAGAATTGAATTAAAGGGTCTTTTCTTTATACAACAAATTTTGAAATCCATACATGTAAACAGTTCTCCAAAATGTCATTGAAAATGCATATTATGCAAAAATGGTACATAGAATTCAAAATATGTTTTAAAAATCTATTTATTTATGTGAACAACCATTATACTGGCAGTTGGGAGGGAGAAGATACAGAAATTCCATTTACTATTTCACTCCCAAAATGGCCAGAATAGCTAGGTCTGGTCAGGATGAAGCTGCGGACCAGAATTCCAGCTGAATCTCTCACATGAGTGGTAGTGGCTCTAGCAGTTGAAACCTCTTCCTCTGCCTTCTTAGGCACACTAACAGGGCGCTGGATTAGAAGTGGAGTAGCTGGGACTCCAACTGTACTCTGATATGGAATGCCAACAACACATGCTTAACCTACTGTAATTAACGGTAAGACTTGTCTTCAAACAGAACTTTATACTTTGTGTGTCTGTGTGGGTGCAAACTGTTGAAGTCTACTTAGCATATAGTTGACCTTTTGTATATAAAGATAATTTAAAATGAATCTTAATGAAGAATGGGATGGGAGAGGGAGTAGGAGGTGGGACAGTTTGGGAGTGGGAAGGTGGGAATGGAGGGAATTGTTAAATTACAGAAGTTGTACCAATGAAATTTATATTTATTAAATAAAAGCTTTCTAAAAGTCTATACTAATAAGGGTTATTATAATAAACTATTAAGCTTAATAAATGGTGTAAAAATTCTTGAACATTTTAAAGACCTGTTGTAATCCAAATGCCAGAAGTGCTGGTGTCAGGGATGCCTTGCTAAAGAAGTAGAGAACTGGGCAGGTCACTCAAGGGAGTTTTATGCACAAGTCAGGCAGCAGTGTTTTAGCATTGAAGAAAAAGTGTTAGTTTGAAAATTATATATTAACTTCCAACCGGGAAATCAGTAATTAAGTCAAGGTGGAGTTAGTCATTTTTAAGCATTTATTTTACTTAGTTGAAAGAGAGGGGGAGAGGGAGAGGGAGGGGGAGGGGGAGAGGGAGAGGGAGAGGGAGAGGGAGAGGGAGAGGGAGAGGGAGAGGGAGAGGGAGAGGGAGAGGGAGGTCTTCCATTCTGCTGGCTCACTCCCCAAATGACTGCAACAGCCAGAGCTGAGCTCATTCAAAGTCAGGAGCCAGGAGCTTCTTCTGGGCCTCCCACATGGGTGGAGGGAACCCAGGAGTTGGGCCATCTTCTACTGCTTACTAGGACATAGCAGAGAGCTGGATCAGAAGAGGAGTAGCCTAGACTGGAACTGGCACCCATATGGGATGCCAGCACTGCAGGCTGGGGCTTTAACCCACTGAGACACAGCACTGGCCCCAGAGTTAGTCATTTAAACAGGCATGTAGTCAAATCAGTAATGGCAACCTCTTCATTTCTAAATACAGACATTATTTTAAATGGATTTAGAGATGTACTTATCTAATATTGTGGGTGAGACCCCAGTAGTAAAAAGTTGTAATGACCACAGGCCAGCACTCCCTGAGGCAGCATGGAGACTGCAGGAGAAGAATGCAAAACACCCGAACCAGCCAGCCCTAGATAAAAGTGTGTGTGTGCAGCTAATGCAGGACTCACAATCTCTAGATGACAGACACATGTTTCACAACCAGAAAGAGAATAAAACTACCTGAGAAGAAGCAGAGATAGAAACAGGCACAGAACCTTGGGATTCTAGGGTGTAGCTCCTTTGGCCCTCTATGGTTACCTTCCCTTAGCACACAGGCAGAGCCTGAAGCCTTATGCTACTCATACCCTCATCCCCCATAAAGAAAAAGTTAGGGGGCTGGCACTGTGGCATAGTAGGCTAACTCTCCATCTGTGGCACCAGCATTGCAAATGGGTGCCAGTCCAAGTCCCAGCTGCCCCTGTTCCTATGCGGCTCTCTGCTATAGCCTGGGAAAACAATGGAATATGGCCCAAGTTCTTGGGCCCCAGCACCCACATGAGAGGCCTGGATGAAGCTCCTGGCTTCTGACTTTGGATGGGCACAGCTCTAGCCATTGCAGCTATTTGGGGAGTAAACCAGCAGATGGAAGATCTTCTCTGCCTCTCCTTCTGTCTGTGGCTCTACCTCTCAAAAAATGAATAAAATCCTTTAAAAAAGAAAAAGTCAGAGGGCCCCATGGAGAAGTGCTCCATCCTGGATGAGTCCTTGGAGAAGAGGGCAGAGCAAGCACAGAGCTCACCCAGAAGTGCCTGGGAACAGCATTTCCACTACTACATTTTAATGGGGACAGCAGCCACCTGACCACCCTCCCCCACCATACACACACACACATACACACACACACACACTGCAGAAGCTTCATTGGTGAATCCTTCCAGACACCAAGGATTGGGCCGGTAGAGCTGCAGCTGAGAAAACAGGTCCCACTCACAGATGGGGACAGGCCACCCCCCACCAAACACAGGTCAGGTCAGAAGCCTCTGACCAGCTGGGAGCTTTCTTCCAAACCTCATGGCCTGGGAGGGATGCACTGAGGAGTTGACTTTGTAGCAAACCTAGGAGTTTGACTTGAGATAGTGGACAGTCCATTGTGATCCCCAAGTCTAACATAGTCAAGGGCAATGTTAACAGAGGTGTCACAGGCTGAGGGAGATGACAGGCATTCTCTGCTGCAGACCTGTGACATAGGAGCAGGGACTCCAGGCCAGGGAAAGGAGTCCCTGAGGTCCCCAGCCTTTCCTCTCTCCTCAGTGACCACTCCCCAGGCCACCTCTTCTCTGTGGCCACAGACAGTTTGGAAACAGTATCCTGGTGCAGGGGCATTGAGCCATTACTGAAGGCTACTGCAAGGGCAGGGAGGGAAGGGTGCAGAGCATACCTGAGTGTTTAGTCCAGAGGGAACATTCCTCCTAAAACGTTATAGAACTGTCTGCCACAAGCAGCCCCACCATGTACCCATGGCCTTGATGGCCATTTGCCTGTTAATGTCTCATTCAGAACATACTTCCAGCCATTGCTATTGGACAAGAGATGGTTGGTTGGTGAGAAAATTCTTCCTAGACTTTTTAAAGATTTATATTTTGAAGGCAGAGTGACAGAGAACAAGGAGAGAGATTCCATTTCCTGGGTCATTTCCCAAATGTCTGCAAAACCAGGGCTCAGCCAAGTTGAGGGAAGGAAATCCATGCAGGTCTCCCACATGAGTGGTAGCAACCCACATACTTAGGCCATCACCTGTTGCCTCCAAGGTGGATTAAGTTGCTGTGCAGGGACAGGGCTTGCCGCCCATATTCCAGAGCCAGCCCAGCCCTCACCTGGTGGAGTCTGCAGATTCAGGAGCTCACCATGGGGAAGTCCAAGTTGAGGGACTAGGACAGTCAGTTCTAGGAGGATCCACCCACTCCCCCTCCCCCTTCTCAGACACCAGGCCCTAAGCTCTCCGCACTTCCTGCTTCTCAAGTCTCTGGCTCCCTCTTTGCAGAGGGGAGAAAGCTGAGCCACCACAGACACTTTGCCCAGTGCAGCCTGGAAGAGACTGTAACATGACAATCTCACAAGATTACGTGGTTGCCCCTCCCCCAAGGGTGTCTGGTTGGACAGTTTGCAAAGTGGGTGGGCATAGATGACATCATAAACAGTAGCAAATCAGTAGGCTCCCTGGCATTGTGGGCTTGGGGGACTGTTGACAGGTGAGGGACATGAGGAGCTGGGCTGTGGTCCACAGCCGCCACCTCTACTGCTGGATTCCCCAGTGGCAGGGTCACCTCCTTGTTCCTGTGCAGCCCTGGTGATCTGAAGCTGCACTCAGGTGAGATAGAATCTCCTGACTTACTGGCACCTCATTGACTTCTGAGTCTTTGCTATCTCCATGTTCTGGAGTCATTTCTCTGTTGTGTCCTTTGTGTGCGCACATGTGTGTTTAATATGTGTCTGAATAATGTTTAAAGATATTACATAATTTAAATTCCTCTTGTAGATACGTGTTTGTTAGTCTGCCTTTTGTCCTTTAATGTTTTCTGTTTGTTTGCTGTGACTTATAATAATTGTCTACCTGGTAGTCTTGCTAAATTCACTTACTGGTTGTATTTGGCTTGGGGTTAGAGTGGATTATCTCACCATATAATGGTGTCATCCACATACATTGAGTTTTATTACTTAAAAGTTGATATTTAAACTTTATGTTTCTTTTTTGTTGATTTCCTGACCACTCCACCAGTACAGTGTTGAAGGGATGGGGAGAGAAGGCAGTCATGACCGCATCTGTTCCCAGGATAAAGCTTTCACTGGCCCTGTATTAAGTAGTGTGCTGTGCTCCATTTTAGACTTTCTTGATCACACGAAGGAAGTCACTGTGTTTTCCTATTCTGTTATAAGTTGATTTATTTTCTGGTTGGATATTGAATTGGTCATGTAATTTCCTCATATTTTTCACCTATCTGGATGATTTATAGGCTTTGTTTGAGAATGCTAAAAATCTTCAGTTTTTAGTGTAGCTCATTTGTTATTGATTTGTTATGCTTTCCTATGTGACTGAACTCATATAATCAAATTTTGCTCAGATATATGTACCTCAGTTTATGAAGACATGCTTTCTGATTTCATTTTCATTGCATATCCTGGTCTTGTTTGCATCATATGTGTAACACTAGCTTCCAAAAACAGATTGAAAAATATTCTGTGTATGCCCACTTGGAACAAGTCAGGGGAATTCAGTGGTTTTCTATTTATTTATTTATTTATTATTTATTTTTCTCCTAGAAGTGTATAATGTTCCATAAGTCTGGACCCAGACTTTTCCTTGTGGAACATTTTTCTTATCAGTTGGTTTGGTTTTCCAAAAATTTGTTCAACATTAAATTATATAGGAATTTTCCTATTTCATCTTATATTTGTGTTGTTGAAAATTGGATTTCAAAATGTAGCAGATTTTTAACTCTGGAGTCAATTTTTAAATAATTTTCTAGTTATATAAGGTAAATAAATGTCATGTATTTCATAAATACAGATTTAGGAGCATAGTGCTACTTCCCACCCTGTTGTCCCTCCCACTCATGCTTCCTTTTCTATGAGGAATCTCCATACTGTTCTCCACAACAGCTGTCCTAGTTTACATTCCCACCAACAGTGTATTAGGGTACTCCCCCCCCAATCTCCACCAGCATTTATTGTTTGTTGGTTGCTATATGAAGCTGTTCTAACTGGGGTAAGGTAAAAACCTCAATGTGGTTTTTATTTTCAGTTCCCTGATGGCTAGTGATCATAATCATTTTTTCATGTGTCTGTTGGCCACTTGAATTTCATCTTATGAAAAAAAAATCTGTTCAAGTCCTTTGAACCATTTCTTTTTATTTATTTATTTATTTATTTATTTATTTATTTATTTATTTGACAGGCAGAGTGGACAGTGAAAGGGAGAGAAACAGAGAAAGGTCTTCCCTTACCATTGGTTCACCCTCCAATGGCTGCTGCAGCCCACGCACCATGCTGATCGAAAGCGAGGAGTCAGGTGTTTCTCTTGGTCTCCCATGCAGGTGCAGGGCACAAGCACTTGGGCCATCCTCCACTGCACTCCCAGGCCACAGCAGAGAGCTGGCCTGGAAGAGGAGCGACCGGGACAGATTCTGGCACCCCAACCAGGACTAGAATCCCATGTGCTGGCGCCGCAGGTGGAGGATTAGCCTATTGAGCCACAGCACCAGCCTTGAACCATTTCTTAAGTGGATTGTTTTGTTGTTGTTGTTGAGTTTCTTCATCAGTTACATAGTTTGGAAATATTTTCTCCCATTCTGTTAGTTGCCTCTTTGGAGTCAAACTTTTATTCATATGAATTTCACAAAACCTTAATATCTTGATGAGTTCTATGAGCCCTGTAAAGAATAGCACTGTTTTAATATCTTAAACTCAGCTACTGGCTTATCAATTTTGTTAATATTTTAAAAAATGTTTTTCCTTGCTTATATGTATCTGTAGTACTTTTGTGAAACCAGCATTTTATTAATGTTTGCTATTACCCTTTTCTTAACTTTATTTAAATATTCTTCATGCATTTTTCTTTTATAATTCTTAAGAAGAAAGCTGGGATGATTAGTTTGTGGTGTCCTAAATCCTGTGGTGTTCCCAATCCTGTATGTGCAGGTCCTGTCTGCCCCAGTATCTCCATCCCCATGTGGCTGCAGCCATATCAGGCTTCATGTCTCCCCATTCGTATGTCTGAAACCCATGTATTTTCTGCATTGTCTGTCTCTCATTTAACTGTGACCCCTGTTCACCCTTGGTATGTTGTCATTTATAAAATCTCTGACATTCATGTCAGCTTTCAACATTCCCTATTCCTTGTGCTTGGAGCATGTGCAAGTTGCATGAGTCTCCATCCGGTGTGTCTCCAGCACATCTTTTCCTGAGTGTCTGCATGTACCAAGCCAATCATCATGTCCTCCAGCCCCTCTTACACGAAGCCAAGATCCTCCCTCAACTGTCTTCTCCAGAGTGATCTTTCTACTACCCTGCAGTAACTTCATTGCCTGTGCTTCCAGCTCGTAGCAACCTTTATATGCCTCTCTGCTCTTTGGTTTCTAGAACACTTCTGACTGCAGCGGAGTGTTTCTCTTTGTCCCAATGCCCAATACTCATACCCTAGGCATCTCCTGTTTCTGCGTCTCATGTTTTCCTCCCATGGTCTATCCATTTATAGATATATCCATATATATATATATATATATATATATATATATATATATATATATATATATATATATATATATATATAGGACATATTTCACATTGTTTTAAATATATTGGAACCTGTGTGCTGTATGATATGGTTATATTATGGTTGGATTTCTAATAACACATCAGGATGTCTGGTAAAATTTCTGTCCCACTATGCATTCTCACCAGTAATGAGTAAGATATACTGCTATTCCATACTCTTGTAAAAATTTGTGTTTTCATTCATTTTTAAGTCCCCTAGTGTGGTGCCTGAGGCCTAACACAGCTCCCTCACTTCCTCCCACCTGGTCACAGCACCCCCCATGGCCCCAAGCCACGTCCACCCCATGCAGGTGGCAAGCCGGCCTGGCCGAGCTCAGAGCACCCGGGAGTCCCTGCCCCTCTCTGAGTACTGGGGGAGGGTCACACACCAGGCTGCTGACCTGGGAGACGGAGGTGCCTCAGTTGTGCGGGCCACTTATTCATTCATTCACTCACTCACTCACCCGCCCCAGGGGCCCAGCCCAGCCCCCATCTTCGAACTGTCCTGGGCGGGGGTGAGGAGGCACCCATGGCCTCGTGGCCCCCCGGTCTGGCTTGGCCCCGGGACACATTCCGTAGTTTGCAGCAGACTGGCCGGCTCCTCGGAGCCTCAGATGTGGGCACAGTGGACGGTGGCCGAGAGCCAGAAGATGGAGCACTCCGACCCCCACCCCAGTGCCAGGACACAGCAGGGGAGGCGGTGGGTAGCACTCAGATAGGCACGGGGGGTGGGGCGCCTGCCCGCCTAAACCTCACCGTGGCTCCCTAGGGCCCCTCCCACCCTCCCACAGCTCCTTCCCACCCCAGGGCCTTTGCACAACCTCGCCCTCGGTCCTCAGACCCCAGACCCTCCACCAGCGCCCCCTCCTCAGTGCCAGCCCCATGCCCACGAGCCCCCGGCCTGGCTACTGGTTCACAGCAGAGCCTCCCGGGGTCCGACCACGGCCGCCCCCATGTGCCTGGCCCGCAGTTCCGGCCTGGGCAGCAGCCTCGCGGGGGGTAGGGGAGACCTAGGCTAGTGGCGGTCGGTGCCTTTCCTTGGCCCCACACATCCTCGCTCTCGCCTCTTCCTTGGAAACCCCCCCCCCCCAGGAAGGGACAAAGCCACGGAAGCGGCTCTTGCGGCCACGCCGCCTGTGTGTCCTGTTTCCCTACCTGGATCCCGGCTGGCCCAGTGTGGATGCTGCTCCTGTAGACGCTGCGTCCCCTTTGGGCTCCGATGCCTCCCGAGACGGGGACCTCAGCCCTGCACAGCGAGGCTGGCGCGGCCCTGGCGGGCACGTGGCCCCCTCCCAGGCCCCAGGGCAGCCGCGCTGTGCTGGGGGCCCTGGTGGGGGGGTGACACGGCTCCAGGATCCTGTCAAGGGCTGGGGAGGGGCAGGCAGCTAGGTGCCCCCAGGCCGCACCTCTGCAGGAACCGCCCACCCGCGGACCTGCGCTCCGGACTGGATGGGGGGGCGGGCGTAACCCCCCTGAACGGGATCCTGGGCCGCTGCTGTGCCCCCCCCCCCCCCCCCCCCGCCACACTCAGCTCCAGCTGCACCAGACTCCTGGCTCCCTGCTGCCCCAGGGCCTTTGCCGCAGCCCTGCCCTCCGACCCCTTTTCTCTTTGCCCATTTTGCCAGCTGCCGGGTCTTGGCTCTGCGGCGGCCCAGGACCACGTGGGCCCTGCCACCCTCTCCCCTCCCGTTGCCCCCACCTGCGCTTCTCTTCAGCACCAGGGACGGGGCCGGGATACATGATAAATGCAGGCCAAGAGGAGACGCAGAGCTGAAGCTGAGCCCAGAACTCGGCACTGGGGACTGGGGACCCCCACCCCCGCATGGCAGCTGTAGGGGACAGGACCCCCGGAGCCAGGGCCGTGAGACCCAGGCCTCTTCCTGTAGGGGGACGAGACCGGGCCCCAGCTACAGGCTCCAAGTCCCCAGGTGGATGTCCCGGGCCCCTCCCGGCCCCCAGCCGGGCCCCACAGCCCCCAGCACAGCCCAGAATCTCTCCCTCCCCCACGGCAGGGTCACAGCCCGGAGGGCTGCGGCCTGGCTCCCTAGAAGCTTCCAGAAGGGCGCCCAAGCTAGCAGAGCTGCCCCAGCCTGCCCTACACGGCCACCCCCAGCCCTGCCTGGAGTCCCCGGGGCCGCCTGCCCATAGACCACCCCTGGGCCCACAGGGGTCCGCCGAACCGGCCACATAGCCCCAGGACCACCACGCTGGCCCACGTGGGCCCGGCGCCCACTCACCATCCATCACATCGTGGCCGTCATGTCCTAGCACAGCTGCCACTTCACCGCGGCCTCTCCGGCCTTACTGGGCACCGGGTCGCCCAGTACCTCCATGCTGGCACAGGGCAAGGCCAACCCTACACCTGCCCGGGCCCCATGGCCTGGGACCCTCGGAGCTGGAGGGGGAGAGGGAGAGATGGAGAGGTCAGCTGTGACGAGAGTCCGGCGGCAAGCGAGTGGCCACCCATGGCACCAGGCTGCAGGGGCGGCCACGGCTCTGATTGGGAGCAGTCCCCCACCCCTGCCCCCGGGAGGAGCAGCTGCTCCCAGCCCCGCAGCCTGCTCACCAGCTCCTGTGCCAGGCCTGCCACGCAGGGCCCGCGGAGCAGCTGGATCCCTCCCATCACCTACCAAGGTCCCTTCCTGGAGGCCGAGGGCAGGGACGCGGCCGGGGTAGGGGGCGCCCTCCGTGCAGGGAGGAGGGGCCACGGTCCTGGGCTGCCGGCGCTGGGGGTGCTGTGCACCCATGGGGCGCCAAGGGTGCGCCTGGCCTGCAGGGCAGGACCTCGGGGGACCCCGGGGGCTCTGGGGCGGCCACGGGGCTGGGGGAGGGCGGCTGGGTGCCAGAGGGCGCCCCCTGCTGCAGTGCCCACCCCGCGTCGCGTCTCCCCCAGGACAGACGCCTCCTCCCTCGGGCCCGGGAACTCCCACGCGAGATCCAGAGCCCACCCAGGGGCCCAGGAGGCAGCGGAGGCTGGGGAGGGAGGAGGCGCCTGGCCCGCACCTGGCCCTGCACCTGGCCCCGCACCCGGTCCCTTGAGGAAAAGCCGCGGCACAGCGGGGACACGGTGCTTGTGGGAGGCTATGCCACCCACCGTCATTTGCCTCTGAGCCTCGTGGTCACTGTGCTGGACGACCCCAGGGCTTTGCGGGCCTAGGGAGGCAGGGCCGGGGCGGGAAGCGGACGAGGTGGGTGGGAGAGGAAGAGGAGAAGGGCGGAGGCAGCCCCCCCCCCCGGCGCATTTTCCGCCCACGGAGGCTGTGGTCCAGCGGCCTGGCCTGGCAGAGCGAGGACCCCGGCCCAGGGCGTTGCCCACCCCGCGTCGCGCGTTCCCCGGGAGACCGCAAGCGTCTCCTGGCAGGGAAAGTGGGAGGCCTCCACTCCGCGGCCTGAAGCCCTCGAGGGGCAGAATCCACCAACCTGGGACGCGCTCAGGGCCTAGGGTTCTAACAGCGCCCAGACTGAACCCGGGCCCAGAGCAGAGTGCAGGGCGAGCGGAGGTTTGATTAAAGAGGCAATGGCGCTGGGCGCCTGCAGGGCCGCATCCCACGTGGGTGAGGGTTCCAGTTCCGGCCACTCCATTTCCGATACAGCTCTGCTGTGGCCTTGGAGAGTAGTGGAGGATGGCCTGGGTGCTTGGGCCCCTGCGCCTGCGTGGGAAAGCCTGGGTGGGCGGGTCCTCGTGCCCGGCCCCGCCCTGCCCCGCCCTGCCCGCCCTGGCCCCTTGCCCGCCCCTCCACCCGCCCTGTGCCGGCCCTGCCCCGCCGGCTCCGCCTGCCCCGCCCAGGCCCTGGCCCAGCCCAGCCCTTCCTGCCCCACTCAGGCCCCGCCCTGCCGCCCTCCCCAGTGGCCTCGCTCCCCCCCCGCCCCATCCCTGGCCCACCAGCTCTGCCTACCCCGCCCGGCCCCCGCCGGCTCCGCCCCACTCTCAGGACAGGTTCTCCATGACTTAGTGGTGGTCCTCGCAGGTGCTGTGGGGAGAAAGCAGGTGGCGAAGACAATGATGGCGTTGAGGCCCTGGTCATAGTAGCCCATCCGAGCCACGCAGGCTCCACCCTCTGCCCCCGGTGGGGCACGGAGGGGACCACGGGTGTGGGGGTGCGACCTCCAGAGTGAGCACGGGTATGGGGTTCCGACCTCCAGGGTGACCACGGGTGTGGGGGGGCGACCTCCGGAGTGAGCACGGGTAAGGGGCGGGGGCCGACCTCTGGAGTGAGCACTGGTACGGGGTCTGACCTCCGGGGTGACCACGGGTACGGGGGGGTGTGTCCGACCTCTGGGGTGACCGCAGGTACATGTGGGGTCCGACCTCTGGGGTGACCACAGGTACATGTGGGGTCCAACCTCCGGGGTGACCACGGGTGTGGTGGGGTGACCTCCGGGGTGTCCACGGGTACGGGGTGGGGGGCGACCTCCGGTGTGAACATGGGTACGGGAAGGGTCCAACCTCCACGGTGACCACAGTATGGGGGGGTTTCGACCTCCGGGTTGAACCCGGGTACGGGATGGGCCGACCTCCGGGGTGACGACGGGTACGGGGGGGGGGGGTGGTCCGACCTCAGGGGTGAACACGGGTACGGGGGGCCGACCTCCAGGGTGACCACAGGTATAGGGGGGCCGACCTCTGTGAGTGACCACGGGTTCGAGGATGAGTCCGACCTCCAGGGTAAACACGAGCACGGGGGTTCCGACCTCCGGGGTGACCACGGGTACTGGATGGGCCGACCTCCGGGGTGACCACGGGTACTGGATGGAACGACCTCTGGGGTGACCATGGGTACGAGAGGGTGGTCCGACCTCTGGGGTGAACACGGGTATGGGGAGCCGACCTCCAGGGTGACCACGGGTATAAGGGGGTCAACCTCTGTGAGTGACCACGGGTGGGTCCGACCTCCAGGGTGTCCACGGGTACGGGGGACTGACCTCCGGGGTGACCCCTGGTTGGGGAGGGTGATCCGACCTCCGGGATGACCATGAGTAGGGAGGGGGGTGACCTCCGGGTGACCACGGATATGGGAGTGGTCCGACCTCTGTGGGTGACCACGGGTGTGGGGGTGGCAATCTCCAGGGTGAGCACGGGTACTGGGGGGCTGTCCGACCTCTGGGGTGACCATGGGTTCCCAGGGGAGCCTCGCCGTGGGTGGGCACCGGTATCTGGGGCCTCACCTCCTGCGTGACCACCTTCTTGTGTGGCCGGATCATGTGCAGGTCAATGCGGGACTCCTGCTCCCCGATGATGACCTGCACCACAGGCGCCCATTGGCTGCAGTGCTGTCCTCTGCCGCGCTGTCCCCAAACAGGTGCGCGCTGTCCCTAGGCCTATTCTTGGCGGGGGCCACTGGGGTGTCATCTGGAAGCAGCACCCCTGGGCTGGACACACCAGCCTCTCATGGCTGCCTTCATTCTCCCGCCCTGGTGCTACTTGTGCCCTGACAGGACCTGGCTCAATTGCCACCTCCTCCAGAAAGCCTTCCGTGATTGCGCTTCCCGGACATTTGACTCCTAACACTTCCTGATGCAAACAGCAGGAGGGCCGGGGGTGGGTACCTGTGGGCTGCTTCGTGTCCCCCACCCCTCAGCAGAGCCAAGTTGCTGACAGCAGCGGGGGAACTGGGGCCCACAGCTGTACCATGGGAGTCAGAACCAGCTCCCTTCTGGTCACTCTCCAGGCCTGCCATGCTGGGGCGGCAGCGCCATCCGGGTCTCCCCATGCTGGCCAGGAGCACCCGGGCCACCCCTGCAGGCGGGGTCCGGAGCAGAGCTGGGGAGGGACCCAGGATCTGATGGGGGAAGCGGGCGCCCTCCCGGCCTGCCCTGCCCTGGGGTCCAGCACACAGCTCTCCCCCCTCCAGCTTCGGGCTCGGCTCTGCCGCTGAGCTCCGGGCACCGTCCTCGCTCTGCCGGGGGCAGCGTCCAGCGGGGAAGTCGGGACCCGTGTGTGGTGTGGGGATTGAGACAGGGGCATCCCAGATCAAACTGGGGGGGGGGGTAGGGGGCAGCTCCCTGCGCATGCACACCCTGAGGGAAGCAGTGAGGGCTCAAGTGCCGGGGGCCCTGCACCTGCGTGGGAAACCTGGATGGAGCTCCTGCTCCTGGCTCCAGCCTGGCCCAGCGTTGGCTGTGGTGGCCATGTGGGGAGGGACCCAGCGGATGCGAGAGCGCTTGCTCGCTCTCTCTCTGACTCTGTGTTTCAAATAAATCAGAAGAAAAGCAAATGAAAACCTAGGAACTGTGCGATCGCCAGAGTGGATCTAGTTACTGCTCTCCGAAATCCTGGAGTGAAGTCCCTCCTGCCTCCTCCCTGGGCCCCCACCCACCCACTCCTCCCTGGGCCCCATTCCCACCCGCCCACTTCTCCCTGGGCCCTGTCCCCACCTGCCCTCCCTGGCCGTGACCGCGAGATTGCCCCACACGCGTGGACATCAGACCTGGCCGATCCTGCTCTGATTCTCTAGCCAGAGCCCTCGCTGTGTCCACTGGGGCTGTGAGACCTGCGCCTGCCTCCCTCTCCCCTAGGCCCTGCCCGGCCCCTCCACCCCTCGACACCCTCCAGGCCTGTGCAGGGCACCCTTTCCAAGGAACCCACCCAGTTACCCTGGCCCGAGCTTCCGCCACCCGGGCAGTGTGGACAGCGGGCCGGGTCGTCCTGGGCCCCCACTCTGTCCCACCCTCCGAGTGGTGGCTGCCCACGCCTGTGTCGGGGCCATGTCCCCTCCCGCCTCATCCCCACTGTGTTCCCCGTGTCCCTCCGTGTCCCCAGCGCCCAGAGCAAGCGCTCGAAACGCCGGGCAGGCCGCGTGCTGCGGTCCCCTTCGAGGATCTCAGGGAAGACCCGCGCAGTGGCGACAAGTGCAGGTGCGCGTGAATCTGCGCCATTCCGTGCCTCTGCGGCCCCCGCACCCCGCGCCCTGGGCCGAGACCGGGACAGCCCCGTGGCCCTTACCTTCCCACTCCAGCTCGTTGCCGTCGCCCAGGAACTCGAGAGAGTCCGTCTTGTCGGGGGTCTCAATGTCATCCACGTTCATGTCCAGGTCGTCCGGCGTGTCCAGGAAGTTGTCGGACAGCAGGGAGCCCTCGCTTGGGTCCAGCGAGATGCTGATCTCCGGGGCCACCAGAGACCTGCGCTTCCGGAGTGCTCCGCTGAAGTTCAGTGCGCCAGGAGGGGATGGGGAGAGGCCGACAGGACCCGTGGCCCCTGGAGCTTCCCCCACTGCCCCACCTGCTGGAGGAAGCGGAGCGGCAGGGCTGGGACGGGGCAGCCGTGGCCTTCCCCTCGCGCCTTCTGGGCAGCGGGGTGGGCACTGGCTGCAGCTGTGAAGGCGCCGGGGGTCCTGGCTGTACGTCCAGCCAGCCCCCGCGCGTGCGCACCCTGGGCCCCTGCACCACCTGGGGGACCCGATGGAGCTCCTGGCTCCCGGCTTCAGCCTGGCCTGGCCCTGGCCGTCGTGGGTGTCTGGGGACTGACCCAGCAGGCGGGGGTCTGTGTCTCTGACTTTGTGTCTCCTGTTCAAATGAATACATAGAAAAATGTAAGAGGTGTGTCCTGGCAGAAGATGATCACCTCACCGTTCTGTGCGCGTGCTTGGCACTGCGGACTCGGGAGTGGCCCGGCAGGGAGGTTACCGTCCTGCCCGGTGGGCACCTGAGTCCCAGACCTTGCCTGGCCGAAACAGGCAGGAGACAGAGCCCCCCTCTCAGACGGGGTTCAGCTGGAAGCGGGCTGGGCTTGGGGCGCTGGGTGTGTGTGACGCCGGCGTGGCTCCTCTCCTTGTCGGGGCCAACGGAGGGCCCAGCAGTAACCGTGACACGGAGGGCTGGTCCCTGCCCGGGAGGCACTGACACCTCAGCGTGGCCATGTGGCCATGAGGACAGATTGGAGCCAGAGGGTCACCCCTAAGCCTCACACCAAAGGGACCCGCCCTGAAAAATCAAACCCAACGCGTCTGCCCCTCAGGCTTCGGAGCTGTGGGGTGCGGGGGGTTGCTTGCATCTGCATAGAGCTGCCCGCCTGGGAGCGGTAACTCCGGTTTCATCGTCCCAGGCAGGAGAGGAATTCTAGCCCAGGATTATCCAACCCGAGTCTTGCGCCCCTGATTCCGATGAGAATTGGGGGCCTGAACTCGATGCTGAGTGACTGCTGACGGACGCTGCCTGTGCGCCTGCCCGGGGCAAGAGCTGCCACGGGGTCCCCTCCTTGGGGCAGCCGCACCCACACCGTGAGCCTGGGGTGAGTCCTGGTGGGCAGCAGGGAGGGCTCCCCTGTGGGCATTGCTGTGGCCATCTGGGGACTGAACCAGCAGTGGGGTTCCCCGTCGTGGCTGCTCAAGTCTTGAAAATGTCTTAAAGATTATTTGGGTGCAAAACGGCCTGCAGTCCAAGCACACTTTCCCAGCATGCACTGTCCTCGCCCTGTGGAGGGCGCTGTCGTAGGGGTGTGCATGGGTGTGAAGGCCCAGGGAGATGCTACCTGCAGCCCCCCCGCCCCAGGAGTCGGGCCTTTCTCTCTTGGGCCCTCGGCTGATTAAAGGAGGCCCAGGCACGTTCTAAGCCCACGGATCTGGATTTTAACATCCTAAAGTTTTATTCATTTACTTATCTACCTTATCTTTTTGAAGGGCAGAGTGACAGCGGGGTCTTCCATGCACTGGTTCACTCTGAGTGCCAGCAGCCAGGGCTGGGCCAGGCCGAGGCCAGGAGCCGGGAGCTCCACCCGGGTCTCCCGTGTGGGTGGCAGGGTCGCTGGCACTTGAGCTGTCACCACCGCCTCACAGGGTGTGGACCGGCAGGGAGCTGGGGACAGCAGTGAAAGCTGGGGACTGGACCCAAGTGCTCCACTGTGGGACAGGGGAGCGGCCTGTGGGCAGGAGGCGTGGCCCGCGGGCCAGGGGTGCGACATGCAGGTGGGGGAGGGCCCTGTGGGCATGGCCTTCTGGCTAGGGGTGTGGCCTATGGGCAGAGGCGTGGCCTGTGAGCCAGGGGAGTGGCCTGTGGGCTGAGTGCCAGCCCTGCATCACCTCTATGACCCTTACAAGCTCACTTCCTGTGATTCACAGCTGAGGATCAGGAAGGGAGGGGAGTAATTGGCTCCGGCAAGCGCAGCCACGCCCCTGCGGCCCCTCCCCCGCAGGCCCCGGAGCTGGGCAGTATGGTTCCCATCAGGGCCTCTGGGATCTGCTGGCCCAGCCCCGGCAGAGCCATGCCTGGTGCGGGGAAACTTACAGGCCAGGTCAGCCTCTTCTACGCTGCCCAGCGACTCCGTCCCCGTGTCTTCCTGGAGCGGCCTGCGGCGTCGGCCAGAACCGGGCAGTGCCGCCGGAACGTCCAGCCAGAGGAGGGTGGCTTGGCCAGGCGGGATCAGGCCGATGGTCTTCAGACAAAACAAGAACAGAGAGCACTTAGCACTGGGCCCAAGCGCCTCTCTGCTGGGGGCAGAGCACGGGGAGCCCGCGCGCAGGCTGGGAGTCCCAAACTCGCACTAAGCCCTGGGGGCTAAGGCCTGGACAGAGCCAGGCTGCTCAGGCCCGTTGGAATCTAAGTGGAATCCTCTGCGTTGGGCCTGCAGCCTTGGTTCTTGGAGTTTTGTGTTCTCTTTAGCTCATTCTCAGCGTGAGAGGCAGAGCTCGAATCCACTGGGTCACCCCCAGGTGCCTGGGAAGGCTGAGGAGCCGAAGCTCAGAGCTCGGCATGGGCTCCCCCGCGGGTGGCAGGGACCTAGGGTGGGCGTTGGCTGGGTGCTGCAGTCAGGGGGACACAGGGTGGGCGTCGGCCCGGAGCTGAGTCGGGGGACCCAGGGTGGGCATCGGCTCGGGCTGCAGTCAGGGGAACCCAGGGTGAGCATTGGCCAGGAGCTGAGTCAGGGGTTACCCAGGACTGGGACCTGGAATGCAGATGTCCTAGCAGGTGTTAGGGCCAGCACGGCGGCACAGCAGGTGAAGCTGCCACCTGTCACACCACCAGTTCACATCCTGGCTGCTCCATTTCCATTCCAGCCCCCTGCTAATGTGCCTGGGAAGGCAGTGGAGGACGGCCCAAGTGCTGGGGCCTTGCCAGCCACATGGGAGACCCAAACGGAGCTCCTGGCTCCTGGCTTTGGCCTGGCCCAGCCCTGGCCATTGCCACCATTTGGGGAGTGAACCAGCAGATGGAAGACCTCTCTCTCTCTCTGCCCCTCTCTGCGTAGCTGTGCCTTTCAAATAAATACACAAATCTTCAGGAGGAGAAAGAAAAGCAGGTGTCTTAACCATTAAGCTGAGTGCCCACTGTCTCTGGGGTCTTGTCCATTATGTGCAGGGAAAAGTGTGTCAGAGCTGGGTCACCATCAGCCATGGGGTCCATGGCCAAGCTGCCAGATAAACACAGGAGATGGGGTGATGACCGCCAGGAGCCCCGGCTGACACGCTGGTGAGAGAAGGTGCAAGGGGCTTCGGGGCCATGCACGGCCCCACCTGGAGGCTCACAGGCCTCACCGCGGGGGCCATAGGGGCCACACATGCCTTCCACCTTTGAGACTGGGGTGGGGGGTGGGATCCCCACTCCTGTGTCTTCCTCCCTGAAGACCAGCACCCTTCTGGCCAGTCGAGGGGCTGTCTGCAGCCCTAACTGGGTCTCCTCCGCACTCCCACGGCCATGAGAGGTGACCAGGAAATGTCCCCGGGGTCCCCGAGGGAGCAGCCCAAGCAGATCCAAGTGGGGGCACACATGGTGGCCCAGCGCTCGAGATGCCCGTGTATGCGGCCACTACCTGGGATGTCCCTGTCCCCAGTGGGTGTTCAAGTCTCTGCTGCTCAGGTACCGGGGCCGCTGCTCCCTCAGGGGATGGAGCTTGGGGCTTGCAGACTAGAGGCCTCTGCCTCTCAGATGGATCAGGCTAACAGGATATAAACCCCCAGTCACGGGAGGATTTGGAGACAGCCTTGTTCCATTCACGGGGACCCAGAGAGCCTGAAGGGAAGGCTGCAGGGAGAATCCGAGGGCCAGGCCGCACTGGGCACCCCTGACAGCTCCCAGCGGGGCTCGTGCTTGACCTGCCGCCACGCGCTCCGGTCCCAGGTGCCCACGCCACCCTGCCCATCCCTGGCACCTGGTTCTGTGCTGGGCCTTTTAGATCCCAGCTGTGGGGATCTGCCGAGCCAGCAACTAGGGCCTCCTCTCCCAGCGCTGCTGGCTCAGCTGGAAGAAGGGGGCGGGGAATGCTTTTTTCATCCCCTTACTTGTTTCCTTAAGAGATATTTGGGGGACCGGCACTGCAGCGCCAGCATCCCATAGGGTGCCAGTTCCAGTGCCAACTGGCTGCTCCACTTCCCATCCAGCTTCCTGCTGTGGTCTGGGAAAGCAGTGGACGATGGCCCAAGTGCTTGGGCCCCTGCACCTGCGTGGGAGACCCGCATGGAGCTCCTGGCTCCTGGCTTCAGATCAGAACAGTTCCGGTCATTGCAGTTAATTGGGGAGTGAACCAGAGGATGGAATCTCTCTCTGCCTCTCTGTAACTTTGCCTTTCAAATAAATAAAATCTTTTAAAAATTAAATAAAATATTAAAGCTGAAAAAAAAAAGAAAACAAATGCCTCTGGCTTTGTTTTTGTTGCATATGATTGCTTTAGCTATTTGGAGTCTCCTATACTTCCATATGATTTTCAGCATCATTTTTTCTACATTTGTGAAGAATGTCCTTGGTGTTTTGATTGGAATCACATTGAGACTATAAATTGCTTCTGGTAGTGTGAACATTTTGATGATATTGCTTCTTCTAATTCATGAAAATGGAAGAATTTTCCATTTTGAAATGTCTTCTTCTATTACTATGATATTTTGTAATTTTCATCATAGAGATATTTGACATCATTAGTTAAATTTATTTCAAGGTATTGAATTCCTTTTGTAGCTACTGTGAATGGGATTGTTCTCAAAAGTTCTTTCTCAGCCATGGCATTGTCTGTGTACACAAAAGATTTTGACATTTCTATGTTGATCTTATATCTTGCCACTTTACCAAACTCTTTATTTGACAGGTAGAGTTATAGACAGTGAGAGAGAGAGAGAGAGAGACAGAGAGAAAGATCTTCCTTCCATTGATTCACTCTCCAAATGGCTGATACTGCCAGAGCTGTACCGATCTGAAGCCAGAAGCCAGGTGTGTCCTCCTGGTCTACCACGTGGGTGTAGGAGCCCAAGCACTTGGGCCATCCTCCACTGCCCTCCAGGGCCACAGCAAAAAGCTAGAGTGGAAGAGGAGCAACCGAGACTAGAACTGGCATCCATAGTGAATGCCAGCACCACAGGCAGAGGATTAGCCAATGGTACCAGCACCCCAAACTCTTTCTTTAAAAAAGATTTATTCATTTATTTGAAAGTCAGAGTTACAAAGAGGCAGAGTTAGAGAGGGCGAGAAAGGTCTTTCATCCATTAGTTTATTCCCCAGATGGTTGCATGGCTAGAGCTATGCCGATCTGAAGTCAGGGCCAGGAGCCTCTTCCAAATCTCCCACACTGGTGCAGGGGCCCAAGGACTTGGGCCATCTTCGACTGCTTTTCTGAGTCATAGTAGAGAGCTGGATCAGAAGTGGAGCAGCTAGAACTCAAACCAGTGCCCTCCCCTACCAAATGCTTTTATGAATTCTAGTAGTCTCGCACTGGAATCTACGGTATCCCCTATATATAAAATCATCTCCATATAGGGATAATTTCACTTCCTTTTTTTCCTATTTGTATACTTTTGATTTCATTTTCTTGCCTAATGGCTCTGGCTAAAAATTTCAAGACTATATTAAAGAGCAATGGTGTGAGTGGGCATCCTTGTCTGGTTCCAAGACTTAGTGAAATGCTTCCAATTATTCTCCATTCAATAAGATGCTGCCTGTGGGTTTGTTACAAATTGTCTTCAATATGTTGAGAAATATTCCTTCTATACCCAATTTGCTTAAGGTTTTCATCATGAATGGATGTTGTATTTTTTTATGTATGTTGCAGTTATTTGGCTTCAATTTTGTTTATTTCTTCTCTAATAATTTTAATTATTCCTTTTCTCCTTCTAAGTTTTGGTTTGGTTTATTCTTACAGTTCTAGGTCCTTGTGATGCATTGATAGCTCATTGTTTGGTGCCTTTCCAATTTCTTGCTGTAGGCAACAATTGCTCTAAATTTCTATGTTAACACTAATTTTACTGTATCCCATACGTTTTGGTATGTTGTATTGTTGTCTTCATTTATTCCCAAAAGTTTTTTGTTGATTTCTGTTTTGATCTATTTTATTTACATTCAAGGTTTCTGTTGATAAATAAGGATTGGCCCTCCCATTTTTCTAATGTAAATATTCATATTGTTTACTTTGAATTTGCTTTGTACTTTTACTGGGTGGTTTTCTACTTTCACATTCTTTCATAATCCTATCATTTTGGGTTTCAGTTTGTAGCATCTTTCATGAGGCTGCATGAATGGTGAGAAATTCTTTCAGTTTCTCATGGTTATGGAAGGTCTTTGTTTCACCTACATTCATAAATGAGAGCTTTGCAAGATACAGTATTCCAGATTGATAGTTTCTTTCTCTTAAAACTTGGACTGTATTTGAACAGTCCTTGTCTTAACTGTTGAAGAAAAGGTTTCTTTTGTCATTCATACTATTTGTTGAACTTCTTACTTAACATAGAGCTAATCATATGTATACAAAGATAACAGAAAATAGATCTTAGTAAAAACATAAAGGTGGGAATAGGGGAGGGAGGAGGAAGAGGGGTGGGAGAGTGGGTTGGAGGGCAGTACAGTGGGAAGAATAGCCATGTTTCTAAAGTTGTAATTATGAAATGTATGAAGTTCCTTTTCCTTAAATAAAAGGTTTCTGGAGAGGGGAGGAGAAGACGTAGACTCTACCTCACCATTCTCTCCTACCCTTTGAGTTTCTGATGAGAATTCAGCTGTGATACTTATTAGACATCCTCTAAAAATAACCTGGCATTTCTCTCATGCTTTAGACTATTTTCTTTGTTTTATTGTTGAAGTTTAACTACAATATGTGTGGGGAAGAATTTTTCTGTTCATGTCTGTTAGTTCTATTTGCTTCCTGTACCTGAATGTCTCTTTCTTTCTCTGAACTGGGTAATTTTTCTGTGATTATTTCACTAAATAGAACTTCTCATCCATTCTTTCTTTCCACATCTTCAGGAATTATTAAGACATGTATGTTGGGTTGATGGTATCCTATAAATCTGCAACACTGTTTTTAGTTTTTCTAATTTCTTCTTTTTTTTTTTGGTATGATTGTAAAAATTCCAGAGATTTGTTTTCTAACTCAAATATTCATTCTTCTGCCTCATCATTTCAGTTGTTAAGGCTTTCCACATCATTTTTACTTAGTCTAATGAATTCTTCATTTCTAAGAATTCATTTTGTTTCTCTTTAAAATCTGAATTTTATGCAAAAATTTCATTCATGTGATTTAATTTCTTTAAATCATCACTTTAACTCTGCTTCTGAATAACACTATGATTAATCTTTTGAATTAAATTTCATTCATGTGATTTAATTTCTTTAAATCATCACTTTAACTCTGATTGCTTCTGAATAACCCTATGATTAATCTTTTGAATTACGTTCCCAGGCCTCATCAATCTCTTCATCTTCACAATCTAGTATTGAACTGTTGTGTTTCTGTAGGGGCATCACTTTGTATTCCTTATTCTTGATTTTTGAATTTCTGTGTTTATGTTTAGGCATTTTTGGAGATACTTTTATTTTTCCCTCTGATTACTTTTATCTTTGGGTCATTCCTCTGTGGCTTGGAGGAGTGTCTGTTCTTTCAGTGAATACCCAGAGATGTGTGCTGGCTGTGTGTGGGAGCTTTATTTAGTGTGCCAGTGTTAGGGGAGTATCAAGGGTGACACCCAAGTTGGGCATGGTAGATGTTTTTTTTTTAACAGAAGAGAGAGTTTAATCAGCTGTGTTGGTGTAGTACTTTCATCTTCACCTCCTTTCTTCCATGGTAATCAATGCCTGGGTGCTAACCACACTGGGCAATATATTCATCCATGCTGCCACAAGAACCACACAAAGGATCCATGCAATCATCAGTGTGAGCATGAATCCCACCAGAATGACCCACCCCAGGCAGTCAGGGGGTCCTGATTATGTGGAGCCATCCACAGTGATTGCCCAGAGGCCCAGCAACACCTGTGACTTGGATGCAACCATAGTGTTTCCACAGTCCCAACATGCAAGGATCCTGCATTCATGCAGTGCCAAGGATCCACTCTACCCTACCAGTCCATCCCATCCACAGAGTGGCAGAGACACTCTCAGAGCCAGCTACCTATGGGTGCTCCTCTTAGGCAGGTAAGCCCCAGAGTTTTTAATATGTTGGGGCACCTCACAGTCCTACATGGGTACTCAGGCCCCTGTCAGTCCTCCCAGCCAGACTCATGCATCTCCTTGCAGTTGGTTGCTGGGCTTGTGGACACAAGGTGGTGCAGCTGTTTGTGTGCCCAAAATTCTGCCCTCTCTCTCTCAGTTAATTGTAAGGCATCATTGTTGGGAGTGGGAGAGACAAATGAGCCTTTATCTTCCCTCTAGGTTGGCAGATATCCTGTTACCTACAGGGCTCCAGGTCAGACCAACGCCAGGCTCTCCCAGAATCTATATCACCAGTTGTTTCCACTACTGCAGTCTGATCTCACCTCAGTGTCCAAAACTGGCACTTAGACTCTTGGCTACTGGAGTCCTGTGTTGTTCCTATACTCATTCTGTGCGTCCACACATTCCATGTAGAGCATAGCATCCCTCTTCCTTCTTTGGAATTTCCACTGTAGTTTCTTCCCTAACTCTTGCCTGAGATTGCACCTTCCAGAATATTACATTTTCAAGTGGAATAAATAAGTCTGTTATGTACTGATGGCATACATTGTATTTCATTTCTCTAGCTTCAATTCTTAATTCTATCAACTCTATGAAGCAGTTACAATTACCTTCAAATCTGAATGAGAAAATGGATGCATGCAGTGGTTAAATATTTGCCTATGATTACACAGCTACTCAGTATTTAGATATAACTCAAACCCAGTTCAACTCCAGAGCCTGCCTTTAACTACAAAAGAAAACTGTTTCTCAATGACACAAACTGAACATCACAGAGATGTTTCTTTAAGTGATTAGATTATTCATAGAAAGATACCTTATATCTAACAAAATAACATGCCATTTGGAATTCAAAGTTTATATTCTTTTTTTTTTTCTTCTTAGTAGTAACTCCTCCCAAAGGACTTTTGATTTCATTGTTTTTTTTTTTTTTTTGACAGGCAGAGTGGATAGTGAGAGAGAGAGACAGAGAGAAAGGTCTTCCTTTTTGCCCTTGGTTCACCCTCCCATGGCTGCTGCGGCCAGCACATCTTGTTGATCCAAAGCCAGGAGCCAGGTGCTTCTCCTGGTCTCCCATGCGGGTGCAGGGCCCAAGCACATGGGCCATCCTCCACTGCCTTCCCGGGCCATAGCACAGAGCTGGCCTGGAAGAGGGGCAACCGGGATAGAATCCGGCGCCCCAACTGGGACTAGAACCCGGTGTACTGGCGCCGCAAGGCAGAGGGTTAGCTTGTTAAGCCATGGCGCCAGCTAAAGGTTATTTTCTTGAGACAATAATTTAAAATTTAAAAGTTTAATTGGACCAAGTGTCTTAGATCTTTTCAATTTCAGAAGTAAATGACTATGCTATTTCATTATAAAGAGATAATATGACTTTTGGAATGTTTTACCAGTAAGAATGGAGGGAGAATAAGAACATTTGGAAAATAAATTATCTTCAAGGTTTTGCCATTGAATTTGACTTTGACATGAGCTTTATGATTTCTTTTGATTTTCTAGGATTCTAATACTTATGTACATTGTTCATTGCTATTCAATTTGATATGTTGGGACAGGCTTTCTTTGTGACTCACAGACAACTAATAATCCCAGAGCCTCTGAGTGCTCCTCCTTGGCTGTTTGTTTATTTGTTTGTTTACCTATCTACAACACAGAAGGGGGAAATAATCAGACACAGAATATCTACCTATTGGTTCACCTTAAAAATACTGCAATGGCTAGAGCTGGGATACACAAAAGCCAGGTGCCTGGAACTCCATCATGGTCTTCCTTGTGGACAATAAGGACCTGAGCCATCTTTCCAAGGTGTGTTACCAGGAAACTGGAAAGGAAGCAGAGCTGTAAAGACTCAGCCAGCACCCTGGTATGGCATTATGGCTTCCCAAGTGGCAGCTTATCCCATTGTGCTACAATGTTAGCTCATGGCAAATACCTTATGTGTTTGAATTTTTCTTTTTCTGATCTCTAGGAATCACTCTTTATTCTTCACTAAAAGGAGAAACTAATAGTGAAAATTTTACATCATTTACTTCTCCAGTGCTTTCAGAAACTGCTTTGCCCATACTAAACCATCATTGTGTCCATGACTTAGCAATCCAGAGTGAATCTGTATGTAGCACAGGACCTAAACTGCACAGAAAAGCACCTGCATCATCTGAACTTTCCCTTTACTCTCAGTGACCTGAATCTGCAGGAAGACTGGTGTACACACACACACACACATACACACACAGTTCCCCTTTTCTCATTCCTTCACCCATATCCCCTCCCTCCTTTCTCACTATTTTCCCTTCTTCCACAACAAATAAAAATCATTTTCCTCTGGCCGGCACCATGGCTCAACAGGCTAATCCTCTGCCTAGCAGAGCCAGCACACCGGGTTCTAGTCCTGGTTGGGGCACCAGATTCTTTCCCGGTTTCCCCTCTTCCGGGCCAGCTCTGTGCTATGGCCCGGGAATGCAGTGGAGGGTGGCCCAAGTGCTTGGGCCCTGCACCCCATTGGAGACCAGGAGAAGTACCTGGCTCCTGCCTTCGGATCAGTGTGTTGCACCGGCCACAGCACGCTGGCTGCGGCAGCCATTGGAGGGTGAACCAATGGCAAAAGGAAGACCTTTCTCTCTGTCTCTCTCTCTCACTGTCCACTCTGCCTGTCAAAAAGTTTAAAAAAAAACCTAAAATCCTTTTCCTCCTTTTTAAGAAGGTACTTCCTGATTACTCTGTTCACAGAGATATCCTAAGATGTACATCTTCCTACCTCTTTAGCTTAGGTAGAGCATATATTTTCTACGGGAACTGTCCTCTGTTTCCATTTCATGGCTCCACTTTTGGAAAGTTACTCAAGCCTACTACTTTTAGTAGTCAATCGTGACAAGGAATGAAATTGGAATGAAATGTGGAATGACAAGTTCTGTAGATATCATGTCCATTTAACTGATAGTGTTGATTAGTTCTGTTGCTTGTTTTCTGATTTCATGTCTAGTTTACCTGACCATTGATGAAAATGTTTTGTCAAAGTCCAGCATTACAATTGTATTGAAGTCTATGCCTCCCTTTAGATCCATTAATATTTATTTTAAGTATCCAGGCACCCTGGTGTTGGGTGCATATACATTTACTATAGTCACTTTGTCCTGTTGGATTCATCCCTTAATCATTATACAGTGCCCTTTTTATCTCTTTTTACAGTTTTTGTATTAAAGTCTATTTTTTTCTGATATTAGGATGGTTACATCTGTTGTTTTTTGGTTTCTACTAGGATGTAATATCTTCTTCCAATCTTTCACTTTTGCTCCATGTGCATCTTTGTTGGTGAGGTATGTTTTTTATAGGCAGCAAATAGATTTTCTGCTTTCACATTGCTTCATAATGTCTATCTTTCTATGTTTCTGTATGTAGCAGCGCTTCCTCAAGCATCTGCAAGACTGGAAGAGTAGTGGCAAATTCAATTTCTATTTGTTATAGAAGATCTTTCTTTCATCTTTGTTCATGAGTGAGAGCTTTGCAGCCTGCAGTATTCTGGGTACACAGTTTTTTTTCTCTTAGTACATGGACTAAGTCTCTTCATTCTTGCCTAGCCCATAGAGTTTTGGATGAAAAATCAGCTGTGAGTCTAATTAGAGATTCACTGACAGAAATCTGTCATTTCTCTTCTGCACATTTTAGGATTTTTTTCTTTATGTTTTACTCCTGATAATTTAAATACAATGTGTTGTGGTGAGGATCTTTTCTGGCAATGTCTATGAAGAGTTCTATGTGCTTGCTGTGCTGGGATGTCCTTTTCTTTCTCAATCTAGGGATGTTTTCTGTAATTATATTACTAAATAGAACTTCTAATCCTTTCTATTTCCATAACTTCAGGAACTCCTAAGACCTATATTTTGGGTCATTTGACAACATCACTTAAATTTCCAACACTATTTTTAATTTTTCTAATTTCTTCTTTTTTTTTGATCTTACTGAAAAATTTCTAAAGTTTTGTCTTCTAGATTGGCTATTCTTTCTTTTGCCTCACTAAGTCTGTTGTTTCCATCATGTTTTTATTTGACACATTGAATTCTTCATTTCTAATATTTCATTTAGATTTCTCTTCAAAATCTCAGTTTAATGGTAGATTTTTTTCAATCATATTATGCATGGATTACTTGAATTTGTGAATTTGCTCCTTATTGCTTCTGAGTAATCCTATGATTAATCTTTTGGATTCCATTTCATTCTTTTCATCCATCTCTTCATCTTTACATCCTAATAATCAAGTGTTGTGTTATTTGGGGTGGAGGGAGTCTTATCTTCCTTATTCTTGTTTCTTGAATTTCTGCATTTATTTCTGGGCATTTTTGGAGTTCCATGTTGGTTTTTTCCTCTGATCTCTTTAACTCTGTCTCTGTGTGTTAGTGGAGTGTTGGGTGTTTCAGTGATATATCCAGTGCTGTGTGCTGAGTATGGCCAGAATTCTGGTCAGTGCTCGAGGGTGGTAGGAGTATCCTGGACAATACATATCTCCTCTTGTTAACAGAAAATGGAGGTATGATCATCTCTGTTGATATAATCATACCTTCACCTCCTCTCTTACAAGGTGATCAAATGCCCAGATGTTAGCCCTCAGTCAGTGAAATACTCATTTGCACTCTGCATGAACTGCACAAAGGAATTGTTCAGTCCTCACTGTAAGCACAAATCTCACTTCAATGACCATCCCAGGCAATCAAGGACTTCTGGGCATATCAAGCTGCACACATTAATTGCCAAGAAACCCAGGTACATTCTGTGACCTCTTATGCAGTCACAGATTTCCCACCATCTCAGCACACAGGGCTCCCACATTCATGATGTGCAGAGGATACAAGTGCTCCATTAGTCTGTCACTTCCACAGAGAAACTGAGATGCTCTCAGAGCCAGCTGACTGTGGGTGCTTTGCCTAGGCAGTTTGAACTTCAGAGCCTATGATATGTTGAGAGACTGGGGCACCTCCTATCAGGGTACCCAGACACCTGAATTCTGCCAGCCCTACACAAAGTTAGTGGGGAATGTGAACTTTTACTTTGGTGAAATTCCTGGATCACATACTTGCACAGTGGCCACCAACCACAGCCCTTCCCACTTCACAATCATGCCTTCTCCCCACAGAGTGCCATGCAGGAACATACAAGAATATCTGCAGCCAGTAGTGATGTCGGAATGACTCTTTCACCCTGCCTGCTGTGTTGACCAGTGCTGCTGTGGGTGCCTTTGCTGGCAAGATTGTATTTTATCTGCACCAGTTGCTGGGTGTACACTCACTCTCTTATTGTTAAAATGGTGCCCAACCTCTCTCAGCCAGTTGCTGGGCACTGTTGTGAGAGGATCAGCAGAAGAAAACTTGCCCCTTTTTCCCACTGTGGTTATCAGACACCCTGTTCTGCTTTGGTCTCCAGACCATACTGAAAGACAGTGAAGGCCACTAAGCTCCCCCTCTGGTTAAATAGCCAGTGGCATGAGTCACTGCAGGCTGATTGCACCTTGCTTTGCAAAGCTGGTGCTTTCTCTAGCTGTGCACTCATAGCTGTACATCTGCACATTACACACAGATACGCAGTATCTCCTCCTTCAACAGACTCTCCACTGAAGATTTCCCTCCAACTCTCCCCTGAGAATGCAGTTTCTCAGCTTTTTAAAATACTATTTTCCCCTAGCCTAGAGTAGACTGCACTTTCCATATTCCACGACCTTGAAATGTTCAGAAGTCAAATTGTTGCTCAGAGGATTACTCACAAGCAGGAGAAGCAATTGATCCAATTAAAGAAATGCATACATGACCTGGATGAAAAATTTTACCATGCAATAGATATTGTTGAGAAATAAATCTGAAATATTAGAAATGAAGTATTCAATATGTCAAATATAAAAGAAATGTAACACATTAACAACAGACTTGGTGAAAAAGAAGAAAATATTTCTTAGAGGACAAATCTTTGAAATGCCTCTTAGAAAAGAAAGAAAAAACAACACAAAAAATAGTATTTGAGATTTACAGAATACCAATAAATGATCAATCGTATGTGTCTTAGGAATTCCTGAGGGTATGAAAAGACAAAATGGGTTAAAAGGCCTATTCAATGAAATAATAGCAGCAAATTCATGGATTTGAAGAAAAATATTTAAATCGAAGTATAGATAGCACATAGAACACCAAAGACACCGGACCAGATATGCTTCTCATCATGACACATTATAGTCAAACTTTCTAAAGTAACAAATAAAGATCCCAAAATGTTCATGAGAAAAATGCCAGATTACCATCAAAGGATGTCAATGTAGATTGACAAGCTGATTTCTCATCAGAGATGCTGTAAGTTCAGAGATTGGAGAGATGCAGGTCAAGTCCTAAAACAAAAGTCTAACCATAATACTATACCCAACAAAAGTTCTGATGTATAATTGATGGTGAAATAAAGAACCTCCAAAACCAATAGAAATTGAAAGAATTTGTCACCACAAATCCAGCCTTACAAATAATATTTCAGAACGTGCTACACACAGAAATAAAGATACATCATGAAATGATGTGAAAGCAGAAAATTTCCAAGTAAAATTACTAAGGAAAACCAAAATAAATAATTGGAATATTCATGGAAATAAACAGGGCCAAGTCATTGCTTATTACTAATAAACTTGAATGTAGAAGGCATCGATCCTCCAATTGAATGATATAGACTGGCTGAATGGTTTAAAAAAAGGACCCATCTATTTTCTACCTACAAGAAACACACCTCATAAACTACAATGCAGACTAAATGTGAAAGTATGGTAAATGATATTCCATGCTAACAGAAATAAAAAATGAACATAGTTACACTGATATCAGACATTAAATACTTTAACACAGAAACTGTTAAAGGAAATAAAGAAAGGCACTACATAATGATTAATGTATCTACTCAACAAACAGGAACATGTGATTATAGTAAATGTGTGTGCCCAATGATAGGGAATCTGGCCATTTAAAACAAATGAGGATGGATCTAAAGGGATACAGATTCGACTCAGTAGTAATGGGGGACTTCCACACCCACATTCATCAATGGGCAAATCAAGTAGATTAAATGTAACAAATAAACAACAGAGATAATCTACACTTTTGACCAAATGGACATAACTGATATCTACAGAACATTTCACCCCACAACTTCAGAGTACATGTTCTTTTCATTGATGCATGGAACTTTATATAGGATAGATGATATGGTAGGCCATAAGAAATTTAAAGAAATGAAATTGTACTGTGTATACTTTCTGAACCCAATGGAATAAAACCGTATATTAAAAACTTCTGAGACTTTAGAAAAAAATGCAAACATATAGAGAACTAAACATTATACCACTGAATGAACAGTGGATTTTAGAAGTAATCAAAAGAGAAATCAATTTCTAAAAATAAATGAAGATTACAATATATCAAAATTTGAGATAGGGTAAAAGCTGTGTTAAGGGAAAACTTTATTACCTACTTAAATAAATTTGAAAGCCATCAAACAAATGATCTATGGTCATCTCAATAGTCCAGAAAAACAAGAACAAATGAAATTGAAAATGAGGAGACAATAATAAACATTAGAGAAAACAAAATTGAAACAAAGATACAAAAGATTTGTGTAATGAATAACATTTTCTGAAAAAAAAATCAAAATGTATATCCTTTTGTTCCACTCAACCATAAAATTGAGACCAAATTTAATAAAATCACAGATGATAAATGAAGTATTACAATGGATACCACAGAAATAAAGTCACTAGGAATTACTACAAACAGATGTATAACAATAAATTGGAGCATCTTGAAGTAATGGATGGATTTCTGGACACATACACTTTACCAAATTGAGTCATGAAGACACAGATAACCTAAATAAACAATCATCAACAAAGACACTGCCAAAAAACAAAACAAAACAAAACAAAACAAAACAAAAACCCAGGATCAAATGTCTTCACTAATGAATTCTAATAACTTTTAAATTAAAAGTAATCCCAAGGCTTCTCAACCTATGCAAAACAATCAAAAGCATTTCCTCTAAGATCCAGAAGTAAGGTCCAGCACTGTGGCATAGCAGGTAAAGCCACCAGCTGCAGTGTGGGCATCTCATATAGGCACTGGTTTAAGTATATGCTGCTCCAGTTCCAATCAAGCTCTCTGCTATGGCCTGGGAAAACAATAGATGTCCCAAGTCCTTTGCCCCCCCTCACCAACATGGGAGACCCATAAGAAGCTCCAGTCTCCTGGTTCAGATTGGCGAAACTCCATCCATTGTGGCCATCTGGGGAGTGAACCAGCAGATGCAAGGCATCTCTCTCTCTCTCTCTCTCTCTCTCTCTCTCTTTCTCTCCCTCTCCTTCTCTCCCTCTCCCCCTCTCCCTCTCCCTCTCCCCTTTTCTCTCCCTCTCTCCCCCTGTAACTCTAGATTTCAAATAAATAAATATTTAAAAAATCCAAGAACCAGACAAGGATGCCTACTCTCATCATTGCTATTTAACAGTTTTGGAAGATTCTGTGAGAGCCATTAGACAGGAAAAGTAGTCAGTGGTATACAGATTGAAAAATAGGAAATCAAATTGTCTCAGAAGATATGACCTTATCCATAGTGGAACCAAAATACAACAATAGATTATTGGAACACACAAGAGAGTTAGGCAAAGTCGCTGGATATAAAATGAATCCACACAAATCAATAACATTTGTATACAGAAAAAAATGGCATGCTGAGGAAGAACTTGTAAAATAATTACCATTGATAATACCTACAAAACCTTTAAATACACTGAGACAAATTTAAAGATGTGAAATATCTCCACATCTGAACATTGCAAAACATTAAGGACAGAAATAGAAGTCACAGAAAATCCCCCATGTTCATTAATTTTAAGAAGGAATATCACCAAAATAGACATATATATATATATATATATATATATATATATATATATATATATATATATATATTATTAAAATCAATTTACAGATTCAATGTTATCTCAATCAGAATACCAAAGATGTTCTTAGATTTGGAACAAATGACTCTAAACTTCATATGGAAACAAAAGAAACCCAAAATAGCAACAGCAATCTTTAATAGCAAAACAAAGCTGGAGGCATCACAACATCTGATTTCAAGGTAATTATTACAAGGTAATTATTATTGAAATGGTGTGGTACTGGCAAAATGGTAGACTTGTGGAACATTGGAGCCGATGAAAGGCCTAGAAATTGACCTATAGATATGCAACCAACAAATTGTTGACAAATGAGCTAAAATCAATCCCTGGAGAAAAGGATGCTCTTGGTCACCGGAGCCCAGATTGAGGCGCGCCCCCATGGGGCCGAGGGAGGCGGGATCTGACCCACTCTGCGGATGGCCGTCCCTAACTGGCTGCAGGGGCAAGCGCCTCTAGGAGGTTCCCTGGCCAGCCCCATGGTTGAGAACCCTGGCGGCGGCTCCTGGAGGGCCTTGGTGCCCAGCCAGTGGAGCTTGGTGCCCGCTAGGCCGCCCTCCACCCCAGTCCCACCCGCCTCTCGTGCACCACTTCAACGTGATGCTGGGTGTGCATATTGCCTCTCCAACTCCACCCCAGGCCTCTTGTCTCTGACACCAGTGACCTTGGCTTTCTCCCACGAAAGACGGAAATTGGAGCGAATCGTGACTTGACTGTCAGATGTGTGAACCTGTTATTCTCCCGTGGCCCATTCCCCCTTTTCTGACCCGCGCCCCATCACACATCTCATTTGTACCTTAGGGACACTCGGAGCATCCGCTGTCCCCACTCACCAGTCTGCGGCTCCTCCATTTCAGGGCACTCTCATCAGCCTACTCCTGGCAGTTAAGAAGAGATCTGATTTAGCTTATTTAGTGTTATAATGTGCTAAAGCACTACGGTTATTTTATTTGATCACAAAGTTAAAAGGTACACCATAAATGTAATGATAAAGAAATAAAATAGTATAAATAAGCAGAGCAAAAATTAAATTAGTGCTGTCTTACAATGAAGGAAAGGGTTGAAAACTACAGAAATCAATGAAAGCTCAATTACAAATTTATTATATGAGGATATATAACAATCAGAACTCACATTTTTTGAAAACACGCCTTGAATTTGTGCTCAAAATTCACAAGCAAGAAAATGCAAATATTTTCTAATATTTATCTGACTATAAAGTTAAGCACAGTCTCAGGGCAGGGCTCTGTGATACAGTAGGTTAATCCTCCACATGTGGCGCTGGCATCACATATGGGCACCGGTTCTAGTCTCTCTGCTATGGCCTGGGAAAGCAGTGGAAGATGGCACAGGTGTTTGGGCCCCTTCACCCACATGGGAGACCAGCAAGAAGCACATGGCTTCTGGCTTTGGATAGGCCCAGCTCTGCCCTGTGGGGAGTGAACCAATGAAAGGAAGACCTATCTCTCTGTCTCTCCTTCTCACTGTAACTCTACCTCTCAAACAAATAAAATCTTCCAAAAAAGTTAAGCACAATTTCACATTGTCTTTTAAAACTGGATTGGAAGTGGACAGCTATGTTTAACATTTTGACATTGGATAATTTTAAGCAAACTGAGGTTCTACATTGAGATGCAGATGGATAAACAGGCAATAAAAGAATGACATGTAATAGGATGAGATGGTGATGGACCAGCTCATAAAGACTAAACATGTGTGTAGAAGTAAAATGGATTGCTACAAGGCTGACTTTAAAAGGCTCAGTGCCATAAGATGATAACCAAGAAACACAAGGGAAAAATTTAATGAATAGCCAGGCAATGAAAAAAAAAAAACCTAGAAAACCTCAATGCAAGAAATGTATAAACTCAATGAAGAGAAAGTAGCTCAGTTTTAGTATAATGAGGCTTGGAGCTAAAATTAATAGTTCTTTACAGGGCCGGTGCTGTGGCATGGTAGGTTCATCCTCTGCTTGCATCTCCAGCATCCCTTAGGGGCACCAGTTCTAGTACTGGCTGCTCCTCTTCTGATTCTCGTCACTGCTATGGCTTGGGGAGGTGGTGGAGGATGGCCCAAGTCCTTGGGCCTCTGCACCCACGTGGGAGACCGGGAGGAAACTCCTGGCTCCTGGTTCCTGGCTCCTGGCTTCAGATTGCATGGCTGTAGCCATTGCAGCTATTTGGGAAGTGAACCAACAGGAGGATGTCTTTTCTCTCTGTCTCTTCCTCTCACTGTCTGTTACACTACCTCTCAAATAAATAAATAAAATATTTTTAAAAAATAGTTCTTTACAAGAAAATGTTGGTGCATAAGATCTTCTTTTGCACGTTACCTATCAGACTTTTGCTTTGGAGGATGTATTTGTTAAAATCACTCACAATCATTCTAAGGACTCAGTGACTACTTTTTCCTAGTTGCTGAATTATTTTATCTACTGTCTTTGAATAATGATGCTTCTTTAATTACTTTCTGAGCTGCCAGTATTCCAAATCATAACCTCTGTGCTTCTTTATATTGCCTTAAGGATGAAACTAAATAAATGCTAGAGACTAGAGAGTTCATTTAACATGTAGCACAAATATCCCAGAGTAAAATTACTTCAGTTACTTAATTAAGAAGAAACTACGCAACTGTCATTTCATTTGTAAATGAATCCAACACATTGAAAAGTTATATATAATTGAAACTGATTGCTAAGAGTATGCTAACACATTTTACACAGATCCATTTAATTTTCATGTGCCACAAGATTATGCTCCTTTAAACAGTAATGTTTTAGGTAGGACATCAAGAACACATATAAGACTTCTATGCAAATCAATTACTTTGCACATTAGACAATAAAATAACTTCCACACTGGAAGTGGATTTTATATTTTCTCATCTTTGTAGCCAAATGGATGATGGAAACAGAGTGATGCTTGATTCATGTCTCCTACTTACTCGTTAGCATGAACACCTGACTTTTTTCCACCCATAAAATAGCTATGGAGAGGCGGTGTGGTCCTCTGAAAGTAACAAATGCTTGCTTGGGGATTAGAATATTAAGATTGCAATCTAAAACATGTCATCACCTGGCTGAATCACTTGTCATGACATTTCTAAACCATCTTTGACCTACTTAATGAGCTAGGGGGATGGATCTCTGGGGACATCTTCATCGCTCACAGAAATTTCATGTGTATTTTTAAATTTTAAATCAGAGTTTTTGTGAGGTTGAAAATAAAATACACATTACTGAGCATGAACATGAAGGATTAGATAGCTAGAAAGTGCAAACAGATGTTATTACCACTCTGATAATTATTGTATTCTGAAAGTCTGTATGTGTGTGTGTTTATCACTATTGTGATTTATTTTCATGGATGAAATGTATTTCTTAAAACTTGTCATTACTTATAAAAGCCAATATTTTAACTCTTCATTTACCTCAATTTAAGTGCAAATTGATACATCCTTTACATTTTCACTCATTTTCTTAAATAAAATTAGTAACCTTCATAAACTGGATTTCTTTTTTTTTATTTTATTTTTCTAATGAATACTAAAACACATACTTAAAATATTCTTTAATGTGTGACTTAAAATAATCTTTTGATATTTGTGAACATTGAGCTAGAAAATGGAAAGTTATGACTGTGAAGACTTTAAATGTTGAGATAAATTGACACTAAAATATTTTGGAACTTCAAATTCAAACACCACTTTTACATCAGAAACACAGCAATCAAAGAAGAAACAAATGCACATCCAAAATAAAAGCAATGGTGCAAAGACAGGAAACATGAATCAGTTCATTCCTACCTCTTGACAGCATTTTGGACTAGTTTTGTCAGTGAATCAGAAGTGTGAACATTGAGATGCTTATTAATTAGCTTGAGGATTTTAATGAAGGACTAATCATGCAGCCATTGAGTCAAGGAGGCTTACTCTTCAAATCTATTGTAAAAAAATATATAAGGAGGTGGGCATCAAAGCATGCAGCACCATGAGAAATATACTGTGGTGTTGACTCTGTCATGTTCATGAGGAGTGTGGTAGAACCTGAAGTAAAAGGAAAAATTCAAGAAATACATGGCTTGGATCTTGTGTAACTGGGTAACTCTAAGATGAGATGAAACAAAAGCACCACCACCAACAACAAAATAGTGTGTGTTTAAGAAGTTTGGGGTCACTGTGGCAATCCTGCTCGCAATTAAGTTGATTTCATTGGTTATTGTTTTCTGCATTTAGGTAAATTCTATGTTCTGTATAGTTGTTAAGGGATTTTATGGATTCTCCCTCATGTAATTCTCACCATGACCTTGCCAGCTAAATATCATTCCTCCTTACATGTGGAAACAATGTTCAGAGAGGTTTGAGTGACTTACTCAACTAGGAGGGAAGCTGAATTTGAGCCTTGAAATCTGGCTGAGTTTATCATTGGAAGATTCCATGCACTGTGCCCAGTCACAAGTGCACATGACAGTTCTATAGGGGACCTTTCTTCCTCAGCAGAGTGATTGATTCAGGATCTCCAGATTGTTCCATAAGCACAGGGCAGTCCTTTAAAGATAGACACTGAAATAGGAAATGCATGGTATATTAAGGGCCAATAAGTAGTGAGGGAAAACTTCCAAGTCTTCTAAGAAAGAAACTTCCTTGCCTGTTCAGGGTGCCTCTTAGCTTGTTTTCTTGATATTATGGGGTATTGTTGGAAGTCCTACTACTGCTTTGGACTTCTTGACACTTGTATGAGAAACCCTTGTATCTTGACCTGATAACAGAAAAGCAAAGCCAAGAGAAATGTGGAAAAGCAGAAATGGAGCCACAGGCCATTCTAAGTCCACCACAACTTTTAACTTCCAGGAGTCAATACATTTCTGAAATAATATAACGACATACACTCAACATGGTAATCATACACTCTGTTATTCTCCTTTGGAGAATAATCAAGACATTCACTCTGTCCACTTCCAGAAAGGACTTAGATTTTGCATTTGCTAAAATAACTGGTTTCCATAGACACACTTCAGAAAAGTGTTTGGATGACAATTATCTTTCACAGTGGTTGTTCACATTCGATATCTTATGGGTTCTACAGAAATTGGCATCCCACCATAAAAGCTCAGTCAGCCTGATGTTTGAGTTGTGTTTATCAGGCAAGACTCTTATTCTGTTAACCCTCAATTCCAACACTTGTAAAATGCTGATATTAGTGTGGCCCTCATATGCTTACTTTGCATATTAAATGAGATTATATATGTATGTAGATATACAAATACATGTATGTATGTGTGTGTAGTGACTACATATACTCCCATGTACATACAAAGTGATTGCTTGTTAATGTCAATAAATCTGAAAAATAATGAAAACTTTTAAAAAAGATTTATTGATTTATTTGAAAGTCAGAGTTACACACAGAGAGAAGGAAAGGCAGAGAGAGAGGGAGAGAGAGGGAGAGAGAGAGAGAGGTCTTCCATTCTGTTGGTTCACTCCCCAACTGACCACAATGGCCAGAGCTGAGCTGATCTGAAGCCAGGAGCCAGGAGCTGCTTCTGGGTCTCCCAAGTGGGTACAGAGTCCCAAAGTCTTGGGTCATCTTCTATTGCTTTGTCAGGACATAACAGAGACCTGGTTCAGAAGAGGAGCAGCCAGGACTCAAATTGGCACCCATATGGCTGCCAGTACTGTGGGCTAGTGATTTAACCCACTGTGCCACAGTGCTGGCCCTGAAAACTTTCTTACAGTTGAAAATGGATGTTGACATATGTTTTTTGTTTTTAATTTATGACAGTTTTGTGAATGTTGGTGAGGTAGTCCTAATTACTATTTCCATTTCATATTGTAGGAAAATAAGGCTCAAAAATAATTTAAATCAATGATAACTGGAAAACTTTGCATTCCATATGATAGCATTTGTTTCTAGACATTTTAATTGCTTGCTAACTGTTTAAAAACTGTGCTTGGATTCAACATGGAACTAACATTTCCTTCTTTTCATAAAAATACAGAGGTGAGCGCACAGGTGCTGTGTGCAGTTCATGCCAGGCTCAATGGCTGGGTCACATGGTAGCAAGGTACAAGCCTTGTACAGACACATCTTGCAGCTGGACTGGGTTCTGCGCCCGGACCTCAAAACCTTGGGTGACCATTATGTGAAGGACGAGTTTAGGAGGCATAAGGCTGTTGGTTCTGATGAGGCCTGGCATTTCCTGCAGGAATGGGAGGAGTTTTCATGGAATCCCAGCTTTGACCTAATCTAGCACAGGCTGTGTGGCCATTGGAAGAATGAACCAGCAGAAAAAGGACATTTCTCTAAGAATTCATGCTGGCAGAAGCCACTCACCCACATTCACCCACTGGAGCCTTGTGGATCAGTCCGTTAATGTGGTAGTTCATATAATATTTCTAGAAGAGTGGCAAGATGACAGAGTAGGAAGGGAGCACACTGATAGTCTGGGAAGAGACAGTTTAATAAAAGTGGAGATACTGCATGTTCAAGGAAGAGTGGGAGAAGAAACAGCAGAGGAAACTCTTCTAGAACTAGTGATTCACAGTGGACCTGCGTGGAGAGTGTGGGAGCCCACAATTCAGGACACCAGTGGTAGAATCAACATACCAGCGCCAGAATGCGTGGTGAGCCAAACCTCCATAGCCTGAGACACTGGCAGACAAGCAGGAAGAGGAGACTAGAGGGAATGAGGCTTGAAACCATGTGAGAAAAAGTTCACCAGGCTAGCTAGAAGAGAGAGAGAAAAAAAAAAGTGACCGATATGGACACGAGTTTCTCTCTCTCTGCTCACCTCTCAAAGGTGAGCAAGACAAAGAGCAGGCACCATTTTGGAATACGTCATAAGCAGGGCAACCTCAGGTCTGCACTGGCCCTGAGCCTAGCAGAAAAACCTGACTCTGGGGGGTGTGTGTGTGTGAAATAACAGGAGATTAGGACCTAGTGAATGTGTGGTGCTAATGAACTGAGACTGTGAAAAAAGAGATGGTGGGGGAGAGAACTCACAAAATTCACGTGAGTACTCTCCAGAGACACTACAATTCGGTAACCTTGGCAACACAGTGGGAGACTGCAGGAGAATTTGAGCCCACACTGAGGGCAGCAGAGATTCCCTATGTGGTCCTTGGGAAAGAGCGTCTGATCTCTGGCTCCTGTGGGTATATCATTCGCCTGATAACTACCTCCAATTCCTCTCAGCTGTGTGGAATTACTTCCCTTTTGAATCAAAAGGAAAGAAAGAGAGATTTACCACACCTAACCTGGGAGTGTCACCTTTGGCACACCCTCAACCCTGGGGAACCAAACAGAGCTCTCAGGCCACACCCATCTCAAGCCTCTAAGGCTCCATCAAAAGCAGACAGTCCACTTAATCTATACTCATAGTATAACAAGAAAAAACACCACAGCGAGGGAAGAAGAATCCAAAGATACCTCCACAATGCCAAGAAACAAATGCAAAAACCAAGGAAAAAAGAACAAGGAAGACATTATGACACCCCTAAATGAACAAGACACCCCAAGCCAAGATTATGAAGATGATGAGATGGAAGAAATGAAAGATACAGGTTTCAAAAAATTTATGATAAGAAAAATTAGAAGTTTTCAAAAACAAATGCTTGAGCTATGGAATTCCTTACTGGACAGGATAGAAAATCTTCAAGAAAATGAAATCTTAAGGAGGAATCAAAATGAAACGCAGAAACTAGTAGAACAGGAAAGTGTGATAGTGAAGAGAAATCAAAATGAAATATAGAACTCAATAGATCAAATGGCAAGCACATTAGAGATCCTTAAAAACAGAGTCAGTGAAACAGAAGAGAGACTATTGGACTTAGAAGACAGAGAACAGGAAAGTATACAGTCAAACCAAAGAACAGAAGAGGAAATTAGAAATCTAAAAAAATATTGTTGGGAATCTGCAGGATATTATTAAAAATCCCAACATTCAGGTTCTAGGAGTTCCTGAAGGCATGGAGAGAGAGAAAGGATTAGAAGGCCTTTTTAGTGAGATACTTGCAGAGAACTTCCCAGGTTTAGAGAAGGACAGAGACATCCTAGTACAGGAAGCTCATAGAACCCCTAGTAAACTTGACCAAAAGAGATCCTCACCACGACAGCCCTATTTATTATGAGCATATGCAAAGTGAATCTCCAGATGAAATAAATTGCCCCCTTTCAAATTACTTAATTTATTTTCAAAAATTTTAAAAATTATGACTTGGGAACTCAATATAAATCTCTGTCTTGGTTCAAATTTTTCCAACTGCTTGAGCCTTTGCCTTCTGGGTTATATGGCTCCAGGATGGGCCTTAACAGGAAACTGGATTACAATCAGGAGTATAGATGGGACTCAAAACCAAATATTCTTGAGTGTGTTTATCCCAAGAAGTATCTTATCAACAAGGCATTTCCACCTCTTTTGAGGTTATAAAAATGTTCCAAAATTGATAAAGATGATGGTTACATATAGCTGAAACACAGAATTCTATGTGCACACTTAATTGATGAATTACATGGTATGGGTCTTATGTTCATATCTCAGTTTTGCTACTTATGAAAATGGTGTGATTTCTTGTAAGGATATAGTGAGAATTTTCATGGTTTTATGTGATATTTTATATTGTAGTCTTCCTAATTCAAATCCACATAAAATGTGGTTTGCTCTGTAGGCTGTTGCATATTTATATGTTGATATGGATTTAAATGCATGAGAAAGTAGTCCAGCCTGTAAATATATGAATGACAATTATTGACAACTCAGGATGAAGGTATTGTGGGGAGAGGTGTCATTAATCTTGTGTGCATGTCTTTTTGAAGAATATAATTATGAGCTAAATTAATAAAAAGCAAAGCATCATCAGACACAAGAAGTACTTGAGTCAATATTTTAACAAGTGTTAAATCAGAAAAGATCGACCTTACTGTCTGGCATTGTGGCCAATTAGTTTGTCACTGCTTTTGATGCTGGTGTCCTGTACCAGAGAGTTAGTTTGAGGCTTGGCTTCTCTGCCTCTGGTTCAGATTCCTGAATATGTGTCTGGAAAGACAGTGAAAAATGGCCCAAAAACTTGCTACCTGCCATCCAAGTCAAAGAACCAGATGGAGTTCTTGGGTCCTGGAATTGTCTTGCATACAGATCTGCTGTTGTGGCCATTCAGAAATTGGATGAATAAAGGAAAATATCTCTCTCTCTTTCTCTATATCTCACTGTGTTTTAGCTCTCACTTACTCCTGCTCTCTCTCTCTTGCTCTTGCTCTTTCAAATAAATCTTGAGAACAAAAAACACTAACTTCACATATAAATCCTTATGGGAATCTTAATTAATCAGTGACATTCTATGGACATCACTTCCTTTATCTGTACCACAGATCTTTCCACTGTATTCAGTACAAATTAATCACTAGAAACCCTGTTCCTGATTCCAGTCATTACATATAAATCATACTCGAGAGACAGAAAAAATATTTAAGGTGAACCAGCTATCAGTGAGTATGGTCTTCTCATTTTTCTCATCTCAAGTCCCCTCATGCAATCCACAACTTCAGTGCCAGTAGGAAAAGCATCTGGTGGAGGTATATGAAGACAAAGAGGAAAAACTCCAAGAAAGAATATGATGACCCACAATTCATGGTGCCAAGCTAGTTTTTTGATCCTTGCAAATTCATGTTCATTTCAATAATATGACTTTGAGACATATTTCATGCACAATTGTGTCTTTGATCTGTGGTGGAGGTACCTAGGCTTGAAGTTCAGCACTGAGGTTCTTGAATTTGCAGAATAGTCAATGGCAGGGCAATGGCAGGATTAGAAAATACTCAGGAATTTGAACAGTACAAATCATATCTTAGGCATTGAGGAAAGCAGGGATAGGCTGTAGGCCAAGAACTGGGACCCCTTCTTATCCTCAATCCAGAGTGCATCAACCTTGACCATCCCCATTTGGAAAGGAGCTGTAATAGCAGTGAGAGCTCCATAAAATCCTTTTATTGATCTTCTTGCCTGGTTTGTAGATACAACCAGTAAATGTAGAGTAAAGTCTAGGTTCACCTCACAAAATAGCAAATGAAGTTTTGCTAGATAAATGGATGGATGGATGGAAGGGTAGATAGAAGAAAGCTAGGAGTTAGATAGAAGAATGCCAGGAGTCTCTAGATAAGTGATTAACAGATACCAGAAGTTTTGTATTTGCAAAGTGAATTTGCAACACACCCACCTCAAGGCCCTTTATTTCAATATATGAACCAGAAGAGTTTTCCCAACTCTGAAATATGGTACATGGATGCATCTGCATGCAGCTACTTTAGTAGATAAGTACAAGCATCTTCTGAATTTTTAACAATTTAAGTTGATTAAAATAGTTCATAGATATAATTTCCTCCTTCCTTCTCTGTTCTTTCCTTTGTCTTGAATTTTTATATCAACATGTTTTCATTCACCTTATAGTCATAGGATTAATGCACTAAAGAGTTAAAGAAATTAAATGTAGAAATGCCACTGCTCAACAGATATATGTACAACAATTGTAAATAAATCAAGTACAAATATGTAAATTTCCCTCATTTAGATTTTTGATAGCTCTCATGGTTGAAGTGAAGAGATAACACATTGTAGGTTTTATTTGCATTTTCCTGATGGCCAGTGATCCTGAGCATTTTTCCATGCTGTTGCCCATTGCTATTCCATCATTTGAAAAATGCAGGTGCATGTCCTTTGCACATTATTTAACTGGATTATTTGTTTTGTTGATATTGATGTTACTGAGTTCCTTATATATTTTATATATTAATCATTCACAGATGTATAATTTGCAAACATTTTATCCCCATTTTTTGGTTACCTCTTCATTTTGTTGAGTTCTTCCTTTGCTCAGCAGAGACTTCTTAGCTTGTGATAAAGTCATTTGTCTGTTTTTGTTTTTACTTCCTGTGCTTCTGGAATGTTATCCAAGGGTCTTTGCCAAGGCAAATGTTATTTGGTGTTTTCTCTATCTTATACTACAGTAAATTGATGGGTCCTAGCCAGTTCAAATGGGAATTTAACTCCTGCAACAAAATTTTGCTTTTTGATTTTAGAAACTCTGGCCATACATGTGTCACCAGTAGCAAATATAGGAGAAGAAATCAGTGCACAATTTCCAGGAGAAATGAAGGATGCATTTCTGCAGGCCGCCTACTCTTACTGCTCCAGCTGATATTTACATTTTCTTTACTTTTATTTTGGCTTTTATCAATCCATGCTTTATTTTCAGAGTATGGCTTATTATGAATTTTTTACAGTGATGGCTTACTCATCCAAATATTTGATCTTGTGGCACAAGGTTAAAATGCCATTTTATTATTCTTTAATTTCTTAGGAGTATTTTTTTTTGTTCCTTCAATTCCATTCCATTGGAAATCCTTTTTCCATAATCTACCATTTTATTATGGAAAACACATAATGTACTGCATGCAAGCTGCTTGACAAACAGCTTCTGGGGAGCCAGAAGCATTAAGTGCATAGTGAAAGCCAATTTCACTACTGCTTTATTCTGTTTTGTATGAAGATGACATTCCTAAGTTATTTTCTTTGTAACACTGACTCTTTAATATGGTAATAAGTGCTCTGAAAAAATGTCTTGTAAAAAACAAAAATGCTGAATTAAACACTTTGGGGAAACGTATAGGGCATTTCAAAGTATTTAATATACTCCCATTCTCCATGAATCTCTAACAGTCTGCTATAATTTGGATATTTCCCAAAATTATTTGGCCATGAAATCTTTTATTTTCCAGAAATAAAGAAGAACCTGGGGAGATAAGGAAACCTGCAGAAAACAATTTGGGAAATGCTGCCCTCAAGTGATATACAGATTCACTTTCAGTACTTTAAGCACCTATTTAGAAAAACCTTAAAACAGTATATTGGATCATAGGTGATTAGTAAAGGTTCTTTTACATTTTATACGAGGCAGAAGATTCACAACAGATTTGTCCTTTTCCTTTTGGCTTTCTCAATTTCTGTAGTGCTCTAACATTTTAAATCCACCTGGAATAGGCTAGCTCTGAGTTCAGTAAGAGTAGGATGAATCCTCTGAATTGAAATTAAGAACAGTTCCTGTACTCTCCACATTGAAAGGCTGACTGTTAGGGGATCAATATCAATCAGAAGGGAAAAAATGAGAAACCGCACATGCAGCTATAGGTCTAGGAGTACGTATCACTTTTTGATAGAAATGGAACTTAAGAAAAACTAAGAGGTTCTGAACTGCAATGCCTTCCACAAGTTGTCTGCCGGGTAATAAAGAATGGCATTTCATCTCCCTGCTCCAGGCATCTGGGCATAGAATATGCATTTCAGGTAGCTTTATGTCCTCTGGAGAGTTTTCTAAAATATTTTTAAATTGAAGTTTAATAAATTATACCATTACCAAATGTTATTTTATTTCCTTATATGATTGTTAAGATTCATATATTTTCAGAATAGTGGAAAGAAACCTGGAAAATCAGAAATTAAAACTCTTAGCCTGCTCTTTTTTGCTAAATATCTCGTGAGACTGGTTTCTAATTTTCTAGTTTGAGATTTAGCATTATCCTGTATAAATAATACCATAAAATTAATATTTCACATCTCATTTCAAAAATTAAAAAAAATATTTTATGCATATGCCACAGGATGATTAAAGCATGCTTTCAAAAGTAACATTATTTACCAGGAAGTGGGAAATTGTCTGAAACTACTTTGCTACAACTCTGGATACCTTATCCTAACATATGTGGATTTAAGAATAAAAACAGTAAGTGAATGGAATCTCTCTCCCTTGCCATTAGCAAAATGGGACCACCATCTGGGGGCTTTTCTCCCCACCACCACTGCTTGGATTCTCCTTTGGAAAACAACTGGGAGCCAGAAGGGAAACAGGGGAACGCAGGACTCACTATGTGTGGAAGCAGCCTGCTTGGGAGCCCAGCTGTGTCCCTCCCCCCAGATCTCTCCTCCTCTTCTCTCTCTCTGCTCCCATCGCCTCCTTCCCCTCTGCCTGGAGAGGAAAGGGGACAACCCCAGCCACATCCTGGCACCCGCCGCCCCCTCAGAATTTCCTATATTGCCTGCTCTGAACTGGTTTAAGAGGGCAACCGTGATGTCTGAGTCTCTCGGTTTCCAGCATCCACTCTACAATTAACCAAGGTAGAGACTCCCCTAAACTTTTCTCAACATAAGCAGAAAAAGAATTGGGGAGATTTTGAAAAGTGGGTCTTTGGGCACAGAGCTTCGTGAGAGACTGAACCACACAAAGTTAATTGTGCCCGGTTTTTAGGAAATGAAGCCAGACTCACTTGCAAACAAAGAAGAAACAATATAAAATCCCTTTCAGAGCATGGTTTGTCAAATAGCATGTTGGGTGGTGAGTAAAAACACATCTTAAAATTCATTTTGCTGGGGACATGCCGTGGCTCACTGGGTTAATCCTCTGCCTGTGACGTCAGCATCCATATGGGCACTGGTTCTAGTCCCGGTTGCTCCTCTTCCAGTCCAGCTGTCTGCTGTGGCTTGGGAAAGCAGTAGAAGATGGCCCAATTTCTTGGGCCCCTACACCCGCATGGGAGACCAGGAAGAAAGCACCTGGTTCCTGGCTTCGGATTGGCATAGCTCCAGCCATTGCAGCCATCTGGGGAGTGAACAATGGAAAGAAGACCTTTCTTTCTGATGCCTCTCTCTGTCTAATTCTACCTGTCCAGCCACGCAGGATCCCTGTCGCCTCCACGTGCCTAAGAACTGGACGGCAGGATGACCTTTAGCAGAACAGCCATTTGCTGCAACCCCACTCCCTCTCATCCCGTCTCCAAGAGCTGGTTTAGGAAAACACTGCGGGAACAAGCTGTCTTCCTGCATCCTCAGCACTGGAGCTTCCAGTGCTGCTTTGCGGTGCTGTCAGCAGTCCGGCCCTTTGTGACATCAGCAGACCAGCTAGGATTATGCTGGAGATGGGGTCCTGAAGCGCTGGGTTCCTGCCTGGCTCTTAGCCTCAGCCTCAGCGTACCCCAGCTGTGCAGAGGTGAGACCGCAGGGCATGGGCGGCCAGGAGACCTTGGGACTCACCCATGGGGCGTGGGAGATCTATGCCAACGCTGTCCAGGTTGCGCTCGGGACCCGGCTTGCTTCCCAGGGTCCGGTTTCTGGAGCATCGGGGCTCTTGGAGAGTCTCAGCTGCTTGCAGCCCTGTCGGGGCATCTGAAGAAACACAGAGCTCAGCTTCCCCCGCAGACATGCCGACCCTGGAGACAGTGCCTGGCTCCCACTCTGCTCTGCCCAGAAAACATGGGCAGCCCTGTGCTCTACATCTCCAAGAGGCTTTTCTTGTGTGGACAGGGAAAGACAGCCTTAGCAAAGGAACCCACCGCTGCAGAATCGTTGTATTTAATACTTACACCGCTTTCATATTTTTCTCTCTCACGCCGGTGGAAGGCAGAGTGCAGTTTGAATGACAGTTGCAAACAAACTGGACAAACAATTGTTAGCACAGAGGATTTTCCTGAAGGCTGCTCCTGTCCCCAACCTTTTATACAATGTTTCCAGTGCCTTCTGGGAACTGGTATTTCCTGTTTGAGTGGATTGCAATTTACCTGCATTAATGCCTGGGATTTGATAAAGGCATGTAACTCCTTTTACTAGTTGCTTTTATTTTAAAATGAAACCAATGGATTGGTCAGATTGACTGCTTTATTAACTCATCATTTGTCATTATGGGTTACTCTAAAACATTCAGTGACATAGACGCTGTTGCAATCAGCATGTGACATCTTACACAGTCTGTCTCTATGCCTGTAGTTTGTGCCGGATGTCGTTAAGCAAATTGCATGGTCTGAAAATTTCTACACGTGCCCTAAAGGCTATGAATCGCTGGCATTTTCATTCTGTTTTCCAATTGGTGCCAATGTGTAGTAAATTCTACCTGAGAATAAACTGATACATAAACAACACTCCAAATAATAGCACTAAGCTTCTATGACTGGTATAACAATATTTGTGCTGAATTAACAGGTCTCTAATTTTATTTTATCACAAATCAGTGTCTTCATCATCTAATTTGCAAGACGACTAACTGTATACTTTAAGTGTAAACTTCAGAATCAGTGAAATATTTAAAAAGTATCTTTGAAATACTGAATTACAAATAATAATTAAATCAAAGTAAACCTTCTTGCTGTGACTACTTGTTGTCATAGCAATTCTGGGCAATATTTTCCCTTCGTCTTGATGATGTTTTTCTAATTATTCCTCAAATGTTTTCTGAGATTCGGAATATGTTTTGTTTTAAATTTTTATGCCTTTTAGAAACCTTTATATTAAACAATAATAGTAAAAAAAATTAAGTGATTCATTCTTTCTTTAGTATGGGAGTTGCAGAGACTCCAAAATCCAGCAAAAGGGTTGTTCTTTTGGACATTAATGTAAATAAAAATTTTGTTGTGTTTTTCTTGAACATCTTATGATCAATGTTGATATAAAACATATATTCTGGACATAAGATATTTTCGATCAACATTTTAATAGTTTTTTTTCCTTGTGAAATACACATCTTGTTTTCACAAAATTTATAGTAGTATAAAGCAATGCAATATACAAGACAAAAATAAAATACTATGGGTACTCAACAGCACTGCAAAACACAAGTTTGGCTGTTCTCAGATTGAACTCAGCAATCCAAACACTGGATTTCACTGTTGTTGATCAAGGTAAAGTATTTAAATATATATTGTTCTCTTTTTTAAATATTTATTTATTTGAAAGAGTTACAGAGAGAGTGAGAGAAAAGAAAAAGACAGATCTTCAATTTACTAGTTCTCTCCCCAGATGGTGCCATGGACAGGGCTGGGCTGGCCTGAAACTAGGAGCCAAAGTTTCATCTAGGTCTCTCATGTGGGTAGCAGGGCTCATAAGCTTGTTCCATTTTCTGTTTTCCCAGACCATATGCAGGGAGCTAGATCAGAAGTGGAGCAGCTGGGAACCAGAACTCACATGGGATGCCAGCATTGCAGGCAGCAGTTTCACCTGATTTTTTAAATTTTTATTCTGGCAAAACACACACACACATACACACACATCTATAATAGACTGTTATATCCATTTTAGGTATATAATCAGTGGTGTTAAATGTATTCATAAGGATCTACTATCACCACCATCCATGTTCATAAATATTTTCATTTTGTACAAATGAAATTTTATTTACTCACTAAACAGTGCCTCCCTATTCCTCTCATTCTTAATGCTCTCTATACTTTATGTCTCTATAAATTTAACTATGTTAAGTGCCTAATGTAAATTAAAATGCATATTTATCTTCAGTGACTGGCTTTTTTCAGTTAGCATAATGTCTGTAAGGTTCATCTATGTAGTATATGTTAGAATTTGCTCTCTTAGCAAGGCTACACAATCTTCCATTTGTATGCATTTTGATATTTGCATATCCCTTCATCCATGAACAGATTATCAATGTTTTGCATTTGTGCATAATATTAGTGTGAGACCCTATACTCTGTTCATCTGGTCTTTCCCCGTAGTGTAGTTGCTGGATGCTTTAATGTTTTGATGGGATTCTCACAGTGTACTCCACACCAGCAGTAGTATTGTCCCTGATCTTTAGTGGCAGCTAAGTTTCTGATTTCTCCACATCTTTGCTAATTCAGTCTTATTCCTAGTATTTCTGCAACTTCTCCTCCCCTGATTTTGTTTGGTTTGGATGGTTATTTTTGTTTCTTTCATCATATTTGGGGTGATTTCAACATTATTTCTGTCAATACAATTCTCACTCATTATGCATGCTTTTCATTCCATTGTTTGAGTTTCGTGTGGTAGACTACTATCTGAAAGTGTAACATTGACAATTCTAGAAATGATTCATAAGTTTTAGACTATATTCTCTTCTGAATAGTGTGGTGCTATCTTGTTATGACTGCATCCACCTGGGAAATGAATCATCTGTTTGTCATCAATTGTATTTATGCTGTAGATTCTCCCCAGCCATTAGCCTCTGAGGGGCCATATCAATGATCAGATCCAGTGTTGTGTTATTAATGTTTGTGTTGAAGTCATCCTTCTTTTCCTTACAATAACCCTTAAAGCACAAGAGTAATGGTGCTGGCAATTTTGATATGACAATTAAAACTCATAAAATACCTCCTTTAAATGAAAGGGAAATTTATTGACAATAAAAAAAAACACAAAGAAAATTTAAATGTTAAGGTTGTTAAGATCTACAGTTTAAGATATCTGTGAAATTATGAAGAAGAAACAATAAATTTGTTCCTGCTGTTTTGGATGCTGCTTTGTGGGCATTATATATTGCATGCACTTTGTTATGTATGTACTCTGGTATATTGCTATGGAGTATAGTAGATTGACTGCTTGTAAGAAACTACTTATGGAAAACACAAGTGTTGATTCAACATTTAAATTAATGCAGGTTTTTAAATGAAACAAAAAATAAGGATGTGCAAATTGGCAGAAAATTAAACAAAATTTCTGTTTTCTCAACAGAAGGAACAAGGAAATTAATGAAATCTAGGAAGGATGTACACAGACTTATATCTATGTCTCTAATGCCTGCTTCTTTTATTTCTAATGAAACATGAGAAAGCTAAAATTTGGCAGTTAAGTGGTAAATACAAAGGTATTCATATATTATTCTCCACACTTCCCTGTTTTCTTGTAATATATTGTAATTTGAAAAAAATTCTTGGATTTATGTGGTTATAGTTTATTCTTAGTGAAGATCTTGGCATAATAATCAGGAGAAGGGAAGCAGAATTCCAGTTTGGAACCAAACATCCATACAGAGAAAGACAAAGTGTGTAGTTGTCATTTGCACAATGTGGTCACAGATGTCTCACACAAACCCTGTTAACAGCTGACACTTTAAATATTGATCAGGTACTTTGCTGAATATTGTATGTGGATTATGACATCATGATGGGATGAAAACCCAAGTCAAATGCAAACTCAAATGAGTTCTAAAATGAACTATAGTGACTGTTAATTACTAACAAGAAATTCAAGTTGAAAAAGGCAGTTATGCTTGGGGATAAACTGATATCAGACAGTTTAGACTCATCATTTTCTACTAAACATCAAATTCTTTTTGCATTTAAGCTGAATTCAATGGTAGCCTTACATAAACAATCAGAAATCTTGAAAGAAATATTTGAATTTTGTTGGTCACAGTAAAGATAAAATGTAGAATTGAATGAGAATGGACTGATAAGACAACCGTAACATACATAATATATCAGAAGCATGATGGCTCCCTTTGAAAGATGTAGGAAGTCAATTTTTTTTTGACAGGAAGAGTGGACAGTGAGAGAGAGAGAGAGAGATAGAGAGAAAGGTCTCCCTTTTGCCGTTGGTTCACCCTCCAATGGCTGCCATGGCTGGTGCATCACACTGATCCAAAGCCAGAAGCCAAGTGCTTCTCCTGGTCTCCCATGGGGTGCAGGGCCCAAGCACTTGGGCCATCCTCCACTGCCTTCCCAGTCCACAGCAGAGAGCTGGCCTGGAAGAGGGGCAACCAGCACAGAATCTGATGCCCTGACTGGGACTAGAACCCAGTGTGCCGGTGCCACAAGTTGGAGGATTAGCCCATTGAGCCATGGCACCTGCCAGGAAGTCAATGTTGATAACAAGTTTCCTTTGTTGAAGACTTACTCTGTGTCAACCACTGCCCTCTGGGACCTGCAAACAGACTCTCCTTTAACTCTCAAAGTGACCCTGAGATACATGTGCTTAGCTTTACTTCCTTGATGGAACTGATCATGAATGCACACATTTTAAATTAGTTTTCCAAAGTCTCAAAATCATTTTGTCTAGAAGACACAATTCAAGAGCTCACCTTCTTAACTACAATGAAATGCTGACAGTCATAATATGCAAAAGTGGTAGGAAATATATTTGTAGGTAACAGCTGACCAGTAGAGAGATGATAACTTCATGATATAGCAGTCATAAGAATGCAGTCTGCAATTTTCAGATTTGATTATATTTACAGCCTTTATCCCTACCATAGAGGATCAATTTTTTTATTGTTTTGTTCTTACTTTTTGTCGAATGTTTTACTTAGTGGAGGGTTAAGTCCATTGGTTTGTTTGGAAAGTTCATCTTCAGTTACAAATGAGAGCTTTTCTGGGAATGATCTGAGCAACCAAATACAGGAAGTACAGACAACTACTAATCCATATTGTCAGGAAAGTCCTCTACCACAACACATTATTGTCAAACTTTCAAAAGCAAGACATAAAGCAAAGCTCCTAAAATGTACCTGAGAGAAATGCCAGCTTAGCTTCAAAAGATCACCAATTAAATTATCAGCTGATATCTCACCAGAAACCCTACAAGCTAGGAGAGAATGCAGAGAAATGGTCCAAGTCCAAAAATAAAAATAAAAAAAGGAAAAACAAAATGAAAACCCTTTCAACCCAAAATATCATCCTCTGAAAAGCTCTCACTTATAAGTGGAGGTGAAATAAAGGCTTCCAAACAAATGGAAGGAACTTGTTGCCATTCATCCACTGTGACAAATGATGTACCTAAGGATGTACTGAAACACAGAACCAGAGAAGGATATTCAGCATCATGAAAGCATATGAAGGCAGAAAATCTAGTAAAAGCCCAAACCTTTTAAAGCTTTTTTTATTTTATTTGAAAGGCAGAGTTACAGAGAGATGAGTGGAGAGAGAGACACACAGAGAGAGACAGATCTTCCACCTGCTAGTTTATTCACCAATAGACCACAATGGCCAGGGCTGGACCAGACCAAAGCCAGAAGCCAGGAACTTCTTCCATGTCTCCCACATGGGTGCAGGGACCCAAGGGCTTGGGCCACTGTACACTGTTTTCCCAGGTGTATGAGCTGGGTTGGAAGTAAAGCAGTCGGGACTTGAACTGATGCCCACACGGGATGCCAGCTATGCAGTTGGTGGTTTAACCCACAACACCACAACATCAGCCCCAAAGGTACAATCTTAACTGATATAATAAGCACTAGACCAAATGGTTACCTCTTGTTTTTTGTCTTTGCCATATTTTTATATATATATAGAAAATCAGTTATATATATATATATATATATATATATATATATATATATATATATATATATATATATATATATTTCAATAGTTTGTACTCCCATAGCAACACAAAGTGAAAAAATACTGTTGGAGTACTAGTTATAGCATTAAATAACAGTGTACATCACATTAATGACTGAGATTATGCAAGATTTTTTAAGAAAAAGATTGATTATTTTTCTATGTAATTTCCAATTTAAAACCAAGGTTTTTTTTTTTCATTTTCAATTATCTTTATATACAGAAGATCGCTTCAGTATATACTAAGTAAAGATTTCATCAGTTTGCACCCACACATAACCACAAAGTGTAAAAATACTGTTTCAGTACTAGCTATATCATTACTTCACCTTTGACAACCTATTAAAGACAGATCCCACATGGGACGTAAGTAAACAGTTACTCCTGATGTTGATTTAACAATTTAACACTCTTGTTTATGGCATCAGTAATCTCCCTAGGCTCTAGCCATGAGTTTCTGAGGCTTTGGAAGCCTTTAGGGTTCGCCGACTTCGATCCTATTCTGACAAGGTCATAGTCAAAGAGGAAGTTCTCTCCTCCCTTCAGAGAAAGGTACCTCCTACTTTGATGGCTCCGTTCTTTCCACTGGGATCACACTCGCTGAGATCCTTCATTTAGGTCTTCTTCTTCTTCTTCATCTTTTTTTTTTTCCCCCAGTGTGTCTTGGCTTTCCATGCCTAAAATACTCTCATAGGCTCTTCAGCCAGATCCAATTGCCTTAAGGGCTGATTCTAAGGCCAGAGTGCTATTTAGGACATCTGTCATTCTGAGTCTGCTGTGTCTCCCCCTTCCCATGTTGGATTCTTCTCTCCCTTTTTTTATCAGTTAGTATTATCAGACATTAATCTTGTTTGTGTGATCCCTTTGACTCTTATGCCTATCAGTGTGATCAGTTGTGAACTGAAATTGATCACCTGGGCTGGTGAGATAGCATTGGTACATGCCACCTTGATGGGATTGTATTGGGATCCCCTGGAACTTTCTAACTTCAACATTTGGGGCAAATCCAATTGAGCATGCCCCCTGTTGTACATCTCCTCCCTCTCTTTTTTTCATTCTTATATTTAACCGGGATCACTTTTCAGTTAAGATTTAGACACCTCAGAATAATTGTGTGTTAATTACAGAGTTTACAAAAAAATACTAAAATGGATAAAGCGTTACATTGTACATCAACAGTCAGCGCCATAGCTGATCAAGTCACTATTTCTCATAGTGTCCATTACACTTCCACAGGTTACCCTTTGGTGCTCAGTTAGTTGTCACCGATCAGGGAAAACAAACAATATTTGTCTCTTTGGGACTGGCTTAATTCACTCAGCATGATGTTTTCCAGATTGCTCCATCTTGTTGCAAATGACTGGGTTTCATTGTTTCTTACTGCTGTATAGTATTCTATGGAGTACATGTCCCATAATTTCTTTATCCAGTCTACTGTTGATGGGCATTTGGGTTGGTTCCAGGTCTTAGCTATTGTGAGTTGAGCTGCAATAAACATTAATGTGCAGATGGCTTTTTTATTTGCCAAATTAATTTCCTTTGGGTAAATTCCAAGGAGTGGGATGGCAGGGTTGAATGATAGGGTTATGTTCAGGTTTCTGAGGAATCTCCAGACTGACTTCCATAGTGGCTTAACCAGTTTGCATTCCCACCAACAGTGGGTTAGTGTCCCTTTTTCCACACATCCTCTCCAGCATCTGTTGTTGGTAGATTTCGGAATGTGAGCCATTCTCACCGGGGTGAGGTGAAACCTCATTGTGGTTTTGATTTGCATTTCCCTGATTGCTAGTGATCTTGAACATTTTTTCATGTGTCTGTTGGCCATTTGGATTTCCTCTTTGGAAAGATGTCTGTTGAGATCTTTGGCCCATCTCTTAAGTGGATTGTTTGTTTTGATGTTGTTGAGTTTCTTGATTTCTTTGTAGATTCTGGTAATCAACCCTTTATCTGTTGCATAGTTTGCAAATATTTTTTCCCATTCTGTCGGTTGCCTCTTCACTTTCCTGACTGTTTCTTTTGCAGTACAGAAACTTCTCAATTTGATGCAATCCTAATAGTTAATTTTGGCTTTGACTGCCTGTACTCCTGGGGTATTTTCCAAGAAGTCTTTACCTGTGCCTATATCTTGAAGGGTTTCTCCAATGCTCTCTAATAATTTGATGGTGTCTGGTCATAGATTTAAGTTTTTGATCCAAGTTGAGTGAATTTTTGTGTAAGGTGAAAGGTATGGGTCTTGCTTCATGATTTTGCACGTGGAAATCCAATTTTCCCAGCACCATTTATTGAATAGACTGTCCTTACTCCAGGGATTGGTTTTGGATCCTTGATCAAATATGAGTTGGCGCTAGATGTTTGGGTTGAATTCTGGTATTTCTATTCTGTTCCATTGGTCTATCCATCTGTTACTGTACCAGTACCATGCTGTTTTGATAACAACTGCCCTGTAGTATGTCCTGAAATCTGGTATTGTGATTCCTCCGGCTTTGTTTTTGTTGTATAAGATTGCTTTAGCTATTCAAGGTCTCCTGTGTCTCCATATGAATTTCAGCATCATTTTTTTCCAGATCTGAGAAGAATGTCTTTGGTATTTTGATTGGTATTGCATTGAATGTATAAATTGCTTTAGGGAGAATGGACATTTTGATGATGTGGATTCTTCCAATCCATGAGCATGGAAGATTTCTCCATTTTTGGTATCCTCTTCTATTTCTTTCTGTAAGGTTTTGTAATTTTCATCGTAGAGATCTTTAATGTCCTTGGTTAAGTTTATTCCAAGGTATTTGATTGTTTTTGTAGCTATTGAAAATGGGATTGAACTTGGAAGTTCTTCCTCACCGTGGAGTTAGTTCTTCTTTAAATGTCTGGTAGAATTCAGCCATGAACCCATCTGGTCCTAGGCTTTTCTTTGTTGGGAGGGCCTTTATTACTGTTTCAATTTCTGTCTTAGTTATGGGTCTGTTTATTTTTTCTATGTCTTCCTGGTTCAAATTAGGTAGTTTGTATGTTTCCAGGAATCTATCCATTTCTGATAGATTTCCCTGTTTTCCGCCATGCAAGTACTTGTAGTAATTTCTGATGATTCTTTTTATTTCTGTGGTGTCTGTTGTTATGTTTCCTTTTTCATCTCTAATTGTATTGATTTGGGTCTTTTCTCTTCTTTTTTCAGTTATTGGGGCCAATGGGGTGTCAATTTTGTGTATTTTTTCGAAAAACCAGCTCCTCGTTTGGCTAATTTTTTGTAATTTTTTTTGGATTCAACCCTGTTGATTTCTTCTCTGATTTTAATTTTTTCTCTTCTCCTACTAGCTTTGAGTCTGGTTTGCTGCTGATTTTCTAGATCCTTGAGATGACTTGAAAGTTCATCTATTTGGTGCCTTTCCAATTTCTTGATGTAGGCACCTATGATATAAACTTTCCTCTTAACACTGCTTTTGCTGTAACCCATAGGTTTTGGTATGATGTGCTGTTATCCTCATTTACTTCCAGAAAATTTTTGATTTCTCTTTTAATTTCTTCTATGACCCATTGTTCATTCAGGAGCATGTTGTTCAGTCTCCATGTGTTTGCATGTGCTCTAGGGATTCCCAAGTTGCTAATTTCCAACTCCATTCCTTTATGGTCTGAGAAACTGCATGGTATGATTCTAATTCTTTTGAATTTGCTGAGACTTGCTTTATGGCCTAGCATGTGGTCAATCCTAGAGAAGGTTCCATGTACTGCTGAGAAGAATGTAAAGTCTTTCTGTGTAGGATAAAAAGTTCTGTAGATATTTGTTAGGTCCATTTGAGTTATAGTTTCATTTAAATCTACTGTCTCCTTGTTGGTCTTCTGTCCTGATAATCTGTCTATCTCTGAAAGTGGAGTATTGAAGTCCCCCAGTACTATTGTATTGGGGTCTAAGTCTCCCTTTAAGTCCCTTAACAAGTCTTTTAAAGAAACCAGTGCCCTGTAATTAGGTGTATATACATTGATAATTGTTATATCTTCCTGTTGAGTGGATCCCTTAATCATTATATAGTGCCCCTCTTTGTCTCTCCTAATTGTTTTTGTGGTAAAATTTATGTTATCTGATATTAAGATAGGTACTCCCGCTCTTTTTTCATTTCTGTTGGCAAGGTATATCTTTTTCCAGCCTTTCACTTTCAGCCTATGTGCATCTTTGTTAGAAAGATGAGTTTCTTGTAAGCAGCAGATAGATGGGTTTTGTTCTTTAACCCAATCAGCCAATCAGTGTCTTTTAACTGGATTGTTCAGGCCTTTAATGTTTAATTTGACTATAGATAAGCAGTAATTTTGCCCTATCATTTTTGGGTTTCCTGTGATCTTTTGCTGTGAGGTTTCCTTCCTTTACCTTCTTTCATATTGGTGACCGTGTTTCTGTGTTTCTGCATGTATCACATCTTTAAACATCTTTTGCAGGGCTGGACGAGTGGCGACAAATTTTTTCAGTTTCTGTTTGCTGTGAAAGGTGTTTATTTCACCTTCATTCACAAATGAGAGCTTTGCAGGATATAATATTCTGGGCTGGCAGTTTTTCTCTCTTAGTACCTGGGCTATATCGCCATTCCCTCCTCGCTTGTAAGGTTTCTGATGAGAAGTCAGCTGTGAGTCTAATTGGGAATCCTCTGAGAGTGATCTGATGTTTCTCTCTTGCACATTTAAGATCTTTTCTTTATGTTTCACTGTGGTGAGTTTAATTACAATGTGTCGTGGTGAGGATCTCTTTTGGTCATGTTTATAAGGGGTTCTATGAGCTTCCTGTACTAAGATGTCTCTGTCCTTCTCCAACCCTGGGAAATTTTCTGCTAGTATGTCACTGAAAATACCTTCTAATCCTTTCTCCCTCTCCATGGCTTTAGGAACTCCTAGAACCCAAATGTTGGGTTTTATAATAGTATCCTGTAGATTCCCAACAATATTTTTTAGATTTCTAATTTCCTCTTCTTTTCTTTGGTTTGCCTGTTTCCTTTCCTGTTCTCTGTCTTCTAATTCCGATATTCTCTCTTCTGCTTCACCCATTCTGTTTTTAAGGCTCTCTAATGTGTTTGTCATTTGATCTATTGAGTTCTTCATTTCATTATGGTTTCTCGTCACTATCACTGTTTCTTGTTCTACTAGTTGTTTCATTTCATTTTGATTCCTTCTTAATATTTCATTTTCGCGAGATTTTCTATCTTGTCCATTAAGAATTTCTGTAGTTCAAGAATTTTTTGAGAGCTTCTTAATGATCTTACCAATTTTTTGAGATTCGCTTTTTTTTATTAAACTTTTATTTAATGAATATAAATTTCCAAAGTATAGCTTGTGGGTTACAATGGCTTCCCCCCTCCCATAACTTCCCTCCCACCCGCAACCCTCCCCCCTCCCGCTCCCTTTCCCCATCCATTCATGTAAAGATTCATTTTCAATTCTCTTTGTATACAGAAGATCCATTTAGTATATATTAGGTAAAGGTTTCAACATTTTGCCCATATAGCAACATCGAGTGAAAAAACTACCATTGGATTACTAATTATAGCATTAAATAGCAATGTACAGCACATTAAAGACAGAGATCCTACATAATTTTTTTTCAAAATAATTAATTTTCTATGCCATTTCCATTTTAACACCAGGTTGTTTTTTGTTTTTGTTTTTTTCATTTCTAATTCTCTTTATATACAGAAGATCACTTCAGTATATAATTAGCAAAGACCTCATCAGTCTGCGCCCACACAGAAACGCAAAGTATAAAAATACTGTTTCAGTACCAGTCATAGCATCACTTGGCTTTAGACGACACATTAGGGACAGATCCCGCATGGGGTGTAAGTACACAGTGACTCCTGTTGCTGACTTAACAATTTGACACTCCTGTTCATGGCGTCAGTAATCTCCCTAGGCTCTAGTCATGAGTTGCCAGGGCTATGGAAGCCTTTAGAGTTCGCTGACTTTGGTCTTAGTCCGATAGGGTCATAGTCAAAGTGGAGGTTCTCTCCTCCCTTCGGAGAAGGGTACCTCCTTCTTTGATGGCCCCGTTCTTTCCACTGGGATCTCACTCACAGAGATCTTTCATTTAGGTCTTTTTTTTTCCCCATGATATCTTGGCTTTCCATGCCTGCTATACTCTCATGGGCTCTTCAGCCAGATCTGAATGCCTTGAGGGCTGATTCTGAGGCCGGAGTGTTGTTTAAGACATCTGCCATCCTATGAGTCTGCTGTGTATCCCACTTCCCATGTTGGATCTTTCTCTCCCTTTTTGATTCTATCAGTTAGTATTAGCAGATACTTGTCTTGTTTGTGTGATCTCTTTGACTCTTAGACCTATCAGAGCTATCAATTGTGAGCTGAAATTGATCACTTGGACTAGTGCGATGGCATTGGTACATGCCATCTTGATGGAATTGTGTTGGAATCCCCTGCACATTTCTAACTCCACCATTTGCGGCCAGTCCGATTGAGCATGTTCCAAATTGTTCATCTCCTCCCTCTCTTTTTCCACTCTTAGATTTAACAGGGATCACTTTTCAGTTAAAATTTAAACACCTGAGAATAATTGTGTGTTAATTACTGAGTTCAACCAATAGTACTAGAACAACAACAACAACAAATACTAAAAAGGATAAAGTATTACATTGTACATCTAAAGTCAGGACAGGAGCTGATCAGTTCATTGTTGCTTATAGTGTCCATTTCACTTAACAGGTTTCCTCTTTGGCGCTCAGTTGTCATCGATCAGGGAAAACAAATGATATTTTTCTCTTTGGGACTGGCTTAATTCACTCAGCATGATGTTTTCCAGATTGCTCCATCTTGTTGCAAATGACTGGGTTTCATTGTTTCTTACTGCTGTATAGTATTCTATGGAGTACATGTCCCATAATTTCTTTATCCAGTCTACTGTTGATGGGCATTTGGGTTGGTTCCAGGTCTTAGCTATTGTGAATTGAGCTGCAATAAACATTCATGTGCAGATGGCTTTTTTATTTGTCAAATTAAATTCCTTTGGGTAAATTCCAAGGAGTGGGATGGCTGGGTTGTATGGTAGGGTTATGTTCAGGTTTCTGAGGGATCTCCAGACAGACTTCCATAGTGGCTTAACCAGTTTGCATTCCCACCGACAGTGGGTTAGTGTCCCTTTTTCCCCACATCCTCTCCAGCATCTGTTGTTGGTAGATTTCTGAATGTGAGCTATTCTCACCGGGGTGAGATGGAACCTCATTGTGGTTTTGATTTGCATTTCTCTGATTGCTAGTGATCTTGAACATTTTTTATGTGTCTGTTGGCCATTTGGGTTTCCTCTTTCGAAAAATGTCTATTGAGGTCCTTGGCCCATTTCTTAAGTGGGTTGTTTGTTTTGTTGTTGTGGATTTTCTTGATTTCTTTGTAGATTCTGGTTATCAATCCTTTATCTGTAGTATAGTTTGCGAATATTTTTTCCCATTCTGTTGGTTGCCTCTTCACTTTCCTGACTGTTTCTTTTGAAGTACAGAAACTTCTCAATTTGATGCAATCCCAAATGTTAATTTTGGTTTTGACTGCCTGTGCTGTTGGAGTATTTTCCAGGAAGTCTTTGCCTGTGCCTATATCTTGCAGGGTTTCTCCAATGCTCTCTAATAATTTGATGGTTTCGGGTCATAGATTTAAGTCTTTTATCCATGTTGAGTGAATTTTTGTGTAAGGTGATAGGTATGGGTCTTGCTTCAAGCTTCTGCATGTGGAAATCCAATTTTCCCAGCACCATTTATTGAATAGACTGTCCTTATTCCAGGGATTAGATTTGGATCTTTGGTCAAATATAAGTTGGCTGTAGATGTTTGGATTGATTTCTGGTGTTTCTATTCTGTTCCATTGGTCTATCCATCTGTTTCTGTACCAGTACCATGCTGTTTTGATAACAACTGCCCTGTAGTATGTCCTAAAATCAGGTATTGTGATTCCTCCGGCTTTGTTTTTGTTGTACAGGATTGCTTTGGCTATTCGAGGTCTTCTGTGTCTCCTATGAATTTCAGCATCATTTTTTCTATATCTGAGAAGAAGGTCTTCGGGATCTTGATGGGTATTGCATTGAATGTATAAATTGCTTTTGGGAGGATAGACATTTTGATGATATTGATTCTTCCAATCCATGAGCATGGAAGATTTCTCCATTTTTTGGTATCATCTTCTATTTCTTTCTGTAAGGTTTTGTAGTTTTCATCGTAGAGATCTTTAACGTCTTTGGTTAAGTTTATTCCAAGGTATTTGATTGTTTTTGTAGCTATTGTGAATGGGATTGATTTTAGAAGTTCTTCCTCAGCCGTGGCATTGCCTGTGTATACAAAGGCTGTTGATTTTTGTGGATTGATTTTATATCCTGCTACTTTGCCAAACTCTTCGATGAGTTCCAGCAGTCTCTTAGTAGAGTTCTTTGGGTCCCCTAAATAAAGAATCATATCATCTGCAAAGAGGGATAGTTTGAGTTCGTCCTTCCCGATTTGTATCCCTTTAATTTCTTTTTCTTGCCTAATAGCTCTGGCCAAAACTTCCAGAACTATATTGAATAGCAGTGGTGAGAGAGGGCATCCCTGTCTGGTACCAGATTTCAGTGGAAATGCTTCCAACTTTTCCCCATTCAATAGGATGTTGGCCATGGGTTTTTCATATATTGCTTTGATTGTATTAAGGAATGTTCCTTCCATACCCAGTTTGCTTAGAGTTTTCATCATGAAAGGGTGTTGTATTTTATCAAATGCTTTCTCTGCGTCTATTGAGAGAATAATATGGTTTTTCTTCTGCAGTCTGTTAATGTAGTGTATTACGTTGATTGTTTTGCGAAAGTTGAACCATCCCTGCATACCGGGGATGAATCCCACTTGGTCTGGGTGGATGATCTTTCTGATGTGTTGTTGCATTCTATTGGCCAGAATTTTATTGAGAATTTTTGCATCTATGTTCATCAGGGATATTGGTCTGTAATTCTCTTTCAATGTTGCGTCTCTTTCTGGCTTAGGAATTAAGGTGATGGTGGCTTCATAGAAGGAATTTGGGAGGATTCCCTCTTTTTCGATTGCTCTGAATAGTTTGAGAAGAATTGGAGTTAGTTCTTCTCTAAATGTCTGGTAGAACTCAGCAGTGAATCCATCTGGCCCTGGGCTTTTCGTTGTTGGGAGGGCCTTTATTACTGTTTCAATTTCTGTGTCAGTTATTGGTCTGTTTAGGTTTTCTATGTCTTCCTGGCTCAATTTAGGGAGGTTGTATGTGTCCAAGAATCTGTCCATTTCTGATAGATTTCCCTGTTTGCTGGCATACAAGTCCTTGTAGTAATTTCTGATGATTCTTTTTATTTCTGTGGCGTCTGTTGTTACGTTTCCCATTTCATCTCTGATCCTATTGATTTGGGTCTTTTCTCTTCTTTTTTTAGTTAGTTGGGCCAATGGGGTGTCAATTTTGTTTATTTTTTCAAAAAACCAGCTCCTCGTTTGGCTGATTTTTTGTAATGTTTTTTGGGATTCAATCCTGTTGATTTCTTCTCTGATTTTAATTATTTCTCTTCTCCTACTGGGTTTGGGTTTGGTTTGCTGCAGATTTTCTAGATCCTTGAGATGACTTGAAAGCTCATCTATTTGGTGCCTTTCCAATTTCTTGATGTAGGCACCTATGATATAAACTTTCCTCTTAACACTGCTTTTGTTGTATCCCATAGGTTTTGGTATGTTGTGCTGTTAACCTCATTTACTTCCAGAAAATTTTTGATTTCTCTTTTAATTTCTTCTATGACCCGTTGTTCATTCAGGAGCATATTGTTTAATCTCCATGTGTTTACACGTGCTCTAGGGATTCCTGAGTTGCCAATTTCCAATTTCATTCCTTTGTGGTCTGAGAAGCTGCATGGTATGATTCTAATTCTTTTGAATTTGCTGAGACTTGCTTTATGGCCTAGTATGTGGTCAATCCTAGAGAGGGTTCCATGTACTGCTGAGAAGAATGTAAAGTCCTTAGATGTAGGATGAAATGTTCTGTAGATGTCTGTTAGATCCATTTGGGCTATAGTGTCATTTAAATCTACTGTCTCCTTGTTGATCTTCTGTCCTGTTGATCTGTCTATCTCTGAGAGTGGAGTATTGAAGTCCCCCAGTACTATTGTATTGGGGTCTAAGTCTCCCTTTAAGTCCCTTAACAAGTCTTTTAAATAAGCTGGTGCCCTGTAATTAGGTGCATATACGTTGATAATCGTTATATCTTCTTGTTGAATGGATCCCTTAATCATTATATAGTGCCCCTCTTTGTCTCTCCTAACAGTTTTTGTAGTAAAGTTTATGTTGTCCGATATTAAGATGGCTACGCCCGCTCTCTTTTCATTTCTGTTGGCGTGGTATATCTTTTTCCAGCCTTTCACTCTCAGCTTGTATGGATCATTGTTGGATAGATGGGTTTCTTGTAAGCAGCAAAAGAATGGGTTTTGTTCCTTAATCCAATCAGCCAATCGGTGTCTTTTAACTGGACAATTCAAGCCATTAACATTCAATGTGACTATTGAGAAGGAGTAACTTTGCCCTGCCATTTGCCAAAGATATTTTCTAATATCTGGTTTGAGATTCCTGTGATCTTTTGCTCTGAGGTTTCCTTCCTTTACCTTCTTTCATATTGGTGACCGTGTTTCTGTGTTTCTGTATGTAACACGTCTTTAAGCATCTTTTGCAGGGCTGGACAAGTGGCGACAAATTCTTTCAATTTCTGTTTGCTGTGAAAGGTCTTAATTTCACCTTCATTCACAAATGAGAGCTTTGCAGGAAATCATATTCTGGGCTGGCAGTTTTTCTCTCTTAGTACCTGGGCTATATCTCACCATTCTCTCCTGGCTTGTAGGGTTTCTGATGAGAAATCAGCTGTAAGTCTAATTGGAGATCCTCTGAGAGTAATCTGGCGTTTCTCTGTTGCACATTTTAGGATCTTTTCTTTGTGTTTCACTGTGGTGAGTTTGATTACGACGTGTCGTGGTGAGGATCTCTTTTGATCATGTTTATTAGGGGTTCTCTGAGCTTCCTGTACTAGGATGTCTCTGTCCTTCTCTAAACTTGGGAAATTTTCTGCTAGTATCTCACTAAAAAGGCCTTCTAATCCTTTCTCCCTTTCCATGCCTTCAGGAACTCCTAGAACCCGAATGTTGGGTTTTTTAATAGTATCCTGTAGATTCCTGACAGTATTTTTTAGATTTCTGATTTCTTCTTCTTTTCTTTGATTTGACTGTTTCCTTTTCTGTTCTCTGTCTTCTAATTCCGATATTCTCTCCTCTGCTTCATCCATTCTGTTTTTAAGGCTCTCTAATGTGTTTGCCATTTGATCTATTGAGTTCTTCATTTCATTGAGGTTTTTTTTCACTATCGCAATTTCCTGTTCCACTAGTTGTTTCATTTCATTTTGATTCCTCCTTAATATTTCATTTTCACGGGAGAGCTTTTCTATCTTGTCCATTAAGGATTTCTGTAGTTCAAAAATTTGTTTTTGAGAACTTCTTAATGTTCTTGTGAATTTTTTGAAATCTGCTTCTTGCATTTGCTCTATCTCTTCATCTTCATAATCTTGCATTGGCATGTCTTGTTCACTTGGGGGCGTCATAGTGCCTTCCTTGTTCTTGGTACCTCCGCTTCTATGTTTCTTGCTTGGCATGTTAGAGATAATTTGTGGTGTTTTTGTTTTTGTTTTTTTTTCTCTCGTTATACTATGCCTCTAAGTGAGCTGTCTGTTTTGTTGGAGCCTTAGGGGCTGTGATGGGTGTGGTCAGAGGGCTATGCTTGTTTCTTGAGGTTTAAGGCTGTGTAAAGAGCGACTCTCCCAGATTATTTGCTCCTTGCTGGGACGCTCTCTCTCTCTCTCTTTTTTTTTTTTTGTTTTGACTTAGTTGGGAGTGGGGTTGAGGGTAGTTGAAATCTAGCCTCTGTGAGTATTCGTTTGATCTACCCCTCGGACCATACACAGACTTTATGCAGCCCTCAATGTGTTCTCCAGTTTCGCTAAAGATACTGAGTTTGGCTGAGCTTTACATATGTAAAATCGCGGTGCTCTTTGTTTTGCTTGGTGAGTGAAGGGAGAGGCCTCTGTTCCCCCTCCCCCCAATGTCTCGGACTTCTCAGGTCTTTGTCTTTCTTACCCTCCTCCGTTCCCGCGCTGGCGAGATTCTGTGGCTCTGCCTCCTCTCCCGCCTCTGCCGCTCGGCTTGTCTCGGTTGGTTTTCCACGCGGTGGGTTCCCTGTAAGTCCTCTGTGTTTCCTCCACAAGATCCAGAAGCGATTCCTCTGCAGTTTTTTTCTTGAGTCTTTTCCTGAGGCTACAGTAATTCCACTTTTATGAAAGTTTATTTTCCCAAACTAAGGCACACGTCCTCACTATCCACCATCTTGGCTCCGCCCCGAGATTCGCTTTTTGCATTTCTTCTATCTCATCATCTTCATAATCTTGAATTGGGGTGTCTTTTTCATTGGGGGGCATTATAGTGTCTTCCTTGCTCTTGTTGCCTTGGTTTCTATATTTGTTTGGCATCTTGGAGGTGTGGTCAAAGAGATCTGTTTGGTTCTTCAGTGTTGCTTAGGCTAAGGAGTTTGTTTTACTTATGTAAAGTTGTCCCTGCTCTTTGTCTTTCTGGGGTTTGTAAGGAGAGTGCAGAGAGAGGCTAGTGTCCCAGCTGGTTCCCCTTTTTTTTCCTTCCAGTCAGCCTGGAGTAGTCCCCCCCCCCCCCGCCCCGCGTGAGCTCGGACCATGGTCTAACCTTCCCGGCCAATGTCTCAGGTTACCTTTGCTTCCAGCACCGGGGCTCAAATTCTGTGGGTGGGCCATGTCCGTGGTGCGCTTCTATGCAGGTCAGGTCGGGTGGTCGCGGCGCAGCACGGCATGGCTGGGCGCTGCTAGGTGCGGCTCAGCGCGGCTCCGTGCAGCTCAGCAGGGCTCCGCAGGGCGCAGCAGTCGGCCACCTTACTCTCCCAGTAGGTCCTCCGTGTCGCATCCACTAGATCCGGAAGAGTTTCCTGTGCAGTTTTTTCCTCCGAGACTCTTCTTCAGGGTACAGTAACTCCACCTTGTTAAAATTTCTTTTCCAAACTTGTGTGCGCCCTCACTCTTCCGCCATCTTGGCTCTGTCCATAAGCTAGGTAAATTATTTCTAACCTGGACCTCATTGCTTATCTTGGCTCTGGCCAGAGGCCTCCACTGCGCTCAGGTGCCTGTTCCTCTTCCCTCCTGTCTTTGCCATATTTAAAACTAGTATACATGATCGTCCCTTGAAAATTCTTATCTGTTTGTTCCTCTCTTGACCTTATTATTGATTTCTTGTATTTCTCCTGGAATTGTATTTTTCTACTGGTAACACATTCACTATTTTGTGTGGTCTCTGATTTATCCCATTATGTAATCCTCCTTGACATATCTGCCTGTAATCTGTTGCTCCTGTTTCCTTACAGCTTAAGCCTTAAATATAACTTTAGACCATGTTTTCTACTCTACTGAGAAATTCTTTGTAGCTTTGCAAATGGCATCTCAAGCTCAGCAAATCTGAAATGAAAACCATAGCATTCATTCTTCTTTTATGCTTGCATAAGGCATTACTACCAGCTAGCCTTGACCCACATTACCAAAATACGATTTTTTCCATGGACTCCTTCCTCTTTCATGTGCTAAAGTCATCTGTTGTCAAATCCTGTTACTTCTATGTCCTCACTTTTAAATCTTTATTCTACATTTTATTTACATGCACAGTATAAAATGAGGAGTGGCTGCCCTTTAACTTTTTTTCCGAGGAGTTCCCACGCTTTAGCTCAAGGCAGTTATCGCGAGAGTCCCCCAGCCGCGAGACCGTCCACTGTGCAGTCCGTCACGGCATGCTGTCGGCCGGGTGAGAGCCTGGGGTCGGCCTGCCCACGGTGTCAGCTCGCGCAGCTCCATGGCGTCCAGCGCGCCCTGCAGCAATGCCCGGTACTGGGCTAGGTGGGCAATCCAGGCGTCCAGGGTCCCAGGCGGGTGGCGCAGCGGGGCCAGCGCGGGTCCGAGGCCCTCTCTGCACATCCAGAAGGTCAGCAGAGAACTGCGCAGCGCCCAGGCCAAGGCCGCCGCCTTCCAGTGCTACAGGGCAGGGACAGCCATGTGCTGCGGACACCGCTGGGCCCCCTGGCTTCAGATGGCTCCTGCTTCCTGACCCATGGCGCCCACGGGAGATGCAGGAAGGAACCACCGAGCCAGGTTGCGGGGTGCCAGGCTGTGTGCCGGGGTGCAGGGAAGCCACCCCATGGGGGGAGGAGGTGGCCCAGGGTGCTTCCCCCAGGAGCTGATGACAGAGTCCAGGCATGACCGAAGGTAGGCGCTTGCCCAGCACTAGTGCAAGGCCAAAGCTGGACCAAGCTCCGGGTCTCCTAGCAACAGTGTGGCTGCAGCCTGCTGCCCAGGGCAGGAGCATCACAAGCAGGTGGTGCTGTGGGGCCCGGGTGATGCGGGAGGCAGGCTCTGTCCCCTGCCCAGAGAGGCCCCAGGGGCCTTCCAGCCCCTTCCCCAGCCTCGGAGCGCGGCGAGCCCCTCGCCGGGTGTCTCCAGCGGCCTTGCCTTCCCTCCCTCCCCATTCCCATTCCCCATGCACAGTGCCTCCTCCGGGAAGCCGCCCCTGACCGCCGCCCCTCCCCCAGCCGCAGGCCAGCGCAGGGGCCCGCACTCTGCACGGGGAACGCACCTTTTGCATTCCCCATCTGGCCGCCTGGTGTCGGCCACGAAGCTTGGCGGCCGGCCCGGTGTACACATTTACACGCAGCGCTGCAAGCCCAGGCAGACGCTGGGGCGCCCAGATGCGCGCACGCGCTTATCTGCTCATGCCAGCTGAATTTCGTTTGCATACATTTGCATCTCACTTGCGCACGATTTGCATGGGCAGGGACTGGACCCGCCTCTCCCCCTCCCCTCATTGGTACCCTTATCCCCAGGAATGCGGGGCGCGGGAGCAGCTCTTCACCTGCTGGGTCACTCCCCAAATGCCCCCAAAGACGAAGGCTGGGCCAGGCTGGAGCCAGGAGCCAGGAGCTCCACCCGGGGCTCCCATGGGCACCAGGGACCCCAGCTCCTGGTCCATCACCGCTGCCTCCCCGGTGTGCATTCGCAGGGAGCTGGGATGAGAGGCAGAGATGGGGCTGGAGCTGTGGGGTGCAGGGGTCTCAGCCGCCGGGCTAACGTCCACCCCACACCCAGGGTCCCTGTTCTCTGGGGCACCAGACCCGGGCGTGCAGAGGCCCTGGGGCAGCAGGGGTAGGCTCTGGAAGGGGGCGTTTCCTCCCCGAGCCTGGGGCCGACCCCGCACCCTGTGCCCAACCCCAGTCCACAACTGCGCGCAGAGCGAACCTGGCAACCCGACGGGAGCCCCCAGGTGCCACTGAAGCCTGGGTCTGCACTGAATGGACAGAGAGGTCCAGGCCCAGGCCTGTGAAGTTTGTCCAAGACCAGAGCAGGAAACGCGCTCAGACACGGGTTCTCCCTGGACCCCTCCCCCTTCAGGGGGCAGGGCGCCTCGGGCTGCGGCTGTCCACCACTGCCAGGGGTGAGAGTGACCAAGGGACCCCCCAGCTATGGTGGGGATGGATGACAAGCCTGCGTAGCAAAGGCCTCTCCATGTGGGGGTCACCATGGGGGCCCGGGGAGCCAGGGTGAGGGCACGCCCACCTGGGCATTGTCCAGGAGAGGTGTCTGGGCCACATCTCTGCTTCTGGCTGGAGCCCGTGGCACCCCGAGCCCTGGGGCGGAGCGGGAGGGGAACTGAGGCTGGGCAGGTCCTGCCGATCCACGGCTTCCTCGATGGTGTTCACGGACCTTGCTCACCTCCCCTAGGCCAGGCGACGCCCTGGAGCCCCTCCCCAGGGAACACCCCCAGGCAGACCGGCCTCCCCGTGACTGCTCCCAGGGAGAGAACTCCTACATGTCCCGCAGCGCCCTGCCCCCGAAACCCCTCCCCCAGGAAGCTTCCCCGCTCCCCTGTCTGCTGGGCCCAGGCATCCGGGGCTCAGGGGACCTCTCCCTTCCCGCAGCCCCAGGGTGGCCGCCACTACACGGACTCACGCGCCCGGCCTAGGTTTCCCCATCTGCGGGCGGCCCCTTAGGGGTTCCCTGGGGTTCCACGGATGGGGAAACCTAGGGCCCTTAAGGGTCGGGCCCTGCCCACGGCGAGATTCTGCGGCTCCGTGGAACGAGGCAGACTCACCTGTGGGAGCGGCGGCAGACGCAGCACCCCGGCTGCCTCCGCCCCGCTGCTCCGAGCACCAGGCCGTAGCCCCGCGCTGGTGTCCTGGCCCAGCTCTGGCTGAAGTGAGCATCTGGCTAGTGAATCATAGAATAGAAGATCTTTTCTTCTCTCTCTGCCTTTCAAATAAAAATTAAATCAATAGTAAATTTGAGTTATTCTTGCCTCATGTGAATCCATTTGGGGTGGGCTTCCAATTCCAGCTTCCTGCTAATGCAAACACTAGGAGTTGGCAGGTGTTTCCTCAAGTTCTTGAGTTCCTCTCACCCATGTTGGAGACCTGGATTGAATTCTAGACACCTGGCTTCATCTTGGGACAGGCCTGGCATTGCTGGTTGTGTGGGGAGTAAATAAGCTGACAGTCACATGTCTGTCTCTGTCACTCCTTCTGTCTCTTTTGCCTTTCAAATAAAATAAATAAGTAGAAAGTTTTAAAATGATGGAGCCTACATGGACAACAGTACAGAAGGGCTGCTTCTAGGGATGGCATTGTCATTGGCCAAGTCCAGAGGGAAGCACAGGGCTTCACATGGCAAGAGAAAGGGAGCATGCAAGTGCCTCTTTGGTGTCTTTTAAAGTCACCAGTATTCAGCCAATCTGAGAGATCCACCCTGATGACCTCATCCAATTTTATTTCAGCTCTTAACCCCCCCAAATACAAGTCAGATTAAGTTTCCACTCTAATATCTCAAATTGGTAATTGTCCCCAATAAATGATATTCAAACAACAGACACATACAATGGAATATTACTGTGATATTTTGATAATTTGATAAAATTTTGACAAACACTACAATATGAATGGATGTTGAAGATATAATGTTCTTCTTTTTTTTTTTTGGACAGGCAGAGTGAACAGTAGAGGGAGACAGAGAGAAAGGTCTTCCTTTTTTGCCATTGGTTCACCCTCCAATGGCCGCCACAGTAGGCGTGCTGTGGCCGGCGCACCGCGCTGTTCCGATGGCAGGAGCCAGGTGCTTATCCTGGTCTCCCATGGGGTGCAGGGCCCAAGCACTTGGGCCATCCTCCACTGCACTCCCTGGCCACAGCAGAGAGCTGGCCTGGAAGAGTGGCAACCAGGACAGGATCAGTGCCCCAATCGGGACTAGAACCCAGTGTGCCGGCGCCACAAGGCAGAGGATTAGCCTGTTAAGCCATGGCGCCGGCCCAGATATAATGTTCTATGAAATAAGTAGGAAGAATACAAATATTTTGTGTACATTCACACCAGCAGCAAACAATATGCTTCTCCAGCCTTGTCAACACATTTTTTTTTTTCCATAATGGGCACTGTAATTGATGTAAAGTGGTGTTTCATTGTGATTGTCATTTTCAGTTACTCCATAATGGGATTAATTCAGAACAGTCTTCATGCTCATGTTCCTATTCATTACTACCACTATGATGCTCTCAGGAAGTAGATTCACAGAGTAAGGTCCATAATCCATCCAGCGTGTACTGCCAGCTTTTCTCTTCCTGTAGTCCTCTAGTCATTACCTATTTCTCCCAATCACAATGTGTGACAATAGCCACTAAACATGAACAATCTCACCTGATCTTGTGTGTAAAGTCTTTTTTCAAGTTTGGCCAAATAGACATGGTTGAACAACCCTATCTTTGACCTTAGTCTCCAGCATTAATCTCATACAGATTGAGTTGCTACCCCATGATCCGAAAACTGCTACTAGAAATCATATTGCAAGACTAGACTGTCCATGTTGCCGCAGACCAGCTGCATGCAGTCCAGAGGCTCCAATGTGTGAGAGGTGTTGGTGCTTGAAGAAATGAGAGACACACTCACAGCAAGGCTGATGGAGTGCCTTTGTCTTTTGAGCACCAGACTTTATTTTTATATCATGTCACACAATGATTCTTTCTTCTTACAATGAAAAGTCTGTTGTCCATTTTTTCTACTTATAATTTCTTTGATTTTCAAGGGCATAGACAGAGCTTGGGTTATAATCACAGACAGGTGTGAGATAACGGGCTGCCCGCACAAGCCAAGGCCTCGAGTGCTAAAAGAATGCTTGCTTAGACTAAAGCCTAAGGTTTACCTTTAGGACTTTATAACATGTATGTATTTGAAAGGATGAAAGAGAGAGAGTTTGTGTAAAAATTTTTCTAGTTTAGAACTCCCATCCCCTGCCAGGGGGGAAATGTTCCCTCCAAGCACACCCTGGAAATACAGGGTCTCCTGCTCCCTTGATCAATGCAGGAAGGCAAGAGGAGGACTACAAGAGTAGAACAGGTTGTCATCTGAGAGTAACCCTGCTGCAGGCAAAGTCCTAGACAACATTTCCCAGGCACTGGGATTGGTGAAGGTGAAGGGTGAAGGTCAAATCAAAGCAACCTACAAGAAACTGCAATTTGACAAGAAATAAAAGAACTAGAAAAGAAGCCAAAAAAAAAAAAAAAAAAAACACCTTATCCAAAGACGCAAGTCACCACTCCAGAACAAGGAAGCAGTACACAGGTAATGCGAGGGTCTGGACCACAGAGTACAGGAGCCTCTTAATCAACTGGTGACTATCCCCATGCCTCTGACCTTTACCTACCATGATGCTAGCATTTAATATTGACTCCCCCTCACAGCAGAGGCTGGACAGATACAAGGGTTCCACGCTGTTCAAGTTAGTGAGCCTGCAGGGAGGCTGGTCCAATAAAGAAGTGTGCCTAACCCCCATGTTACCAACCCATTTTATTTCAATACAAGATATTTTATATTTTACACACACACACACAGAGAGAGAGAGAGAGAGAGAGAGAGAGAGAGAGAGAGAGAGAGAGAGAAATAACCGGACTCTTGCTATTCAAGCCAACCTACTCAGAAATCTCAACCTTAAACCAGCAGCTCTGAAGACATAGAGGGGCTCAGTCTTTAGCTCATCCCATGCCACTTGGTCTCTGACTATGTGGCTTTATCTTTTGTTGTCAATTTTCCTAGTTGGGTTCTTTAAAAACTCTGAAAAAACAACTAAAGGAAAAGTCAGTGAGTGCATTTGTCTTACTGAACATTATAGCTTCACACAGCACACTGTAAAGAATCAGTTGTTTCCCTCTGTGTACATGTGGCTTATGGGGAGCTGTAACTTGCTGCTATTGTCCAGAACTGCACATGTTAATATCCTAAGAAAAGACCAAATGAAAAACTGCAATAACTTCTACTGAATATATATCACATTTGCCTTACCATAAAGTAGAAAAACCCATAATTGAACCCTCATAAGGTGAGAACTGTCTACATTTTTTTCACCTCTCCCCAATTTTTTCACTCTTCCAAGTCAAATACATGGAAGCATCTTTCCATTTACCTTGAAAATATTCTGCCTCTTCTTGTAAAGTCTGGTTCTTTTCATAGCCCTCATTTGCACCAATGTTACCAACTTCCTACTCTACTAGATAATTCCTAATCACTTTATGTAACTTTACTCTTCTTTATGTTTTCCCTTATTAAGGCAAATAAAACCACCTTCCAACCTAGAAGTCATATTTAAGTATGACTGTTCTGTAACATAAAATCACTCACTAATTTAAAGATTGAGTTTTTTTTTTTTTTTAATATATTTCAAATACAGTGAGGATCTCCTCCCTGGTTCAAGATACCATTAGCTCTCTCTGGAAGAACTTCTACTATCTCTTAACTGGTATTACCATTTACACTTACCCCTCTGCTGTCTAGTCTCAACAATGTATGTGATCTTTTAAAAATCGAACATAAAAAACCCTGCTTAAAACCTACCAACAGCCCTAATTTCACTTCTTAAAAATTTTTATTTAATTGAAAAAAATTAAAGTTTAATTAATTAAAATATAACCTGTATATACACACTTTTATTATGCGTATCATGTATGCATACACTTTAGTTAAATTTTCTGGAGACTGAAATTAAAAGGCATATTTCTTTTTAGAGCTAATATTTGAGAACAAATGATACGTGGATTGGCAGAAAGTATGATCTTATTAACCTTGTATTTCAAGTGTGAACCTTACATAATGATTAAAGAGATGTGCAAATTAATAAATTTTATTCCCCACACCACTTCTCTTTATTTCGTACTGAAAAGTCCTTCATTAATCTGAAGCAAGAAGGCAGGGCTTAATAACAATATAGCTAGAAATGAAATCCCGGTGGGTATGTGTCACAGTGGTGCTGAGAGTTTGTATGAAAGCATTTTTGAGAGCATCTACAACAGCTTCTGAAAAACAGTATTCTGATGTCATCAGCTTTAAAAATATCAACAGGGATAATGAAAGTTTAGATAATATAAAGAAACATGTATTGAACAGCTATGATGGCCTGCATTTTCCACACTTCAATATTTTTTAATGACAAGCATTTTGTGATTTATGTAAAGGACAAACAGGCTCAGAGAAGATAAACACTTTACTCTTAGTAAAATAGCAAGAAATAGGCTGGCGCTGTGGCTTAACAGGCTAATCCTCCACCTTGCGGCACCAGCACACTGGGTTCTAGTCCCGGTTGGGGCACCAGATTCTATCCCAGTTGCCCCTCTTCCAGGCCAGCTCTCTGCTATGGCCCAGGAAGGCAGTGGAGGATGGCCCAAGTGGTTGGGCCCTGCACCCACATGGGAGACCAGGAGAAGCACCTGGCTCCTGGCTTTGGATTAGCGAGATGCGCCAGCCACAGCGGCCATGGGAGGGTGAACCAATGGGAAAAAGGAAAACCTTTCTCTCTGTCTCTCTCTCTCACTATCCACTCTGCCTGTCAAAAAGAAAAAAAATTAAAAATAGCAAGAAATAGGCAAGGCTGCAATTTAAATTGGGGTTATTGATACCTAAGCCATGGTTTTCCATTTAATGTCTCATTTTTTGGACACCATCTAATAAGTTAATCATGCCATAAAGAATTAATTGTTACAAAATTGTTTTAAATTCTTTCCTGATCACTGAGATACATGTACCCTTTGTTATGAATTATGAAGAAAGATTATCTAAGGCTTAGAATGATATGTAGGAAGGTGGTAATGACCTTAACATATGTAATTTAGTGAAGCATAGATACTTAGACTGTATAATAGGTTATAGTCTAATATCTATTAATAAGGTGGTGAATTTATAGAATCCAACATACACTGAGAACATTTAAGATTCCTTTTATTAAAAAAGATTATTTCCAAGGCAGAGTTACAGAGAAAGAGGAGGGGAGATGACAGAGAGAGATCTTTCATCTGGTGGTTCACTGCCCAAAGGGTCACAACAGCCAGGACTGAGCTGGCCCGGAGCCAGCAACCAGGAGGCTCTTCTGGGTATCTCATGTGAGTGCAGGGGCCCAAGCACTTGGGCTGTCCTCTGCTGCTTTCCAAGGAGCATTAACAGGGAGTTGGACTGGAAGTGTAGCAGCCAGGACTGCACCCGGTGCCCATATGAGATGCTGACTGTGCAGGCTGTGGCTCTAACTTGCTGAGCCACAGCACCAGCCCCTCAAGATTCCTATTCTAGTTAATAAAGCTTATGAAGCCTATTATTTGCAATCTGGATATTTAGAAAGAATATATATTATTTTAGATTCTGATTTCTAAATAGAACAAAACCAACAAAAAAATCTATTTGTCCTTAACATGTTACCAAGGCAATGCTGACAACCAATGTGACACTATTTAGAGATACAACTTTAAGCAGATAATTGACATCAAATGATATCATAAGCATGAAGCCCTGATTCAAACTGATCACTGTTCTTATAAGGAGGGATGCACATAGACAGAGGAAATGCCATGTAAGGGTGCAGCAACATGGTGGCTATGTGGTAACCAAAGAGAGGTCTCAGGAGCAACCAAACCCATTATCATCTTGCTCTCAATTATTTAATCTAGAACTATGAGAAATATATTGCTCTGATTCAAGCCCCATATTCTACAGTTTTATGTTATGGCCACCTTAGCAAAGCAATGCACTCTTATCTCTGCTTATATTTCCTACATCCAACTAGAAGGCCCCCACAATTATCAGACACACACAGAAATTAAAAGCCATGGCTGGGGGCCAGCACTGTGTGACACTGGCCTAAGACTCCACCTGCACCACCAGCATTTTATATTGACACTGGCTTGTCACCTGGCTGCTCCACTTCCAATCCAGCTCTCTGTTTATGGCCTAGGAAAGCAGTGGAAGATGGCTCAAGTTCTTGGGCTACTGCACTGACATGGGAGACCTGGAGGAAGCTCCTGGCTCCTGGCTTTGGATCAGACCACCTTCCAGCCCTTGGAGCCATTTAGGGAGTGAAGCAGTAGATGGAAGACCTTTCTCTCTCTCTCTCTCTCTCTCTCTGTCTATAATTGTCACCCAAATAAATATAATCTTTTAAAAAACAGAGATAATTGATATCACAGGAATATAATAGATCACTGGGACTATTAACAGCAACTAATAAACTAACAGGTGGCAGCTCTTCCTGGTATGCCACAGTGTCAGCCCCATCTTGCAGAAACTTAAGGAGTTTACTGGCACATGGCAGATCACTCTGTATCTCTGCCTTTAATGAATTAAATAAATGAATAAAAATTTTTAAAATATACAATAAGATTACAAAAAATGTTTAAAACAAGAATCGGCATGGGCATTTGGTGCAGCAGCTAAACACACCATTTTTTTTTTTACTTTTATTTAATGAATATAAATTTCCAAAGTACAGCTTATGAATTACAATGGCTTTTCCCCCCCATAACTTCCCTCCCACCCACAACCCTCCCATCACCAACTCCTTCTCCCATTCCATTCACATCAAGATTCATTTTCAATTATCTTTATATACAGATCAATTTAGTATATATTAAAAAAAGATTTCAACAGTTTGCGCCCACATAGAAACACAAAGTCTAAAGTACTGTTTGAGTTCTAGTTATAGCATTCATTCACATTGTGCAACACATTAAGGACAGAGATCCTACATGAGGAGTAACTGCACAGTGACTCCTGTTGTTGACTTTACAAATTGACACTCCAGTTTTGATAACCATGTCCTATATCAGAGTGTGAGCTTTGAGTTCAACAACCCCATTTGTGATTCAATTTCCTGTGAATGCACCCCCTGGGAGGCAGTAGGTGATGGCTCAAGTTATTGGGTCCCTGCCATACATGTGCAAGACCAGGATGGTCTTCCTGGCTCCTGTGTTCCATCTGGCTGAGTTGCAGCTGTTGTAGGTTCTGTTTTTTTTTTCCAGGGGGGTGAAACAGCCAATGGAAGATCTCCCTACTTCTGTCTCTCTGCCTTTCAAATAAGCAAAAATCAATAAATAAGACTTTTTAAAAAAGAATAAGAGAAAATAATTGCAACCACATTACATACTATCCCACTTACATCAATAATCACTTTAAATGTGCATGATCTAAATGCACTACAGATAGAGATTGACATGGGAAAAATAAAACCAAGACCCAACTTTGTGCTGTCTATAGGAAAACCATTTAAATATAGACACATGAAGGGGATTTGAAGTCATCGTGGCCAAGCACATTGGTTTGCATAGTAGGAATAAATTCAAGAGATCTGTTGTGCAACATGGTGAGAATAGTTAATAACAATGTGTTCTACAATAGAAAAATAAATAGGAGTTTAGACTTTTAAGTATTCTCATCATATAAAATAGGTACATAACATAATGGATATGCTAATTGCCTTGCTTTGTTCATTTAAATTATATAAATATTTCCAAATTCCATTCTTTTCAACTTAAGACACACATATACACAACTGCTTAAAAATAAAAATATGCAGAAAAATAGTCCATTACAATACCAATCCAATGAAATGTAGAAAAACAGCTTTCATTTCAGACTAATCAGAATTTAGGTCAGACTACTACAAGCCTTACACAATAAGACAACAGGCAGCTCTCTATGAAGGCATTACAAGGCTTCCTACCAGTGTCCCTAAATAGATCATTAAAGATATGTAAGAGAAAACTTATATAACTCCAAGCAAAAATACAAATCCACCATTTGTAATCAGTGCAAATAGATCAACAGTACAAATACTCAACCAGTGGTCATTAGTCACTAGGAATATGTTACCAAACAGAAATGTTAGTAAACACCAGGTGGAGTAAATAAATAAGGTGCTGGGAAGTCAAAAACTAAGTAAGTGCTTAAGCGTGAGAAGTTAGATACTTAATCCTTGTACTCCACTAACACTGCATATAGAAGTAGAATTTATTCATAACCTATAGCCTAACAACATTTTCGCATTATTTTAAAAAATTACTGTGAAGTAACACATGAGAAAAAATTAAGTAAAATATTATCACAAATATCACAAAATAAACCAAGAAAAACTCACTGCTGAGAGTAATAGATAGTAAGCCACAAAAAAAAAATACATTAAAGACTCATTCACCTGTGGGGGCAGAGGTAGAAGAGATCAAGAAGACCCCTGGGGCCGACAATGCAGCATGGCAGATAAAGCTGCCTCCTGCATTGCCAGCATCCCATATAGGTGCCGGTTCCCATCCCACTGCTCCACTTCCCATCCCGCTCTCTGCCATGGCCTGGCAAAGTGGGAGATGCTCAAGTTCTTGGGGCTCTGCACCCCCCTGGGAAACAGGGAAGGACCTCCTGGATCCTGGCTTTGGATCAGCACCGCTCTGGCCATTGTGGCCATCTGCGGAGTGAAGCAATGGATGGAAGATCTCTCGCTCGCTCTCTCTCTCTCTCTCCACCTCTGCCTCTCTGTAACTCTGCTTTTCAAATAAACAAATAAATCTTAAATAAAAAAATACCGCTGAACTGACTTAGGCCCATTTATTTACCTGGGTAACCATTGCATTAGTGTTTACATTATTAATCAAACTTAGCAGGAAACAAAAGATCCTCTTTCCTTCTACAAATCTTATCACTGAATAAACTCAGGTTCCATCAAAGAAAACCGCAGGGTAACATTCAAATCATGGCACACAGTTCCTACACAAGTGGGCAGACTGTGAATAAATGGAAGCAAATTTCTATAAAAGACACAAATGGAACGAGTGCTGGGAGGCAGGCTGTTGAACCCACACTCAGGTGCCCCAGGCTCCAGGTCTTGGTGCTCACAGCACCTGGGGTTGGCCTCCCCCACACTCCAGTTGTCCACGTGGGATCTGTGCCATCCCAAGTCTCCCCTGCAGAAACTCCGTCCCCACACCCTGGCCCACATCCTTGGCCCAAAAGCGTGTGGCAAATACACCACTGAGTCTCTGCTGTTCCGTCATAGCAGCAAAAATGCTGACTCAGACCCTAGGGAAAGCTATGGACCTGAGACCCCGGTGCCCAACTCAAGGAAATGAGGTCACACGTGAGGTTCAGATTCTCTTTCTCCCACACAACCTGGAGAGGTGAGGCCGGGTTCAGGCGGAGTCGCTGCACGCTGAGACAGGGCCACACACCAGGGTCCCAGCTGCCCGCCCCCTCCCCTCCTGTGGGCCTGGGACCTCACACTCTCCGCTGCCAGCGTCCAGGGACTCCGGGCTTCCTCTCAGGGCCCTGGATGCGGGGAGTTCAGGGTAGAAGCTTCTGAGCCGACCTGGGCTCTGGGAGTAGAAGCAGAAGCTGACCTTGGAGGCAACAGGAAGAGGAGCCCCCAGGCTCTGCCCTGTTGCCATGGCTCGCCTGATTCAACAGTCACAGAGGCTGCATGACGTCACAGAGGACGTACCCAATCAGCATCGTCCCTAGCCTGAGGGCGGGCCCTTGGGGTTGCGCCGGGTGGGGGGAGTGAGAGGCGGGGCTTGGACTCAGGCCAGAAACTTGGCCTTCCCGACAGCAGGGGGCGCTGCCCCACCCCCAGGATCCCATCTCCTGAGATCCTGTTCAGACCTTGAAACTGGAGCTTGCCATAATCCTCAGGTGAGTTACAGTTTACTGTTTACTGGATTCTGGGCCTTTTTCTCTTTGTGTTCTTGGCTTATTTGTCTGTTAGGTCATTTGATTTTTGTTAAGTATGGCTTTGAAGAGTATTTCTCATATAGATATTCTTTTTCTGGGTTCTACTTTGTTACCATTGTTTTCTTTTTGCTTTTTTATGGGGACCTAGTAACCCACTTGATTGTGTTGATCCTGTACCCAATAATTTTCCTTAATTCACCTATCAGCTCATATTTGGTTTTGGCTTGTGTTGGATTTTATCTGTGTATACTAGTATCATTAACATACATTTGAAGGACCCTTATAGGGGAGAGGGACAAGAAACTAGGCCTGGGCAAATATCAGGGGCTTCTTAAGAGGTTAGATGTTCCCCAGAGTCCAGCGGGCAGGACGTTCTCTGGGAAGGAAAAGTCAATCCCCTTCAGAGAACCTCTAGGCACGCCCAGAGCAGAGCTGCCCCTCCCCTTCGGAGAGTCTCTAGGTGCGCACTTATGATGTCACTGCGACCGGCCAATCCTGTAACACCTCAGCACTCTCCCTCAGCATTCTCCGGTATGCTAATTGTCCCTCTGAACCAGTCAATCCCGTGCCACCTCTGCATTTTCCACCAGCACTCTCCACCAGCATTCTTCGCCAGCATTCTCCCATATGATAATGGTCCCTCTGAACTGACCAATCCTACACATGCACATTAGGAATATGCTAATTCGTTGCCTATATAACCTGTGTGAAACTGCCGCTCAGGGCTCCTCACTGCCTGAGGTGGGGGCCCGTTTGCGCAAACGTTCAATAAAAACCTCGTGCTTTTTGCATCAGCTGGTCTGGAGTCTGGAGCTTTGGGCGTCCTCCTGAGCAAGTGGGCATCTCTGCAACTGAGAGGTCCAACATTTTGGTGGCCCGTATGGGGATTTTAGATTGCCCTCAGACCCATTCCCTGCGGACCAGTTGGAGGTACCATTAAGTGTTTTCTGTTTGTTGTTCTTCGTCTTGAGTGTTCTGACTGGCCAGTACCTGACTCTGTGAGACCAGTGGGGGAGGCAGGCATGCCCAGCAACCCCTGGTCCGTTCCCTGGAGGACGCTCTGGTTTGTGAGACCAGAAGGGGAAACCCTTGGTCCATTCCCCCGGAAGATGCTCCTGGGGTGGTCTGGAGGTGGGTCAGAGACCAAGTCTCCCTCCTTCCCAGGGAGGGCTGGTCAGGCAGCCGCTCCCCAAAATAGCGCAATAGTGTTTGATTTGTCCTAGATCTGGTGCCATGTGGTTTGTCTTGTTTATTGTATGTGTCTGTGCGTTGGCTATTGTTTTTGAATGGGCTGAAATCCTTGCACCCATGGGTCAACAAATAACCACCCCTTTAAGTCTCACTCTAGATCACTGGAAGGACGTTCAAGAACGCGCGCGCCACCTCTCAGTGGAGGTTAAAAGGAAACGATGGGCAAAAATCTGTTCCTCAGAGTGGCCGGCCTTCGAGGTCGGCTGGCCAAGGAACGGCACTTTTAACCTCAATATTATTTTACAGATTAAGGCGCGAGTCTTTCAGCCAGGATCCAATGGACACCCTGATCAGGTGCCCTACATTACCACGTGGGAGGATCTTTCACGTAACCCCCCTCCCTGGATAAAACCCTTCTCCTTCCCGACGGAGCCCATACGGACCCCGTTACCCCTTCCTCGGCCATCCCCAACTCCTTTAATACCTTCCCCCTTGGGACCTTCCTCCCTGATACCCCCTCCTCCTATCCTGGTTGTGCCAACCTCCTCCCTATACCCTCTGAAGGAGATTCGAGATCCAAAACCTGACAAGCCACCGCTTCTTCCAGCTGATCAGGACTTTCTGCTCTTTGATTCTCCCCCACCCTATCTTCCCGGACAGCCTGCCCCCCGCAGGAACCCCCACAACAACCAGAGTGGGATGTGCAACCTTCTGCACCATCCCCTGATTCCACAAGGGCAGGAGAAGAAGTCTCAGTGCCTTCCCCGCCATCCAGCCACCTGCGCCTCCATCGGGGGCAGGCAGGGGGCTTGGGAAGCATCTGGACTTCACAGACCTTTCCTCTTCGTTCAGTGGCTGGCCAGATGCAGTACTGGCTATTTTCTGCTTCCGATCTTTACAATTGGAAAACCCATAACCCCTCTTTCTCTCAGGACCCCCAGGCTCTGACTGGGCTGATTGAGTCAATTTTATTGACTCATCAGCCCACCTGGGATGATTGTAGGCAGCTTCTGCAGACCCTCCTCACTACTGAGGAAAAGCAGCGTGTCTACCTTGAGGCACAAAAAAAGTCCCTGGAGCAGATGGCCGACCAACCCTACTGCCAAACGAAATTGAGGAGGCGTTTCCCTTAACCCATCCTGATTGGGACTACACCACTCTTGCTGGTAGGGAGCGACTTCATCTTTACTGCCAGATTCTCCTTGCGGGTCTCAGAGGGGCTGGAAAGCGCCCCACCAATTTGGCCAAGGTATGTGCAGTAGTGCAGGGGGCTGAGGAAATGCCGGCAGGCTTCCTAGAAAGATTAATGGAAGCCTACCGTATGTACACCCCGTTTGACCCCCTGGCAGAGGGCCAGCAGGGAGATGTAATCATGTCCTTTATAGGACAGTCAGCGCCGGACATCCACAATAAATTGCAGCGGCTAGAGGGGCTTCAGGGGTATACTATACAAGATTTAATGAAGGAGGCAGAAAAGATTTACAACAAAAGGGAGACCCGAGAGGAGAAGGAGGAAAGGATCCACAAGGAGCAGGAGGAAAGGGAAGACAAAAGAGACAAAAGATGTAATCGAGAGCTTAGTAGAATTTTGGCCACCGTAGTGCAGGATACAGAAAGGAGTAGACCAGGACAGAATAGGGACTTGGGAGACAAATGAAAGCCTCAGGTGGAAAGAGATCAATGTGCCTATTGTAAATAAAGAGGACACTGGGTCAAAGACTGCCCGAAGAAACCACAGGGACCAAAGAAGAGACCAGTTCCAATCCTGTCCCTGGAAGAAGACGATTAGGTGAGTCAGGGCCAGGAGCCCCCCCCCCCCTGAGCCCAGGATAACCCTTGAAGTGGGGGGCAGACCGGTAACCTTCCTGATTGACACGGGAGCCCAGCACTCGGTACTGACTTCAGAAAAAGGGCCTTTAGGCTCCAAGACTTCCTGGGTTCAGGGGGCAACTGGAGGGAAGTTATATCGCTGGACAACCAATCGAGAGGTCCAGTTGAGTACAGGACTTGTGACACACTCGTTCTTACTAGTGCCAGACTGCCCCTACCCCCTCCTGGGCAGGGACCTACTCTCGAAGGTAGGAGCCCAAATTCACTTCCATGAGAAAGGAGCTACCATCACAGACTCAGGAGGGCGGCCCCTCCAGGTATTAACACTACGCTTGGAGGATGAACACTGATTATTCAAGAGGCCCTCATCCACCATGGCTCCCCTGGACCCCAAGTGGCTCGCAGATTTTCCTCAGGCCTGGGCAGAGACTGCGGGAATAGGGCTGGCCGTCAACTGGCCTCCCTTGATCATAGATCTGAAGCCCACGGCCATTCCCGTGTCAGTTCGTCAATATCTGATGGGCAAGGAAGCTAAGGGAGGTATCTGGCCACATATCCAGAGACTGTTACACCTAGGCATTTTAAAACCTTGTCGTTCACCTTGGAACACCCCCCTACTGCCAGTAAAGAAGCCCGGTATGGGTGATTACCACCCGGTACAGGACTTGCAGGAGGTTAACAGGAGAACGGAGGATATGCATCCCACAGTGCCCAACCCCTACAATCTGCTAAGTACCTTGCCTCCGACCCACGTATGGTACACTGTGTTAGATCTAAAAGATGCATTCTTTTGTTTAAGACTGAGCCCTCAGGCTAATCCATCTTTGCTTTTGAGTGGAAAGACCCAGAGACCGGGTTTTCAGGACAACTCACCTGGACAAGGTTGCCCCAAGGATTTAAAAACTCACCTACCTTGTTTGACGAAGCTCTGCACCTAGATTTGGCCGATTTCCAAGTCAACCATCCAGACCTGGTCCTCCTGCAATATGTGGACGACCTCCTCCTTGCCGCTGAAACTGAGCAGGACTGCCTAAAAGGTACCAGGGCCCTGCTACAGAGACTGGGGGAATTGGGCTATCGAGCCTCCATGAAAAAGGCCCAAATATGCCAGAAAAAGGTGGCCTACCTAGGCTACCTCCTAGAAGGAGGGCAACGGTGGCTGACGGAGAGCCGAAAAAGGGTGGTTGCTCTAATTCCACCCCCCACCGATGCCAGAAAGATGCGGGAATTCCTCGGGAGTGCGGGATTCTGCCGCCTTTGGATTCCTGGGTTTGTGGAGCTGGCAGCCCCATTGTACCCCCTCACGAAGTCCAATGCTCCCTTTCAATGGAGAGAAGAGCAACAGCAGGCATTTGACAACATAAAAAAGGCCCTATTGTCAGCCCCAGCCCTGAGCCTCCCTGATATGACCAAGCCCTTCACATTATACATGGATGAGAACAAGGGAGTGGTGAAGGGAGTGCTATCACAAATGCTTGGTCCCTGGAAAAAGCCGGTGGCATACTTTTCAAAAAAGCTAGACAATGTAGCGGCCAGCTGGCCTCTGTGCCTCCGCATGATAGCGGCCGTGGCAGTTCTGGTGAAAGACTCAGATAAATTGACTCTAGGCCAACCTCTCACCATAGTGGCACCTCATGCTGTGGAGACAGTTATCCGCCAGCCACCAGATCGGTGGCTCTCAAATGCTCGGATAACTCATTACCAGACTATATTATTAAACTCAGAGTGGGTCCGGTTTGGGAATGCCACCTCTTTAAACCCGGCCACCCTGCTCCCGGAACTGGGGCCCCAGGCCCAGGTAATCCATAACTGTCACCAAATCCTGGCTGAGACCCACGGCACCCGAAAAGACCTAACCGACCAGCCTCTGCCCGACGCCGAAATGACCTGGTTCATGGATGGGAGCAGCTTTCTACAGAACGGTGAGTGGAGGGCTGGGGCAGCGGTGGTGGATGGAAAAACCGTTATCTGGTCAAGTGCCTTAAAGCCTGGAACTTCTGCTCAAAAAGCCGAGCTCATAGCCTTAACTCAAGCTTTAAAACTAGCACAAGACAAAAAGGTCAACATTTACACAGTCGGTATGCTTTTGCCACTGCCCATGTACATGGGGAGATATACCAGCTAAGGGGCCTCCTAACCTCGGCAGGCAAGGACATTAAAAATAAGCAGGAAATCCTAGATCTTCTACAGGCCCTGTTCCTGCCCAAAATGTTGAGTATAATCCATTGCCCCGGGCACCAACGAGGAGACGACCCCGTAGCAAGGGGAAACAGGATGGCAGACGAGGCCGCTAGGGCAGCAGCCCTGAGCCAACAGGTGCTCCCATTAAAGACAACTGAGCCCACCCAAGTATCGAGGGAACCACCTTTCCTCTATTCGGACCAAGACTTAGATATGATCCAGCGGCTCAGTGCAGAGTATGATGAACAAATAAGGGTTTGGAGGCTCGGAGAGAAAATAGTCCTGCCACACCAATTGGCTAAAGAAATAATTACCAACCTCCATCAATGGACTCATTTGGGACACAAAAAGCTAAAAGCAGCCTTACAGGAAGATAGGCAGTCTTATTACATCCCCGGACTTGACTCTTTAGTCCAGCAGGTGACTGAATCCTGTGTTCCGTGTGCCAAGGTAAATGCCAGACACCTCAAGCTCCCGGAGGGAGCTAGGTTAAGAGGAGACCAACCAGGGATCAACTGGGAGGTCGATTTCACTGAGATAAGGCCGGGCAGTTATGGGAATAAGTATCTTCTAGTTTTTGTAGACACCTTCTCTGGATGGACTGAGGCATTCCCCACAAAATGGGAAACCGCCCGGGTGGTCGTCAAGAAGATCATAGAGGAGATCTTCCCCCGGTTCGGCTTGCCTAAGGTAATCGGGTCCAACAACGGCCCAGCGTTTGTCTCCCAGGTAAGTCAGTTGGTGGCCAAAGCATTAGGCATAAATTGGAAATTGCACTGTGCCTATAGACCCCAAAGTTCAGGACAGGTAGAAAGAATGAACAGAACAATTAAAGAGACCTTGACCAAATTAGCGTTGGAGACTGGCGTTAAAGACTGGGTCCAACTCCTCCCTATGGTGTTGTTCCGGGTTCGAAACATGCCCTCTCATTGCAGGCTGACGCCATACGAAATCCTTTATGGAGGGCCCCCACTAGTAGCAGGCTTGCTTGACCTTGCCAGTGACTCCGTTGCCGATGCCCCTAAATTACAGGCCCGGTTGAGAGCGCTCCAGATCATCCAGAACCAGGTCTGGAAACCTCTTGCAGCAGCCTACCAACCCAAGACAACAACCATCCCACATCCTTTCCAAATCGGAGACGCTGTGTATGTCCGAAGGCACCAATCTAAGACTCTAGAGCCCCGGTGGAAAGACCCCTTCACTGTGCTGTTGACAACTCCCACTGCTCTCAAGGTCGACGGAATCACTGCTTGGGTCCACGCCTCACACGTGAAGTGAGCACCCCCCCCAGAGCCCCGAGGATCTGGATAGACCAGCCAAATGGAAGCTCCAGCGCACTCAGAACCCACTCAAGCTAAGATTTTCAAAAACTGTTTAATATTTATGATGTTCCTGGCCTTTCCCCATTGTTTTTCCAATCCCCATGCTCCACAATTGTTAACGTGGGACCCAACCCAGTCCAGCAAGAACAGAGTTCCCTCCCTTCAGTGAGGCAGGCTCTCCCCAGGCCACCCCTCCCACCAGCCACCCTTTCGCCTAGCTTGGCAAGTTTAACTCCAAATGCTTCAAGCCCCCATACAACCAGACAGCGGCTGTTTAACCTTTTGACAGGGGCCTTTCTGGCCCTCAACCAGACCAATCTGGAGCTGACCGAGTCCTGCTGGCTATGCCTAGCCCCAGGTCCACCTTATTACGAGGGCCTCACGGTCCCCAGGACCTGGAATGGCACTACAGAGGCAAATAATTGCCTCTTGCCCCTTCAGGCGCGTCTCACTCTTACAGAGGTGTCGGGACAAGGTACTTGTGTAGGAAATCCTCCCTTGTCCCACCGACACTTGTGCAATGTCACCCACAATGTTACTATATGAGACAGCCCATGTATTTTTAACAGGTTGCTCCAGTTTATCCGCGAGAGGCTTTTCCTTGTCCAAACCCTGGTGCTGACTCAACAGTACCAGTGTCAAGCTTCAAAGACCTCCGAGGTCCAATAGATTTTAGGATTAAAATCTGTGCAAAAAGAAAAGGAGGGAATGAAGGACCCTTATGGGGGAGAGGGACAAGAAACTAGGCCTGGGCAAATATCAGGGGCTTCTTAAGAGGTTAGATGTTCCCCAGAGTCCAGCGGGCAGGACGTTCTCTGGGAAGGAAAAGTCAATCCCCTTCAGAGAACCTCTAGGCACGCCCAGAGCAGAACTGCCCCTCCCCTCCGGGAAACCTCTGGGCGCGCCCAGAGCAGAGCTGCCCCTCCCCTTCGGAGAGTCTCTAGGCGCGCACTTATGATGTCACTGCGACCGGCCAATCCTGTAACACCTCAGCACTCTCCCTCAGCATTCTCCGGTATGCTAATTGTCCCTCCGAACCAGCCAATCCCATGCCACCTCTGCATTTTCCACCAGCACTCTCCACCAGCATTCTTCGCCAGCATTCTCCCATATGCTAATGGTCCCTCTGAACTGACCAATCCTACACATGCACATTAGGAATATGCTAATTCGTTGCCTATATAACCTGTGTGAAACTGCCGCTCAGGGCTCCTCACTGCCTGAGGTGGGGGCCCGTTTGCGCAAACGTTCAATAAAAACCTCGTGCTTTTTGCATCAACTGGTCTGGAGTCTGGAGCTTTGGGCATCCTCCCGAGCAAGTGGGTATCTCTGCAACTGAGAGGTCCAACACATTACGAGTTTTATTTCTTAAAAGTTGGCCCTATACCTTACATTTCTTTTTGTTTGTTTAATTTCCCTAATTATGCATCCAGGACAATGTTGAAGAAAGAGAGAGGAGAAAGCCTTGTCCAAGATTATTTCCAGGGAAAAATCGTTTAGTGTTCTGTGCTAATTATGCTGTTTATTATTACTTCTCTGTAGCGAGTCTTAATTACAATTTGGGATTTGCTATTGTTTTTATGTTCTTTTTATGGTTATAAGCTTTTTTATTAAAAGCTTTTCAACATTTAATCTCAACAATCATGTGATTTACTTATATTTTTCTTACACATGAATCATTTACTTGGATTATTTTGGAATGTTAAATCATCTTTGCATTTTCTAATGTATCCTGTTCATTGATCTCTTCTTTTTTCATATTTTGCTTTAAATACCTGTATCTCTTATTAAAGATTTATGCTAAGTTCCTTCCACATGATCTGACTGTGTCACTAATGTAAAGCAGTGAATTCAAAAGAAATTCAACCATATTCTCTGTTTACTGCTACTTTGGATGAGTCTGGGAAAATGAGGAACAACCTTCCTTCAATGTCTAGAATTTTCTAAGTCTGAGTCAGAAATTTTGCTTGCAGAATTTTTAAATTCATTGATATGATTTTTGCAATACTGATTAGTCTTATTTAACTTATATGGAAGTTCTCCATATATCTGTGTTACGGTATATTGGTTTACAAAATACGGTGACTTTTGATATCTTTTTAAAAATTTTACTCCTATTTCTCAAAATCCTTACTATCTTGTTAAGGTTTATAAATGGAGGAGGGTATCTGGAGGGCTTTGTGGTGTCATGAGTAATGCTGTTGCCTGGGATGCCAACATCCCATAAAGGCACCAGTTTGAGTTCTGTGTGCTTCACTTCTGATGTAGCAGCCTGCTAAGTGTCCTGGGAAAGTAGCTGAAGATGGCCCAAGTGTTTGAACCCCTGTAACCCACACAGGAGACCCAGATGAAGCTCCTGCCTCCTCACTCCTGGATTTTGCCTCCCTAGCCACTGTAGCCATTTAGGTAGTGACCCAAGGGATGGAAGATCTCTCTCTCTCTCTCTCTCTCTCTCTCTCTCTCTCTCTCTCTCTCTCTCTCTCTCTCCCTCTCTCTCTCTCTGTGTGTGTGTGTGTTCATGTGTATATGTGTAGCTCTTTGTTTTTCTTTTTTTTTTTCTTTACCCTGCTGCCTCCCCTGGAACTGTGACTTTGAAATAAATAAATCTTTAAAAAGAAAAAAAAAGAAAATTTTTGAAGATGATGCTATTTGGGTTGCTTAAGCTGGTTGTTTGTATGGTATTTCTCTTTTATTTCCTTAATGACTTATACTAGTTTTTATTAATTTTGGTAATGTGCTTTAAAAACTCTTTTCCCTTATTTCTATTGTGTAGTTTTCTATGGGTATTTCATTGATGCCTGCCTGTTTTTACTTGCCTCTATTGTATGGTTCATTCTACAGTTAATTTTAGTTCTTAAGAAAGAAACTACAGGGGGCTGGCATTGTGGCATAGTGGGTAAAGTTGCCACCTGCAACCCCAGCATTCCATATTGGTGCCAGCTTGAGTCCAGGATGCCCTATTTGCAGTTCATCTCCCTGCTAATGGCCTGGAAAAGACAGCAATAGGTTGCCAAAATGCTTGCCCCCTGCACTTATATGGGGAATCCAGAAGAAGCTCCTGGCTCCTGGCTACAGACTGGCCCAGCTCTGGCCATTAAAACCATTTGGGGAATGAACCACTGGATTGATGGAAGATTCTCTCTCTATCTCTCTCTCTTTCTCTCTCTGTCTCAATCTCTCTCTCTCATTCAGATAAATAAATCAATTTTAAAAAAGGAAGCCATAATGACTGGTTTTCAATCACTTGAGGCTCTAAATTTTCTCTAAGCAGATCTCCAACTACTGTGACAATTTATATTGCATCTCCTGTATTTTTTGCTGTGTTTCCAAATCCAGTAATATTCCCTGACTGCCTCCTAATGTTTCCAGTTCCATGTGTCTGCTCACTTTGCATATCTCTAATCCTGTTCCTAAAACCCATATGTTATTTGTGATTTCAACATCTCCTTTATTTGGGACCCTTGTTCATTTTGATATTTTTGCCATTTAAAAAGTGTCATCCAAACCAGCTCTTTAATGCTTCTATTCCTTGTGTCAGCAGCATGTACCAGCTGTGAGAGTCCTCATCCCTTTTATGTACAGCACATCTCTCTTCAAGTCTCCTGCTGTGCCTGCACACCATGCCAGTCCTCATGTGTCCTCAGCCACTCTGTATGTAGCCCTAATTTTCCATAAATGCTAACCTCCCTTGTCCATACAACCTGTCAGAACTTCTGTGTCTCCAATCCTTCTCTTTATAGAGTGATCTTTCTCCTTCCCTGCAGTGACTTCATCCCTTTACTCCCAGTTCATGGAAGCCTTTGGGTACCACTCTGCCCTTTGCTTACAACTGTGGCTTCCTTCAGTTGTCTGCATGCTACTTACCTGAAGCCAATGTCTTACTTTTGTCTCTGGAACCCTTGTGATTCCAGCCCATGCCTTTTCTCTTGTGTCCCCATGTCCAGTGTCCATGCCCCATATTTCCTAATCCCATGTGCCTTCAAGAGCCTCCACCTACTGGGACAGCTTGGCTCTCTGTTTATCTACTAAAGAACATTGTGATTCCATTCAGGTTTTAGGCACTATGAATAAAGCTGTTGTATATGTTTTTATCCTAGGTTATGGGTTTAAGCTTTCAAGTTAGCTGGGTAAATCTATCAGAACATCTTTCCTGCACTGTATGATGATACTATCACAGGCTTTATAATAACTCATCCTGATATCTTGTGAAGGATTTAGCTATTTTGAACAGTAATGAATAATATTGTTGAATAATCTATATGCTAGTAAACAATTGGCACCATCATGATTGTTTATTTTATTTTATTTTATTTTTTGACAGGCAGAGTGGACAGTAGAGGGAGACAGAGAGAAAGGTCTTCCTTTTTGCCACTGGTTCACCCTCCAATGGCCGCCACAGTAGGCGCGCTGCGGCTGGTGCACCGTGCTGTTCCAATGACAGGAGCCAGGTGCTTATCCTGGTCTCCCATGGGGTGCAGGGCCCAAGCACTTGGGCCATCCTCCACTGCACTCCCTGGCCACAGCAGAGAGCTGGCCTGGAAGAGGGGCAACCAGGAAAGGATCAGTGCCCCAATCGGGACTAGAACCCGGTGTGCCGGCGCCGCAAGGCAGAGGATTAGCCTACTGAGCCATGGCGCCGGCCCCATCATGATTGTTTATTAAGACCATTTTATAAATATGTAGTGTTTCTACCTCATTGGCATTTAATTTTTATTTATTTTATGAAACATTCATTCTTTTATCTCACAATTCCCTATTTTTCAATATATTGTATGTATTTATTTCTAATCTGCATATATCCTATGTAAATATAACTCAATTTAGTTAGGTTTAAGTTGGAGGATTTATCACCTTACTAAATGTTACAGGCTTCATAAAATTTGCAGGCCATTCTTGTGGATATATGTTTTACAAGTATTACCTCCCATTGTGGGGCTTATCTTCTGCTATTTAAATAATATGTTAGAGAACATCTTTAGTTAACACAGCTCACATTATACATTTTTATGGATCATGCATTCAATGCTGTATGTAAAACCTCTCATATAAATAAATTCATGTCTTGTTTAAAAGGAGGGCAAAACAATGTATGTACATTTTGATTATATTTGTGTAAAAAATCTTGGATAAAAAAGGTGTCAAAACTATAATAACTGAGATTTTATCAAGCTAGAAGACCATGGGTGATTTTTTTCCTTTATTCTATAGAAAATGTTGTTCATTTTGGAAAAAAGAAATTCTAAAAGCATCAACATGAACAATAACATTTTGATTCCATCATCCATGAAAGTCACTGCCAATACTGAAGTAGGTTCTGCTTTGTTTCTGGATTTCCCCATTTAGCATATTCTTCAATTGATTGTATGGTGTTGATACACCATAATCTGCATATTTTATATTATAGATTGCTAGCAACTTTTCATTGTAAAAGAAATGACAGAGCCATGTTCTTACTCAAATTCGAAAAGCCCTTCCAGGGACTGGCTTTGTGGCCTACAAAGTAAAGCTGCAGCCTGCAACGCTGTTATCTCATATGGGCTCCAGTTCTCCAGGCTGTTCCACTTCCAATCCAGCATTCCACTAATGGCCTGGGGAACACATTTTAAATCTGTGTGGTGCAAACTGTTGAAATCTTTACTTAGCATATACTAAGTTGATCTTCTCTAAAGATAATTGAAAATGAATCTTGATGAAGAATGGGATGAGAGAGGGAGTAGGAGATGGGATGGTTGTGGTGAGAGGGAGGTTATGGGGGGGGCACTATAATCCAAAAGTCATACTTTGGAAATTTATATTTAGTAAATAAAAGTTAAAAAATCAAAATACAAAAAAAAGAATCCTAGGTGTTTAGCCCCTGCCACCCACATGGGAAACCTGGAAGAAACTCCTAGCTCCTGGCTTCATCCAGAGAGTTGGCATAGAGGTGGATGGAAGTCAGGAGAAGACAAGCAAAAGGGAGTGCTGTGGCTCTCCCCCCCGCAGGTAATCTGGGGGAATCCTAAAGCTGTGAACTCTATCAGCAGCATTCCTGACCTCAGTGCTCCCCTCCAGGGCAAATGAAATTTGTCTCGGGCCTTAGTCTTACACAGGTGTGGGCTCCCAGAGGAGGCACTGCTAGGCATAGAGGGGGAGCCCTCCCCTGTTTAACTCTCTTAATCTGAGCTCTGGGTTGAGACAGTGGAGGGGGAAGCTGAAGCCAAGGATTATGTGCTAACTGCAAAAGAGGGAACCTGAGGGGCCTAGTGAGAGAGTCAGAGGCCTTCCTAGTCCAGAGCTGACCATGGAAAAGAATGGGAATGGAAGACTGAGATTTTCAAGGCAGATATTCAGAAAGGCATGGGTTGGCAAGAGGAAAGAGAGAATCTGACAGCCAGGAGGGGGAAAGCAGCAGGCTGATGAGAGCTTTCGCAGCAGTGCAGGCGCAGGCTGGTGAGTGTGGAGGGTGGGTAGTGACAGTGCCCTGAGTGTGCCTGGGGCATAAAGGAGATGAGAGATGGGCAGTGGGCTGGTGGAGCAAAGGTGGGTGCATGAGTCAGGAAAGAGGGGATGGGTGATGGGAGAACAACAGGGTGGTGCATCTTTGGCTCTGTCACCTATTGCTACTGTCTGGATGTACACAATTTCCTTAAACAGAGGCAGGATACAGTGGCACCAGATGCCTGGAGTCTACAAGGGCTGGTAGGCAGAAGTGCATGCTCTACATCTTGGGGGGCAGGCAATGGATGAGGGTCCCGTGGGTATAAGCTCTCCTTGCTGGGGAACCAGCACAACACTGGAGCCACTCTGCAGCCACCTGGGGTCAACAGGAACCCCCAATTTCAGAGCAACCTGGTGGCTTTGATGGCCACCTCAACTCCAAGCTCTGCAGCCAGCTAGGGGCAGCCCTCTACAGTGCCCAGTGGTTCTGCCTTGCACTACACCCCAGGACACGATGCTGCCAGCTGGAGTTGAAGACCATGAGGATAGGGGAGCTTGGGAATAATATCACCAGAGGGATCTCAGGCCCTGTGCTGCCAGCACAGGTAAATCTACCTGCAGCACCAGTATCCCATATTCCCTACTAAGCCCATAACCCCATTCTCTGCAAATGATCCTGGGAAAGCAGTGGAAGATGTCCCAAGTGCTTGGGCCCCTGCACCCCCATTAAAGACCATCAAGATGGTTGGAGCTCCTGGCTTCAGCCTGGCCCAGCCAGTGGATGGAAGGTCTCTGTTTCTGCTTCTCCTTCCCTCTCTGTAACTCTGCCTTTCAAATAAATACATAAATCTCTTTTTAAAAAGTTAAAATTATCAACTTATTTTTCAAAGATGAGTGATCTTAAAACTATGGCTTTCAATGTGGTAAGCCTGGGCTTCAGCAGAAGTCAGCTTGTGAAGAGCCCGGGCAGCTCTGCCAAGAGTTGGATCACTGGAAATGGACCTGCCCTGGAGTCGAAGGATGCCCAGGTCAGAGCCACAGATCTTATTGGCTCTAAGCTGAAAAGCCCTTCACTCAGCCCAACTTCCAAAGTGACCACTGCAGCTGAGGGGATGGTCAAGTAAGGTCAGCAACATTGCAGGCAGAACTGTAAATTTCTTGTTAGAGATGCCCCCTGCCTTTACCTGGCCAGCTCTCCTCCCAGACCAGCCAAGTAATGAAAGTCAACAGAGTGCCTTCCCCTAGGAGGTTCACACCTCCCTTAGGATATACCACATGTGAAGAGATAGATAGGTCTGGGCCTCTTAACTTACAAGGCCTAAAGCCCACCAGATTATTATCAAGCCCCTTCTATCAGGTTCTATTTGCCTCTCAATCAGAAAACTTAATTGTAGCTTAGACAGCACCTTTCTTAGCTCCACTAATAATGACTCTGTCCTTTGTTCTAGACCCTGTCTAGCATACTTGGGCCTCATTCCTTCATAATCATAACCTCTACTCTACCACCAATGGCTCTACTCCCAACCTGTGTGTACTGATGGTCCTCTTCCCCACTTAATGCTGTATAATTGTTCAAACCTGGTAAATGCCACTCTTAGGATCATTGGTTACTATCCTCACTCTGTCTTTTATGACCTTGTCTAAATATGATCAGAGTCGGCAAACTTGGAAGGCTTCCATAGCCTTGGCAACTCATGACCACAGCCTAGGGTGGTTACTGGCGCCATAAAGTAGAGTGTCAATTTGTTGGTTCAACAACAGGAGCCACTGTGCACTTGTTTCTCATGTGGGATCTCTGTCCTTAATGTGCTGTACATTTTGATTTAATGCTATAACTAGTACTCAAACAGTATGTTTCAGTTTGTGTTTCTATGTGGGTGCAAACTGTTGAAATCTTTATACTAAATTGATCTGTATATAAAGAGAATTGAAAATGAATCTTGATGCAAATGGAAGGGGAGAGGAAGTGGGAGAGGGGAGGGTTGCGGGTGGGAGGGAAGTTATGGGAGGGGGCAGCCATTGTAATCCATAAGCCGTACACTGGAAATTTATATTCATTAAATAAAAGTTAAAAAAAAAACTATATCTGGTCTATACTTCTTGATCAAAGCATCCTGGTTAAATGAGTGATGATGTTTTCAATGATGTGGAGTCTTATTTTTATGGAATGTTTTAAACTTCAGACAATTGTGGTTTTTATACATATCAAAAATTCTAAATTAAATCTTTTAACTTTGGAATTTCCTGTTGCATTTCTTGAGGAATAATATTGCATATAATGCACTGTCAAAGTAGGGACATTTCAGTCTTCAAGGCTTCCCTCCTATACATTGACAATGCTACCTGTGTACCTGGGTCAATCATCACACTTGGAACTGAGTTTCAGGGCTGATTCTCATGGCCTGACTAGGCATCATTAGGTCAGGAAATGGGTTAAAAGTGGAAGGTTCTGCAGCCAATGCACTTGCAGTGCCATCTCATAGAGGCATTGGTTGGTGCCTTGGCTGCTTCACTTCCAATCCACTCCCTGCTAATGTGCATGGGAAAGCAGCAGAAAATGACACAAATCCTTGGGCCCCTGCAACCATGTGGAAGATTTTGAAAATGCTCTTCAATCCTGGCTTCAGATCAGCCCAACTTTGGCCATTTCTCTCATTTCAGGGGTGAACCAGTATAGAAGTTATCTCCCGCTCTGTGTCTCTCCTTTCTGTGTAACTCTGCCTTTCAAATAAGTAAATCTTTTAAAAAGTGAAAGGTTCTGCCATATAGGGAAGGACCCTGTGTGAGATTTAGAAATATTGAGGATGGGGTTATTCAGTAAGGACTAGTTGATTCTATCACTGGGATTATTTGATTCCATAAACCCAGAAGTATTTCCAGGCCTTTTCTTCCTCAAATGAGAGATCAAACAGGAATGGCTTGTTTTCTCCCCTTCTTTGTTGGAAATGAGCAGAGATGCCTGTCTTATCACCATTATTTCTCCTTTATTCTGTGACAAGTGAAACACATGGCTTTATGATAATACTGTATGGTATAAAAACTGTTCATGGTTTGATCCCCAGACCTTAAAGAAGGAATGATCCATCATTTTCTGTAGTATTCCTTGGCTGCAGTAAATTTGAGGGAAAAATGCAAGTAGATAATTGGGACTTAAATTGTAATACCATTTTATAGCTAGAACTATTGTTTCATGTGTATGGTAAATAGATATCCCTTATGTAGAGGCCTTTATGGCAGCTTAACCAACTACTACTGAGAGCCCACTGTAAGGCAAAGCCTGCCAATCTATTGCTGATCCCTTCTGGAGCATCATTCCAGTAAAGGAGACTTCCACTAGCTGTGGGGATCCCTTACTGCCCATAGTCTGCTTATTAAGATTGATTTATTTGGAAGGCAGAGTTAGAGAGAGAGAAAGAGAGAGAGAGAGAAAGAGAGAGAGAGAAGAGGAGAGGAGAGGAGAGAGAGGCCTTCTATTTGCTTGTTCAGTCCAAAAATGGCTGCAACAGTCAAATCTGAGCCAATCTCAAGCCAGGAGCCTGGAGCTTTTTCTGGGTTTCCCATGTGGGTTCAAGGTCCCAAGCACTTGGCCCATCTTTGCTGCTTTCCCAGGCCATTAGCAGACATCTAGATTATAGGGGAGAAGCTGGGACTTGAACTGGTGCCCATATGGGATGCTGATGCTGCAGAGAGAGGCTAACCTACTATGCCATGGTACCAGTCCCCCATAGAATCTTTGGAAAGGGAGAATCCAACCTCCAAAGAGGACATCAGTTGACAGAGGCTGGCATACCCTTGGGTGCCACTGAGGTAGGGAGGTGGGTATGCTCATGGAGATAAGATGAAGATGCTGGAGCAACTGGGGATGATATGGCACATTGCAGGAAGCTTGGATTGTGCATAGACATAGCCCAGACCTCATATGTCTTGTCCAGATTGAAAGTCTGGTCTGTGATGTGATGCAGATCCTGGGTGCTGAGACAGCCCAGGTGGTGCAGAGAACAGCAATGAAAGTGGCTAGGAGCTCACTTGTTTGTTGTTTGCTGTCATTTGTGTAGCTGCTCATGGAAATGACTAGAGTTCAGGATTTATAGTGCCCCCCCCTCAATAAATGCCACTCCTGTCTGGACCCATGTGTTATCCCTGGGTCATTAGATAAGAAATGGAGGTAATTTGGCTGTTGTCAAAATTGTGTACTGAATGGTGAGTAGCATAGTTTTTGTCTTGGATGCAGATCTCAAATATCCTGCCAACATCTATGATATCCAGAGTCACTACTTGCAGCCACAGCGTGGTCTACACCATGCACATTTCCTCACCCAGCAAGCCAAGCTAGTAGATGTGTAGACAAGATCAAGTGGGTGATGATAGCAAACATGCCACTCCCATGAGCTGAATGCAGACAGCAAATTAGCACTAGGGGCAGTATAGTTATTATAGCAGCATCCATCATCAAGGGAAGGGGCAGATGTTGTAGTTTTCAATGGAGTCCATTAGAGAACTTGGGAGTAGTGGTTGGGTTTATAGTTAGAGGCATATTGAATGGACAGAGGGGGTCAGCTCCCATTCTCAACAATGAACTTTTGCACTGAATCTATTTCTTTATGATGCTATTTTTGGAGTTTATTTTTCCCAGCTTTTTCTAGTGTTTTGTTTGTTTGTTTGTTTTTAAATGGGAAGTCTGCCTTATTGATTTTATATATTTCTTCTTCATAAAATATTTTTATATCTGATAATTTCCATCTACCACTCTTTTAATCACATGAATTCTTGTATAATGTGTTTTCATTTTCAATCATTTCCTAGTATTTTATAATTTCCCTTGAGGTTTATTTTTTCAATTCCATTACTTTTTTCCCACAATGCATTGCTTATTTTACACTTATATTACAACTTCTCAAGTATCCTTCTTGTTTTGGCTTTTAGAATTTATTTAATAAAACATTGAAAGAGAGAGAGAGAGAGAGAGAGAGAGAGAGAGAGAGAGAGAGAGAGATTGCCCAGCTTCCTAAATACTCACAACTGTTGGAGTTCATCCAGGCAAAATGGAGCCAGAAATTCAGTGTAAGTCTTCCACAAGGGTAGCAATGATGCAATTACTTCAGCCCTCACCTGCTTCCTACCAGGATGCATATTAGCAGGAAGCTGCAATGAAAGCAGAGCCAAGACTTGAACTTCAGTGCTCTAATTTTGATTTGGATATAACACACATCTTTTTTTTTCTTAAAAAAGTTTTATTTAATTTGATTTGATAGAGTTACAGAGAGAGGTAGAGACAGAGAGAGAGGTCTTCCATCTGCTGGTTCACTCCCTAAATGGCCACAATGGCTGGAGCTGTGCTGATCTGAAGCCAGGAGCCAGGAGGTTCTTCCAGGTCTCCCACATGGGTGCAGGGGCCTGTGTACTTGGGCCATCTTCTACTGCTTTCCCAGGCTGTAGCAGAGAGCTGGATCAGAAGAGAAGTAGCTGGGACTAGAAACGGTGCCCATATGGGATGCTGGCACTTCAGGCCAGCTCTTTAACCCCTGTGCCACAGCACTAGCCCCAACACACATTATCCTAACCACTAGACCAAATACTCCTAATTGTGGTCAGAGAAAATATCTTAAATGATTTCAGTTCATCAAGGTTTATTCAGGTGATTTTATGATGTAGCAAAATGTTTTCTGTGGAAAATGTTGCATGCACACTGAATGAAAGCCATATTCTCTTGATTAGTGTGATATATATCAATTAACTTTGTTGTTTTATCATATTCACATCTTCCATATCCTTTCCAGTCTGTTTCATAGTTGTGCCATCCATTACTAAAAGAAAGATATTGGCAAATCCAAATACTATTGTTGAAGACTCTGCTTATCCCTTTGTCTCGTTTTCCTAAAATGTTGAGCATTTCTGTAGGAGAAATATATATCTATATTTGTTATCTTATTTAAATTGTTTGACATTTCTATTGCTAAATGATGCCCTACTTTATCTTTAGTAACACTGTTTTAAAATTTTCTGTCTATTTTTGTGGTGGCCAGCCACTATAACTCTCTGTTACATTTTGGTATATCTTTGTTTCATCATTTAAATTTTCAGCTCTTTTTACATCTTAAACTTTTCTTTTTCTGTATACAATATATTATTTGATAACATTTATTTGAAGTCCACATGAAAACCTTTGACTTTGGAATATTTCTTTATTTAAAAAGCATAATGACAGAAAAAAGAAGAAGGGAAAGAGAGATACTTTTCATTTACTGTTTTAGTTCTCAAATATCCACAAATTTTAGGGCTAGACCATGCTGGCACCAGAATCCAGGAACCACTTTTAGGTCTCCCAAAGGGAGATGGCCTTCAGACCATATTGGCCATCATACATTGCCTCCCAGGCACATTAACAAGAAGATGAATCACAAGTGTAGAGCAGCAGAAACTCAAACCAAGCTCTATTTGAGATGCGGGCATCACAAGCAGTGGCTTAACCCCAAAATTCCCACCCCAATCTTTGCTTTTTAAAAACATTTTATTTTTAACTGACAAATAGCTACATATATTTGTAGGTAATTACATTATTTTTTGATAAACAAGATTATTTGTAAATCCAGTCAGCATACATAATTGATCTAAAAACTTCAAAAGAAAAAGAAGCTTTAAAATCACTTAGAAAGCTATCTCTAGGGAATTGATTTTCCTTAAACATTAACCAGACATAATCTAACCAGACACCATCTTAATTGGCAAAAGTTCCATAATCTGGAGGTGTGTGCTGCTTGCTGCTGCTCCACAGCAGGCTTACACTAAGAGTTGCACTATAAACTCTGAATGAAAAAAGAACATCTGCATTGTTTCCTCTTGGTAGAAGAGAAAATAAATCTCAGTTATGGGCTCAACCACAACACAACTAAAACCTGCATGAACTAGATCAAAATATTAATAACAGAATTCAAATATAAATAACTTGTATCTTATTCTAGGACACTTACAAATGGAATCCTCCTGTTCCTGTTTTCATTACCAGCTGGAGGGTTAGTTAACTTATGGTAGAATGAGGACTTATGCAAGGTATATTGCACAAAGCATTTTACTACAATGAAGACAAGTACAGTCTAGTTAGAAAACCAGATGTAAATGGTACATGTCTATGACAAGACTCTCCACCACTTGTGAATGTAGAAGACTAATTTAAAATGTTGAAACTACAATATATAAGTGTACATAGTGTATTCCATAGCTACCAGGTTTAATTTTTTAAGGGAACTGTAAGATACACAGTGGTTGAGACTTGGATCTTCACCCTTGTAAAAGTCCATGTTCTATCACCATGATGCATGGTAAGACCTAATAGCCCCACTCACTAAATATTTGGATCAAGGTATAACCAGTTTTCTTGAAAATGTCATTTTTAATCAATTCTAGAACATTAATACCTACACTACAAGTCATTAATACACAGCACATGCATCAAGAAAGCAAGAAATATCACCCATCTCTTCTGCATTTTAGGAATGTAACTCCTGAGCAACAGGGCTCACATAATTGAGATCTGTGAACATTTTTCATATTCATACTGAAAGATGTAATGAAATTTTACTGTGCAATATGTTGTAGGAAATATGTGCAATATATTATAAAATTTTTCTTACAAAAAGTCACAAGTTAAACCAAAGTATTTTACAGAATTCACTATAAAATGCCACAAAAACTGCTTCCACTAAAGCCTTCTCTCCCCACATACAGTGAACCAACTGGATGATTCTGAATGTGATGACAACACTTAGTGTGAATGGCATACACATTAATATCTTCCAAGAAATCCACTAAGTGTGACTCACTAGCCTCTTGAAGTGCACTGATGACTGCATTCTAAAACTTAAAATTGGCCTCAAGTTCTGGGCGATTTCCCTCATCAATCTTTGATAGTCAGCTTCCATATGAAAGGCTTGGTTGATTTCTGTTAATGTTGAATCTCCAAAAGTACCAGGATCTGGGCCTGTATATAATGAGGCTTATTTGCTCTACCAATAGAGGAAGCACTTTTCCTGGCATCTTTGGTGGCCAGCTGTTTGTAGGATGAGGGGCTTTCCCTACATAAGACAAGTGCACCTACATAAGACATGTGCAGCTCGCTTACTTTGGGCTATTTTCTTTGACCTAATATTGTAGTCTGAGGTTGCTTCTCCAATTGTTGCACCAATTTTGCTTCCCAGGGAAGATATTCAGTTCCTAAGCAAAGAAGTAATGCTCTCTCAATGAACAAATTGCTCTGTACTCAAAATGTGATTTTTTATTGTTTTGCTATTTTATGAGTAATTTATTGGTACATTGGATTCTCAAATCATGATATATACATGGTAATTAATACAACACAATCCTATTCATTGTCATTTATAGACACAATTCAAAGAATGCAATACTTCCCTGCCTTCCTCCTCCCTTTCCTTTTCTTTCTTGCTTCATTTCTGTTTGAATTTTTGATACTACATTTCACTTTTTTAAAGAATCATTTTATTTATTTGAAAGACAGAGCTACAGAGAGAGTTAGAGACAGAGAGAGAGATTTTTCATCTGCTGATTCACTCTCCAAATGTCCACAATGGCTGGAGATCACCAATCCAAAGCCAGGAGCCAGGAGCTTCTTCCAGGTCTCCCACATGGGTGCAGGGGCCCAAAGTCTTGAGCCATTCTCCATGGCTATCCCAGGCCACAGCAGAGAGCTGGATCAGAAGTGGAGCAGCTGGGACTAGAACCAGTGCCCACATGGGATGCCAGCTCTTCAGGCCAGGGCTTTAACCCATTGCACCACTTCAAAAAATAGAGTTCAACAAATAAAAAATAAAAACAGCATAGTTCATCAGGAATATAGACAAAGGCTATAAATAAAAATCAAATAAACAATGTCCATTTCAATTATATACAGTAAATACTAAAATAATCACAGATCACTGCAACCATAGTACATCATTCTTAACCATTGGTTTGTCAAAGATATAAAGTTTGACAAAGTTCCATTTGCAGTGATAGTCATACAGTAATGTCCTTTTTGTTTTTTTGTTTTATTTTTAAATTTTAGCCCCCACTGGCCTAGAAATGTTTCCTTTTAAGGTTTGGGTCTCACTGGCCCCATGGCTCACTAGGTGAATGCTTTGCCTGCGGTGCTGGTACTCCAGGTTTTAGTCCCATTTGGGGTGCCGGTTCTGTTCTGGTTGCTCCTCTTCCAGTCCAGCTCTCTGCTGTGGCCAGGGAGGGCAGTGGAGGATGGCCCAAGTGCTTGGGCCCTGCACCTGCATGGGAGACCAGGAGGAAGCAGCTGGCTCCTGGCTTTGGACTGGCACAGCGCGCCGGCCATAGCAGCCATTGGGGGGATGAGCCAATGGAAAGAAGACCTTTCTCTTTGTCTCTCTCTCACTGTCTAACTCTGCCTGTCAAAAAAAAAAAACAGTTTGGGTCTCTACTGTCAGAGATTTGGGATTCAAAAGGCTTCCATAACCTTGGCAGCTAATGTTCAGAACCTCAGGTGATCACTGATATCATACATGAGTGTTCATTGTTAAATTAACAACAGGAGTCACTGCATACTTACTTCCCATGCAGGACTTCTGTCCTCAATGACTTGTATTATGAGAATTAACTATAAAACTTGTTCTCAGTTTTATGTGTGTGTGTGCAAATTATTGAAATCTTTACTTAGTACAGAGTCTTCTGTGTATAAAGTTAATTGAAAATTAATCTTAATGGAAAATGGGACTGGCAATGGGAGAGGGAGGAGTAGGTGGAGTGGAGTAGGGGTGGGAAGGTGGGTATAGTGGGAAGAATTACTATATTCCTAAAGTTGTATTTATGAAATTTGTACTGATTAAATAAAAGGTTTCTTTGGGAAAAACAAAAGTTTGGGTCCCTGGTTTGCAAACTGAGGCATGCATCCAGACCAATAATAATACAATCAACAGTCAGAAGAACGGTGTGAAGATTATTTGGATAGCTTTTTCCTAGGATTTATTATACAATTTATTTGAAAAGCAGAGTTGCAGTGAAGGAGGGAGGGAAGGTTCCCTCCTCAAATGGATGCAATGGTCACCATTGGACCAAGCCAAAGCTGTGAGCCTGGGAATACTTCCAGGTCTCTCGTATGGTGGCACTGTCCCAAGCACTTGGGTTACCCACTCAGGCACATCAGCAGAGAGCTGGACCTGAAATGGAGTGGCCAGGACTTGGACCTGGACTCATGGAATGCCAGTGTTGCATTCATTGATTTAACCAGCTGAGCTCAAATACCAGGCCTTGAATTGCTTTTGTCATTTCATGCTGGGAGATGACCACTGCTGGAGAGGATGACAGTGTTTTCTGTCTAAGGCTGCATGTCAGCAACAGGATAAGGAAACTCTCCAACATCAAGTAACAAAAGCTATTCAAGGGGCCCGGTATTCTGGTTCAGTTGGTTAAGCCACCACCATATAAGTACTATTTTTCTTTCTAGTTTTAAGAACAAGGCAAAATTGGACTGCATGGGAAAGCAGTGGGAATACTCATCCCTGTTAATTGTTTCTTTTATCATAAAATGTGATACTTGAAGCCTTTGAATTTCCTTATATTTGGCCATCTTACTCATTTTAATTTGGCCTGTGGATTTACACTTTATCTAGCCAAATATTAACTTCCAAAAACTTAGTTTACTTTTAATATGTTACTTATTCTGTTAGAGTCACTCTGCCCCCTATGGAATAATTGGATTCACTTGACCATGGAATATTGAAGCATTTGTTATAATTAAAATGAAGTGTAATAAGTGAATACCTTATTCTTTCTTCTCTTTTCTTTTTGCAATTTTGTTTAAATTTAGGGCTATCCATAGCTATAATTGTAATTTGGGACACACTATTGATTTCACCCATGAAATTTTGAAAATAGGTGCATATTGGAAGCTGTGAAAGTTAATTTTAATAAAGATTTTTTTATTTTAAAGGCAAAGTTAGAGAGAGAGAGATGGATGGAGCAAGGGAAGGAGGAAGAGAGAGAGACAGACAGAGACAGAGAAAGATCTTCCATCTGCTAGTTCATTGCCCAAATGGCTGCAGTGGCCAAGATTGGGCCATGCTGAAGCCAGGAACCATGAGCTTCATTCAGATCTCCCAAATGAATGCAGGGACCCAAGCTCTTGAGCCATCCTCTATTGCTTTTCCAGGCAAGTTAGCAGGGAGCTAGATTGGAAGTGGAACAGCCAAGGGTTGAACCAGCATTTATATGGGATGATGGCATCATAGGCTCTGGCTTACCCCATTAAACCACAATGCTGGTCTCAACAGTTAATTTAGATCCTGTTCAATGGAAACACCATAGTCCATCAGTGTCCTTTTAAATCTGTTTATTATTTCATTAAGCATTATAATTTCAACTTGGATCAAAGTATAGGCTTTTTAAAAACACACACATATACACAAGAATAATTTATTCATTTTTGTATTTTCTTTCCCTTTCTCTGATTTCTAGATTTTAATGGACATATTTCTAGTTTTTTATTTTTCATTTATCTTATTTCTCTCCTTTTATCATTTAGGCATTTGGGCACATAAAACCACGGTTTTTAATTTCTCTATTTTTTTGAAAATTTCTTTTGTGGAGCTTATGGGTGGGTACAATAAAGTAGGTAGGGATTGGGTATATGACTTTGCCAAAGTCACCATGGCACATTACAACAGATGGGATGGTTTAATTTACCAGATGTTGTTTCTCACAGTCCTGCACATTGGAAGTTCGAGATCAAGGTGTCTGCAGGCTTGGTGACTTCTGGGACCTCACTCCCTGGCTTCCAGTCAGCCACCAACTTGCTGTGTGCTCACATGGTATTTCCTCTGTCCATGTGAATTCCTGGTGGCTCTCCTTATAAGGACAGTTGTGAGTCTGGATTAGGACCTCACACTTGACATCATTTTTCTTCTGTTACATCTTTAAAGGTCCTGTCTCTAAACACAATCACATTGGGGGTGAGGGCTGCAAGATATTCACTTTTGGGAGAATCAGTTCAGCCCATTACAGTGAGAGGTCCCTGTGCTCTGCCTCAAAGAAGCCAGGTCTGAGGAGGAATTAGTGTTTGAAATGAGGGTTAGGATTCTTCATAATATTATTTTCTATGCTGTCTCTCATATGCACACACACACAGTTACAAACTCCTGTGTATGCATACAAAAAATATAAATGTTGCCGGCGCCGCGGCTCACTAGGCTAATCCTCCGCCTTGCGGCGCCAGCACACCGGGTTCTAGTCCCGGTCGGGGCACCAATCCTGTCCCAGTTGCCCCTCTTCCAGGCCAGCTCTCTGCTGTGGCCAGGGAGTGCAGTGGAGGATGGCCCAAGTGCTTGGGCCCTGCACCCCATGGGAGACCAGGAGAAGCACCTGGCTCCTGCCATCGGATCAGTGCGTTGCGCCGGCCACAGCGTGCCTACCGCGGCAGCCATTGGAGGGTGAACCAATGGCAAAAGGAAGACCTTTCTCTCTGTCTCTCTCTCACTGTCCACTCTGCCTGTCAAAAAAAAATATATATATATATATATATATATATATATATATATATATACATATATATATATATATATATATATATATATATATATATATATATATATATATATATATATAAGTCTAAATGTTGCATTCAGGTAAAATCAACATAGTAACCAATAAAATTGAATATTAGAAAATATTAAAATGGAAAAGAAATAGGAAAATGACAACACAGGCAGTTATATAAGAGTACATATGATTCCATCATTCATCGTTCCCAAAACACATGCATCATAGTAAGAGAAACAAAACTAAAACTATTCTTTACAGGAATACAGACCAGTTTACAAGGGGGATGTTGTCCTAATTATTTTATAAACTTTGAATTAATGTTAATCTGTTTGAAATTATGATTATACTACAAATAGGAAAGATAGGTTCTGAGAGAGTATCAATCTATTACTATAGCAACAGGTTTAATATTTTCTTTTATCTTTGAGCATCATCTACTAAAGTAACTGCAGAGTGGTTCATTATGGATTTTTCAATTCCTTGCCAGTTTTATTTTAAAGATTTTATTTATTTGAAAGAATTACAGAGAGAGGTAGAGATAGAGAGAGGTGTCTTCGATCTGCTAGTTCACTCCCCAGATGGTCACAATGGCCAGAGCTGTGCCAATCTGAAGCCAGAAGCTAGGAGCCTCTTCCCAGCCTCCCATGTGGGTGCAGGGGCCCAAGGACTTGGGCCACCTTCTACTGATTTTACAGGCCACAGCAGAGAGCTGGATTGGAAGTGGAGCTGCCAGGGCTATAACTGATGCCTATATGGGATGCCCGTGCTTCAGGCTAGGGCTTTAACCCACTGCACCACAGTGCTGCCCCCCCCCACCTTGCTATGTTTCACATAATAACATTTTAAAAATCATGGCTAGATTTTTTAAATTTATTTATTTTCTTTAAAAATAGAGTTCCAAGCACTCCTGCCCAGAATCAACCCTTGGGACATTTGGATCTGGCTAAAAGGTCCATGAGAGTCTCACAGGCATGGAAAGCCATGACACAGTGGCAAAAAACAATCTAAATGAAAGATCCTGGTGAACAAGACCCCAGCAGAATGAACAGGCCATCAAAGAGAGAGGCGCCTTTCTTTGAAGGGAGGAAGGAACCTCCACTGTGATACGGCCTTGACTAAATAAGTTCAGAGTCAGTGAACTCAAGGGGCTTCCATAGCCTAGATAGCTCATAGCAAGAGTCTCGGGTGATTGCTGACATCGTAAAAAAAGAGTGCCAATTGTTAAATCAATAACGGGAGTCACTGGGTACATCCATGAGGTGACTCAGCCTGTGCTTCTGAAGATCACTTTTCAGCTTGTAGTGCAATAGCAGAAGGCCACTGTGTGACTCTAGGTGTACAAAATATGGTTCCAGATGCTCTGTGAACAATGTGGCTGCTTCAACATGGGAATGGGTGTGCAGACCATGTGATTTGGGAGGGGTGTGATGGTGTGATATTAGTTCCTGGAAGTCAGTTCTAGATGCTATCTCTGTACATGTTCCTGATCCACAGTGACTACAGGATGGCATTAGGTATGTGGGCCACGAATACTGGAAGTTCTATGGGGTTGAATCTAGGTTGTTGCTCTGTCACAGTTTATTCATCTCTAAGATGAGAATACTGACACTACTAGCAAAATGTCCCTAAATTCCAAGAGAAATCATTGTGAAATGTGTGCTAGCTGCCTTGTGCTACATGGAAGTTGTATTTGTAGGGTTTCATGTTGTCTCCTATATAAGTGAAGCTTCTGGTTCCCTCCTGCACTGTGTTACCTGTCTAGTCCTTCTGGTTTTAGTTTACAGCAGTTTATACAAGATCTATTTTCTAAGAACAGGAAGTTATACAATGAAAATTTGGGTGCTGGATAATATTTTCATTTCCCTCGGAAGAACTTAGTTTATATTGCATGAAAAACCAAGCTCCATAAATAGAAATTGTCTCTGAAAAAACAACTCTCACTGGATTTTTTTCTTAGTGTTTCAGAGTAGGGACAAACTAAGCCCTGACTTGTGTCAACCATAGCTTTACTTGGCCCAAAGAGTTACTGATCAGGCTGACCAGAATCAACATGACTTGATTGATGCTACCTTGCCTTGTCCATAGGTTATCAAAGACTGGTGACATTGAATTATTTGGACCAACTTTCACAAGGGAGGTATAATTTGTTGAAGAGGACTTACAAGGGGCTATGAAATATTACTTTTATAAGCAGGGTTTTGAGGAAGGGGGCTATGGTGCTGTAAGTCTATGATTTGAAATAAGAAAGTTAGACTGTATGAAATTTTAACTGCTAATATGATTCTTAAAATATTAATGAAATATAATTCTGTGTGAACATGTAAGCAAAAATTTAAAACATGCAGATATGATCTTCAGACAATTTATTTGTGGAATTCAGATGACCTCTCTTCATGCCAGCAGCTTTAGTAAGAGCCAACTGATTTGCATATATAATGTGTATGAAAACATCTACATGTTATTGTAAAATTGTACTGATTTTATTTCACATGAAGTTCATTTCGGACCTACTCACAAACATGTATCAGCATTTGATGCATAAGTACTCAAAAAACTTTCTGGATTATGGCTGGCGCCACTGCTCAATAGGCTAATCCTCCACCTGCAGTGCTGGCACACCAGGTTCTAGTCCCAGTCAGGGTGCTGGATTCTGTCCCGGTCACTCCTCTTCCAGTCTAGCTCTCTGTTGTGGCCCGGGAAGGCAGTGGAGGATAACACAAGTCATTGGGCCCTGCACCCGGATGGGAGACTAGGAGAAGCACCTGGCTCCTGGCTTCATATCAGCATGGTATGCCAGCCGCAGTGGCCATTGGAGGGTGAACCAACTGTAAAGGAAGACCTTTCTCTCTATCTCTCTCTCTCACTCTCCACTCTGCCTGTCCAAAAAAATTTTTTTTTACTAAATTAGAAAAGAATAATTTCACTTGTAAATCAGGTAACATTTTGGGATGGGCTTAACTGACAGTTCAATCTAGGTTCACAAATAAGGTTTTAGCCCTCTGGTACCTGGATTGAGCCTGGTGTCTTAAAGATGACATCACTCACATGTCTGGTGTTTTGTTCTGGCTCTAACATATTCTCTCTGTTTCCAAGAGGCATGCCCCAGGTTTCTTCACAAGACCACTGTGTCAAAAAAGGAAAACTACTAGACACATACTTCTAAAAACTATGCTTGTATCATATTTTCTGATATCCCATTGGCTAAAGCAACTGAAATGGGAAAAATCAAAGGTCATTGTCAGGAACAGCCATGAGGGCATGGATAAATGAAGTGTCATCTGAACCATTATGGAGACGTGTGCTACAATAAACATCTATTTTGAACATTTTCATTAAAGTTGAAGGCAAAAAGGTGAGATAACAAGATGTATACTGTTTATGGAATGTAAGCAAGAAGTACTCTAATTGAAATGCTAGGGAGCATCTGTATTAACAGGAAAATAGTTAACACCACTCAAGTATTTTTTCTATAGAGTAAATTCTACTGACAGCATTAGGTTTCTTTCTTTGGTTTACTGTAATTTATTTGTACAACAATCCTTAAATTTTTAAATTATTTCTTTACAGTAACATTTTCACACAATTATCAAATAGATGTTTCCATTAACTCTATAATGACTTGTTCTTAATTTCTACTCATTAATAGAACTGCTGGTATTCTTCTAAGAAGGTGCTCCTTCCTGCCTTTTCCCGTGACTGAAGGGTTATTCCCCAACAGCAGGTGGATTATGTTTTGCTTTACCACCTAATGTGTTCATTTTTTATCACCTAATGGGTCCATGTTTTCTCTATTCTATTCTGTCATAATGTCATTTGACATAGTAGAATCTCTGATCCATACTAGTTTTCTCAAGACTGTTGCCGTTCACCTTCTCTTCTAGGGATAACACTGCAAACCTCTCTGTCACACAAAATAAAATACATATCCAGTAAGTTATTTACTTAATTATTCATCAGCTTATTTTGCATTATATTTTAGGAGTTTTATAAAGGTTCATTAATGAAAATGGGAAAGTGAGCATAAATAAAATTCAACATTAGAAACTGCATAAAAAAGGTGATGCTGATGTGGCTACAAGACATTGGAGTCACCTAAGTTTAGTGAAAAGTGATCCTTGATTTTTCTGTTGCCACAGCAAAAGACATGTTTGATATATGATTCTAATTGTGACTTAGAAGAGAATGTGGTGAATTCTTGGGGCACAGGAAGGGTGAAACAGAGTCTAGATGGACATATAGATGACTCTGCAACAGAGAATGACCTAGAAGAAGGTGACAATAGGGGCAGTCCACTGACCTTGGTCTCCATAAGTGAGCAAAAAGTCCTTTCTGGGTCTGGGCTGCTCAACTCAGCATCTGCCATATCCTCACATCACAGAAGAAATATTTGAAGCATCTATTTTTAAAGCTTGTTCTCTTCATAACACATGTCAAAAGGACACATACTTTTTTCTCTTTTTAAAATGCCGTGTTTACCTTGAATGAACAGCTTAAGTGTAGTTTTTAAATTATCATGTTCAGGGAGTTGCTGTGTTGGAAACAAACTAAGACACCATTCGCAAGCCCTGCATCCCTTATCAGCATGCCACTTCAAGTTCTGGCTACCACACTTGCTATCTAGCTTCCTGATCATGTACCTGGGAGGCTCTGAATGATGCCTTCTGTGGTTGGGTGCCTACCACTCATATGGGAGACCAAGATGGAATCTCAGCTCCTGGTTTTGGGCTGACTTAGCCCTGGCAGTTGGGGGCATTTGTGGAGTGAATCAGTGGATGGAAAATCAGTGTCTCTGTCTCTCTGTCTTTCTTTCTTCCCTTTCTCCCTCCCCTCCTCTTTTCCCCCTTTCATAGAAATATCTCTTAAATATATCTTAATTATACTTATATCAGAAATTTCATATTTATTATTTTTTTACTTTTTTTTACAGGCAGAGTGGACAGTGAGAGAGAGGAGAGACAGAGAGAAAGGTCTTCCTTTTGCCATTGGTTCACCCTCCAATGGCTGCCATGGCTGCCACGCTGTGGCCAGCACACTGCACTGATCCAAAGGCAGGAGACAGGTGCTGCTCCTGGTCTCCCATGTGGGTGCAGGGCCCAAATACTTGGGCCATCCTCCACTGCCTTCCCAGGCCATAGCACAGAGCTGGCCTGGAAGAGGGGCAACTGGGACAGGATCTGGCTCCCCGACCGGGACTAGAACCTGGTGTGCTGGTGCCACTAGGCAGAGGATTAGCCTATTGAGCTGTGGCACCGGCTTATTATTTGTTTTCTATGAAAATTCTGGGTACATGTTTGACACAGGAGTTAAAATACAGCTTGGGGTGCCCACATCTCATATCAGTGTCTGGGAGCAAACTCTGATTTGGCTTCCAATTCTAGCTTTCTGCTAATGCACACCCTTGGATGCAGCAGGTAATGGCTCAGGTAGTTGGGTCCCAGCCACCAAAAAGGGAGACTGAGGCTGATCTCCAAGCTCTGAGCTTTACCTTGATGGAGCCTTGGCCTTTCATGGAGTGGTGATCAATAGCTGTCATTTTGATGGAGAATCTAGTCAATGTCATAAGCTTAATCTTTGGAACAACATTGGTATTTTCACATAGAGCACATCATCATGTACTGTGAACATTGTTCTAAGCAATATTTTTCATATGCCCAGCAATGCTCATTATGCATTTCCTTAAATTCTGCCTCTAAGATGATACCTATTGATTTACAAGTATATTGAATGCATTTTTTCAACTATTTTATTGTAACAGGGTAAAGAACTTCTCATTGCCTTTCATAAATAAATCAATGAAGCTCATAATGCTTTCATTAATTTTTAGTAAGTTTTGTAAAGTACTAGATTAAGTATGTCTTGAAACACTGGAAAAATGGCCAGGCATCAGGAGCTTCTTCTGGGTCCACCACATGGGTGCAGGGGCCCAAGGACTTGGCCATCCCCTGCTGCTTTCCCAGGCATATTAGCAGGGACCTGGATCAGAAGTGGAGCAAAGGGACTCAAACTGGCACCCATATGGGATGCTGCAGCTTCAGTCCAGGGCTTTAACCCCCTGTGCCACTACACCATCCTCAAGTAAATAATTTTAAAATAAATTTTGCATATATATTTCTATGATCCTATATGTATTTTGTACTAATACTAAATTGTATGTTTGTAGCCCCAAAATTGCTTGACATTTTTTCAAACTCATTTAATTAGTATATTCTGCTATTTCACCATCTTAAAAATTAGTGATAAAAATAGATTTATGAATCATTAAAATGATTATGGACTAGGACTGTGGTTCATAGTTGGAGAAAACATTTTATTGTAATAAAATACATTATTGAACACTGGATATTTTAAGTGCACATTTTAGTGGCATTAAATATTTTTGCATTACACAGCAACCATCACATTCCATCTACAGAATTTTTTAATTACTCACAAGTAAAACTTTGAATGCATCAAAAGGTAATTCCATGTTTCCCTCCATTACAGACCCTGTGATCACTTCTCTACTGTCTTTCTTGAATTTGTCTACTCTAGAAACCTCATATAAGTAGAGTCATACAATAATTGTACTCTTACTACTGGTCATTTCTGGTAGTATTATGTCTTCAAGTTTCATCCCTTGTTCTGGTAAATGTAAAACTTATAAGATAATTCTTCAGGCCGGTGCCGTGGCTTAACAGGCTAATCCTCCACCTTGCAGTGCTGGCACACCGGGTTTTAGTCCCGGTTGGGGAGCTGGATTCTATCCCGGTTGCCTTTCTTCCAGGCCAGCACTCTGCGATGGCCTGGGAAGGCAGTGGAGGATGGCCCAAGTGTTTGGGCCCTGCACCCACAAGGGAGACCAGGAAAAGCACCTGGCTCCTGGCTTCAGATCAGCGAGATGTGTCCATCCACAGTGGCCATTGGAGGGTGAACCAATGGCAAAAAGGAAGACCTTTCTCTCTGTCTCTCCACTCTGCCTGTCAAAAAATAAAATTAAATTAAAAAAAGATAATCTTCAATTCCAAATATATTTCATTGTATGTTGCTCTCATTTGAACATAACTTTCAGGTTATCTCCCCATGTGAGGCATTAAGGCAGGAAAATTAATCTGAGAGTGGTGTTTAGAGGTGGAACCTTTGGGATGGGATTAGGATTAGAGGAGATTATCATTGTTTTATGGAAAGGTGGGGTGCTTCTATCTTTTGTTTATTGTGAATAATGTTGCTTTGAGCATGTGTGCACAAATATCTGTTCTTTTTAAAATCTTATTTAAGGCATACAAATCTCATGTATTTCATATACACAGATTCCAGAACATAGTGATGTTTTCCAACTTGAAGGACCCTTATGGGGGAGAGGGACAAGAAACTAGGCCTGGGCAGATATCAGGGGCTTCTTAAGAGGTTAGATGTTCCCCAGGGTCCAGCGGGCACGTTCTCTGGGAAGGAAAAGTCTATCCCCTTTAGAGAACCTCTAGGCATGCCCAGAGCAGAGCTGCCACTCCCCCTTCGGAGAGTCTCAGTACTCTCCTCAGCATTCTCCTCAGCTGGTTCCCTCAGCACTCTCCTCAGCATTCTCTTCAGCTGGTTCCCTCAGCACTCTCCTCAGCATTCTCCTCAGCTGGTTCCCTCAGCACTCTCCTCAGCACTCTCCGGTATGCTAATTGTCCCTCCGAACCGGCCAATCCCATATGCTAATTTGTTGACTATATAACCTGTGTGAAACTGCCGCTCAAGGCTCCTCACCGCCTTAGGTGGGGGCCCGTTTGCACAAACGTACAATAAATACCTCATGCTTTTTGCATCAACTGGTCTGGAGTCTGGATTTTTGGGCGTCCTCTCGAGCAAGTGGGCATCTCTACAACTGAGAGGTCCAACATTTTGGCGCCCAACGTGGGGCTCGAGGTCGCCCTCAGACCCATTCTCTGCAGGACCAGTTGGAGGTATAATTAAGTGTTTTCTGTTTGTTGTTCTTCGTCTTGAGTATTCTGATTCTGACTGGAGTATTCTGACTGGCCAGTATCTGACCTGACTCTGTGGGACCAGTGGGGGAGGCAGGCGTGCCCAGCAACCCCTGGTCCGTTCCCCGGAGGACGCTCCGGGTTATGAGGGGAAACCCTCGGTCCGTTCCCCCGGAAGACGCACCCGGGGTGGTCTGGGTGGTCTGGAGGTGGGTCGGAGACCAAGTCTCCCTCCTTCCCGGGGAGGGCTGGTCAGGCAGCCGCTCCCAAAAACTAGCGCAATAGCGTTTGATTTGTCTTAGCCATGTGGTTTGTCTTGCTTATTGTATATGTCTGTGCATTGGCTGTTCTTTTTGTTTGGGTTAAAATCCTTGCACACATGGGTCAACAAATAACCACCCCTTTAAATCTCACTCTAGATCACTGGAAGGACATTCGAGAACGCGCGCGCCACCTCTCAGTGGAGATTAAAAGGAAACAATGGGCAAAATTCTGTTCCTCAGAGTGGCCGGCCTTCGAGGTCGGCTGGCCAAGGAACGGCACTTTTAACCTCGATATTATTTTACAGATTAAGGTGCGGGTCTTTCAGCCAGGATCCAATGGGCACCCTGATCAGGTGCCCTACATTACTATGTGGGAGGATCTTTCACGTAATCCCCCTCCCTGGGTAGAACCCTTCTCCTTCCCGACGGAGCCCATACGGACCCCGTTACCCCCTCCTCCTATCCCGGTTGTGCCAACCTCCTCCCTATACCCTCTGAAGGAGATTCGAGATTCAAAACCTGACAAGCCACCGGTTCTTCCGGCTGATCAGGACTTTCTGCTCTTTGACTCTCCCCCACCCTATCTTCCCGGCCAGCCTGCTCCCCCGCAGGAACTCACACAACAACCAGAGCGGGATGTGCAACCTTCTGCACCATCCCCTGATTCCACAAGGGCAGGGGAAGAAGTCTCAGCGCCTTCCCCGCCCTCCAGCCGCCTGCGCCTCCGTCGGGGGCAGGCAGGGGGCTCGGGAAGCGTTTGGACTTCACAGGCTTTTCCTCTTCGCTCGGTGGCTGGCCAGATGCAGTACTGGCCATTTTCTGCTTCCGATCTTTACAATTGAAAACCCATAACCCCTCTTTCTCTCAGGACCCCCAGGCTCTGACTGGGCTGATCGAGTCAATTTTTATTGACTCGATCAGCCCACCTGGGATGATTGTCAGCAGCTTCTGCAGACCCTCCTCACTACTGAGGAAAAGCAGCGTGTCTACCTTGAGGCACGGAAAAACGTCCCTGGAGCAGATGGCCGACCGACCCTACTGCTAAACGAAATCGAGGAGGCGTTTCCCTCAACCCGTCCTGATTGGGACTATACCACCGTTGCTGGTAGGGAGCGACTTTGTCTTTATCGCCAGATTCTCCTTGTGGGTCTCAGAGGGGCTGAAAAGCGCCCCACCAATTTGGCCAAGGTACGTGCAGTAGTACAGGGGGCTCAGGAAACGCCAGCAGGCTTCCTAGAAAGATTAATGGAAGCCTACCGTATGTACACCCCTTTTGACCCCCTGGCAGAGGACCGGCAGGGAGATGTAATCATGTACTTTATAGGACAGTCAGCGCCGGACATCCGCAATAAATTGCAGCGGCTAGAGGGGCTTCAGGGGTATACTATACAAGATTTAATAAAGGAGGCAGAAAGGATTTACAACAAAAGGGAGACCCGAGAGGAGAAGGAGGAAAGGATCCGCAAGGAGCAGGAGGAAAGGGAAGACAGAAGAGACAAAAGACGTAATCGAGAGCTTAGTAGAATTTTGGCCACCGTAGTGCAGGATATAGAAAGGAGTAGACCAGGACAGAATAGGGACTTGGGAGACAAACGAAAGCCTCGGGTGGAAAGAGATCAATGTGCCTATTGTAAAGAAAGAGGACACTGGGTCAAAGACTGCCCGAAGAAAACACAGGGACCAAAGAGGAGACCAGTTCCAATCCTGTCCCTGGAAGAAGACGACTAGGTGAGTCAGGGCCAGGAGCCCCCCCCCCTGAGCCCAGGATAACCCTTGAAGAGGGGGGCAGACCGGTAACCTTCCTGATTGACACGGGAGCCCAGCACTCGGTACTGACTTCAGAAAAAGGGCCTTTAAGCTCACAGATTTTCCTCAGGCCTGGGCAGAGACTGTGGGAATAGGGCTGGCCATCAACCGGCCTCCCTTGATCATAGATCTGAAGCCCATGGCCATTCCCGTATCAGTTCGTCAATATCCGATGGGCAAGGAAGCTAAGGAAGGTATCCGGCCACATATCCGGAGACTGTTACACCTAGGCATTTTAAAAAACCTTGTCGTTCACCTTGGAACACCCCCCTACTACTAGTAAAGAAGCCTGGTACGGGTGACTACCGCCCGGTACAGGACTTGCGGGAGGTTAACAGGAGAACGGAGGATATGCATCCCACAGTGCCCAACCCCTACAATCTGCTAAGTACCTTGCCTCCGACCCACGTATGGTACACTGTGTTAAATCTAAAAGATGCATTCTTTTGTTTAAGACTGAGCCCTCAGAGCCAATCCATCTTTGCTTTTGAGTGGAAAGACCCAGAGACCGGGTTTTCAGGACAACTCACCTGGACAAGGTTGGCCCAAGGATTTAAAAACTCGCCTACCTTGTTTGACGAAGCTCTGCACCTAGATTTGGCCGACTTCCGAGTCAACCATCCGGACCTGGTCCTCCTGCAATATGTGGACGACCTCCTCCTTGCCGCTGAAACTGAGCAGAGCTGCCACTCTCCTCAGCATTCTCCTCAGCAATTCATTGCCCCGGGCACCAACGAGGAGACGACCTCGTAGCAAGGGGAAACAGGATGGCAGACGAGGCCGCTAGGGCGGCAGCCCTGAGCCAACAGGTGCTCCCGTTAAAGATAATTGAGCCCACCCAAGTATCGAGGGAACCACCTTTCCTCTATTCGGACCAAGACTTAGATACGATCCAGCGGCTCGGTGCAGAGTATGATGAACAAATAAGGGTTTGGAGGCTCGGAGAGAAAATAGTCTTGCCACACCAATTGGCTAAAGAAATAATTACCAGCCTCCATCAATGGACTCATTTGGGACACAAAAAGCTAAAAGCAGCCTTACAGGAAGATAGGCAGTCTTACTACATCCCCGGACTTGACTCTTTAGCCCAGCAGGTGACTGAATCCTGTGTTCCGTGTGCCAAGGTAAATGCCAGACACCTCAAGCTCCCGGAGGGAGCTAGGGTAAGAGGAGACCGACCAGGAATCAACTGGGAGGTCGATTTCACTGAGATAAGGCCGGGCAGTTATGGGAATAAGTATCTTCTAGTTTTTGTAGACACCTTCTCCGGATGGACTGAGGCATTCCCCACAAAACGGGAAACCGCCCAGGTGGTCGTCAAGAAGATCATAGAGGAGATCTTCCCCCGGTTCGGCTTGCCTAAGGTAATCGGGTCCGACAATGGCCCAGCGTTTGTCTCCCAGGTAAGTCAGTTGGTGGCCAAAGCATTAGGCATAAATTGGAAATTGCACTGTGCCTATAGACCCCAAAGTTCAGGACAGGTAGAAAGAATGAACAGAATAATTAAAGAGACTTTGACCAAATTAGCGTTGGAGACTGGTGTTAAAGACTGGGTCCAACTCCTCCCTATGGTGTTGTTCCTGGTCCGAAACACACCCTCTCATTGCGGGCTGACACCATACGAAATCCTTTATGGAGGGCCCCCACCAGTAGCAGGCTTGCTTGACCTTGCCAGTGACTCCGTTGCCGATGCCCCTAAGTTACAGGCCCGGTTGAGAGCACTCCAGATCATCCAGAACTAGGTCTGGAAACCTCTTGCAGCAGCCTACCAACCCAAGACGACAACCATTCCACATCCTTTCCAAATCGGTGATGCTGTGTATGTCCGAAGGCACCAATCTAAGACTCTTGAGCCCCGGTGGAAAGGCCCCTTCACTGTGCTGTTGACAACTCCCACCGCTCTCAAGGTCGACGGAATCGCTGCTTGGGTCCACGCCTCACACGTGAAGCGAGCACCACCTCCCCAGGGCCCCGAGGATCTGGATAGACCAGCCAAATGGAAGCTCCAGCGCACTCAGAACCCACTCAAGCTAAGATTTTCAAAAACTGTTTAATATTTATGATGTTCCTGGCCTTTCCCCATTGTTTTTCCAATCCCCATGCTCCACAATTGTTAATGTGGAACCAACCCAGTCCAGCAAGAACAGAGTTTCCTCCCTCCAGTGAGGCAGGTTCTCCCCAGGCCGGTTCAATAGATTTTAAGATTAAAATCTTTGCAAAAAGAAAAGGAGGGAATGAAGGACCCTTATGTGGGAGAGGGACAAGAAACTAGGCCTGGGCAGATATCAGGGGCTTCTTAAGAGGTTAGATGTTCCCCAGGGTCCAGCGGGCACGTTCTCTGGGAAGGAAAAGTCTATCCCCTTTAGAGAACCTCTAGGCATGCCCAGAGCAGAGCTGCCACTCCCCCTTCGGAGAGTCTCAGTACTCTCCTCAGCATTCTCCTCAGCTGGTTCCCTCAGCACTCTCCTCAGCATTCTCTTCAGCTGGTTCCCTCAGCACTCTCCTCAGCATTCTCCTCAGCTGGTTCCCTCAGCACTCTCCTCAGCACTCTCCGGTATGCTAATTGTCCCTCCGAACCGGCCAATCCCATATGCTAATTTGTTGACTATATAACCTGTGTGAAACTGCCGCTCAAGGCTCCTCACCGCCTTAGGTGGGGGCCCGTTTGCGCAAATGTACAATAAATACCTCATGCTTTTTGCATCAACTGGTCTGGAGTCTGGATTTTTGGGCGTCCTCTCGAGCAAGTGGGCATCTCTACAACTGAGAGGTCCAACAACCTTACCCTCCTTTCCATCACTGCTGCCTTTTTCAACCTCCCTCTTCTATTCCTATTCTTATTTTTTACAGAGATCTATTTTCAGCTAACTTTATACTCATAAGATTAAACTTACACTAAGTAAAGTTAAGCAAATAGTATATATATTATTAATACATTAATATATATTAATATAACAATTATATATTAATAGTATATATATCTTAAAAATTGTTCCTCAACAATAAAGACCCACTTTCACTTCTTGTGGTTGTATACTCAGTAGTGAAATTCCTGGATCATAAGAAAATTTTGGCCGGCGCCGTGGCTCACTAGGCTAATCCTCCACCTTGCGGTGCCGGCACACCAGATTCTAGTCCCAGTCAGGGCACTGGATTCTGTCCTGGTTGCCCCTCTTCCAGGCCAGCTCTCTGCTGTGGCCAGGGAGGGCAGTGGAGGATGGCCCAAGTGCTTGGGCCCTGCACCCCATGGGAGACCAGGAGAAGCACCTGGCTCCTGACATTGGATCAGTGCGGTGCGCCGGCCACAGTGCGCCAACCACAGAGGCCATTGGAGGGTGAACCAACGGCAAAGGAAGACCTTTCTCTCTGTCTCTCTCTCTTCACTGTCCACTCTGCCTGTCAAAAAAAATTTAAAAAAATTAAAGAAAATTTTGCATTTAGTTTTTTGAAAGTTTCAGTACTTTCTTTTGTATTATTTCCACGATTTTTCATTTACAACAAAAGTGTATTAAAGATTCAATTTCTTTAGCATCGCTAATATTTACTTGTTCATAATGGACATTTGAATGAGTAAAGTAGTATTTTATTATTTGTCATTTGCATTTTGCTAGCAACAAATATATTGATAATTCTTTCATGTGCTAAGCAACAACTTGTATAACTTTGTAGAAATATTTAATACTTTATCCATCTCTAAATGTTTTTGTTTCTGAGTTTTGGAATTTTCTTATATGCAACATATCTCTAATAATGATCTCTTCTGAAACATGAATTGTAAAGACTCTTCCCATCAAATGGGTTCCCTTTTCACTCTGATAGTACCTTTTGTTGTGTAGTTTTAATTTTATACAATTCCTGCTACAGTTTTCTTTTGTTGCCTTTGAATCATTAGTATTATATAAAATAAGTTACTACCAACCCCATTGTCATTGTTTCTCCCTTCTTAATATTTTAAATTCAAAATAAAATTTGGTATCATAACATAGACTATTAAATGATTGTCATTTATTTAGAGAATAATATACAAATTAAAGTTAATACATTTCCAGTTAGAGTAGCATCCTTTGTTACTAATGGCTTTTTCAGTGTTTTAAATATGCCAAGCTGTGTTGGCTCAGTAGTCAAAGGCCAGCCTACATTCAAAGGGCAGTAATTTCCACCTCAGGTGTTAGAGTCATAAAGACATTCTGGCCTCCATGTATCTACCACAAATGTAACTTATTTTGTATTTTAGTTTTGTCCAACATAAATTATAATTTTCTATGTGATTTTTTCATCCATAGATTATATAGGTTATTTGAGTTTTAAATACTAGAGTCTTCTCTGGGCTTCTGTTTTCTTATTGACTTCTTTTTAAAATTTTTAGAAAGCTTTTATTTAATAGATATAAATTTCATAGGTATAGCTTTAGGAATATAGCAGTTCTTCCCCCCATACCCACCCTACCACCTTCAAATCATCCCATCTCCTACTCTCTCTCCCGTCCCATTCTTCATTAAGATTCATTTTTTTAAACTTTTATTTAGTAAATATAAATTTCCAAAGTACAGTTTATGTATTACAATGGCTTTTCCCCCCCATAACTTCCCTCCCACCTGCACCCCTCCCATATCCTGCTCCCTCTCCCATTCCATTCACATCAAGATTCATTTTCATTTATCTTCATATACAGAAGATCGATTTAGTATATATCAAGTAAAGATTTCATCAGTTTGCACCCACACAGAACATAAAGTGTAAAATACTGTTTCAGTAATAGTTATAGCATTAATTCACATTGGACAACACATTAAGGACAGAGATCCCACATGAGGAGTAAGTGCACAGTGACTCCTGTTGTTGACTTAACAATTGACACTCTTGTTTATGGCATCAGTAATCTCCCTAGGCTCTAGTCATGAGTTTCCAAGGCTATGGAAGCCTTTTGAGATCCATTTTTAATTAACTTTATATAGAGAAGATCACCCCTATACTTAAGTAAAAATTTCAACAATTTGCACTCACACACACACACACACAAAGTATAAAGTACTGTTGGAAAACAAGTTTTACAGTTAATTCTTATAGTACAACTCATTAAAAACAAAGGTCCTACATAGAGAGTAAGTGCACAGGGACTCTTGTTGATGATTTAACAATTTACACTCTTATTTATGATGCCAATGATTACCTTTGTGGCTTTTGTTTCATGTCATTTGATACTTTCTTTTGGACAAATTAATATTTAAAATTGTTCTATCATTCTGATATATGATCCATTTATTACCATGAAAAGCCTTGATAAAAATTGCCAATTTTATATTAATCCATAAAGATAATTCTACATCTATACTTCAAGAATAAAATGTGACATTCAAACCATTGAAGATGAGTACAAAAATTATAGGAGAAATTCAATCCAAGACACATAATAAAGTATTGTAATTTAAAAGTCTTGGACTATCTCTTTATCTCTCTCACTATCTAACTCTCTCTGTCAAGTAAATAAAAAAAATTAAAAAGTTTTGATTGTCAAGAAATTTTTGAAACAATAAAAGTGAATGGGTTTGTGGCCTGGCAGTTAAGTCACAAGTTGGGATGCCCACACCCAATATCACAGTGCTTGTACTGGAGCCCTGTTTCTACTCCAGATGCTGGCTTTGTGATAATGGACACCCTGGGAGGCAGCAGGTGATGGACCAAGTATTTTGATTCATACCACCTATATAAGACATCTGGATTGGGTTCCTGACTTCAGGTTTCAATGAGTTCATTCCCAGTTCTTGTGAACAATTGGGAAATGAACCAGTGTAAGAGTGCTCTGTTTGTGACTTCTCTCTCCATCTCTGTCTCTGCATTTGCCTCTAAGATAATAAAGAGCAGGAAAGACAACAAATTTGCCTCACTTAAATTTCATGCATTCTTACAATATCTTCTTTAAGAATGTATACTGAAATATAAACAAAGATGTTTGGTGTTTTCAAAAGAATCCATTTGGAAACAGCATTTAGAAACTCAATTTAAATGTTTTAGTAATAAACGTAGTCAAGATATCTTGCAACTCCATTCAGGCCTATGCAATGCAGATAGGGCATAAAGCCTACCCTTTCTCTGGTAATCTGAAAATGTAAATCTAGTACTACTAATACACATACAATCTGTTAATACACATACAATTATTCATAAATAAACCCTTCATATTTCACTGTTTACAGAAGTTGTATAGTAGACAAACTAAATGTAAGAAGGAAGTCAGTGTGGGGAAATGCTAGCCAGATTTTTAAAGTTATGCATAATTATGGGATATCATGTGATGTTTCATTACATGTACCCATCTATGTTGGTTTACTTAACACAATGAACTCCAGTTTCCAGCATTTTGCTACAAATGACAAGACTTCATCCCTTTTATAACTGAGTAGTATTCCATTGTGTATAGGTAACACATGTTTTTATCCATACATTTGAGAATGAAACTCCATTGATTCCATTTTTAGCTACTGTGAATAGTGCTGTAACTCTCTGATACAATGATTTCATGTCTTTCAAATATATATCCAATAGTGGGATTTCTGGATCCTAATTTTAAATACATTGTCAAAATTTATTTTAAATCTTCATTATATGTGTTGATAGGAATTATGTGTTACTATAGCTTTAATAATGTTGTGGCTATTTGAAAATTTACTTTATATAAGTGAGATTGCATATCTTTTCATTTTACTATTGTTTATAGCCCTTTCCTATTTTTCTACTGGACTATGGTATTTTTAATTTTTTATTTGTTTAACTTTTTATTTATTAGAGCCATTAAGCCTTTGACTATGATGTAAGTTAACAATCTTATCTCAAATATATACTTAGTAAATTAAAAACAAAAATAAATTCTGACACAGTTTTCCAGAATTGCAAAATAATTCACATTACCACTGATGCTTTGTGAGAGTTCCCAATTCACCACATCCTTTCTCACATTTGTACTTTGTCTCTTTAATGATATCATTTGAATAGTGTTGAGGTGATATCTCATTGTAGTTTAGATTTGAATTTCTATTTTGACCATTGATATTGCACATTTTTCATGTGTTTCTTGAGGATGTATATATCTTGAGAACTGTCTGTGCATGTCCTTTGCCCATTTCTTCATTGGATTATTTTGTTGATGAGTTTTTTGTTTCAGATATGTTCTAATTCTTAATCCTTTCTTTGATAAGTAGCTTGCAAATATTTTCTCACATTCTGTTAGATGTGGCATTTCCTTTGCTATGCAGTAGTTTCTGAGTGTAATATAATCCCATTTATCTAGTTTTGTATTTGTTGCCTGTGCTATTTTGTCATCATATTCAAATATTTGTCTACATCACTGTTTTGAAGTTTGTTCCCTTTGTTATCTTCTAGTAATTTCATAGTTTCAGGTTTTATCTTTAGGCCTTTTATCCATCGTGAGTTGATTTTTTTTATATGGTGAGAGGTATGCATTTTATTTTATTTTTTACATATGTAAAAAATTATTATTACACAGATTTGTCAGATCATTTATTGAATGGATTATCTTTTTCCAATGTCTGTTCTTGACTCTTGCATCAAACCTCAAGTGGATGCATGTACATGGATTGATTTCAGCATTAACTGAACTGTCCCATCGATCCTTGTGTTGGGTTTGATGCCAGTATGATGCTGTTTCAACTATTGCAGTTTTGAAATATGGTCCTATGATGCCTCCAGTGCTATCTTTTCACTTGGATTCACTTTGGCTATTCTGGATCTTTTGTGATACTACACAAATTTAGGATATTTTTGTAATTCTGTAGAGAATGTCATTGATATTATATCTGCACATTGCTTTAGATTGCATGGACATCCTAACAATATTTGTTCTTCCAGTTCATGAACAAATAATCTTTCCTTTTACTTGTGACCTTGATGATACCTTCTACCGATGTTTATAATCTTACTGTAAATATCTTTCACCTTCAAAAATTAGTTATTCCTAAATATTTAAATTTTTGTATCTATTGTGAATAGAATTTCTATCTCGATTTTTCTTTCAGCAAAATTATTACTGTTGTATTAAAAAGCTAGATTTTTGGAAGGTGATTTTCGATCCTGTAAATTTACTGAGTTAGTTTATCAGTTCTAACAATTTTTGGTGCAATATTTAGACCTTGCCATGTACAAAACCATGACTTCCTGCTTTCCAAGTTGAAGCACTATATTTCTTTTTCGCATCTAATTGCTCTTGCTGATACTTCCAATACTATGTTAAATAAGGTTGATTAGCATTAAGAGAGTTAAGGAATAATACCTGCCCTCAATGATCCCTTAGACATGTTTAAATGCCTTATCCAGTGTCTATGCAATTTAGGCATTTACTAAAAGACATATGTTAAAAATGGATCAATTTCTTTTTAATACGCAAGGCTGCTTTTGTTTTTACTGAAGGCTCGGGTGGCACATAGCAGTTCATAAAATGGCTTCTGAGTTAGGGGGTTGAGGGAAACAAAAAATAAGCTGAAGTGGGAGAGAAAACACGAGAAGGTAAGAGCTGGCTGGTTCCTTTTCAGCCTGATTTAGAGGATGGAGTAGACGCCTCTGAAAATCAGGGTGGATCCCTTCCTTCAACCCTTGGTAGGGGAGAGAGGAACCAGGCAAAAGGCTGCTGCTTTGGCTCTCCTGAGTCTCAAAAGAAAGGGGAAAAGACAATGTTTTCACGTCATGAATTATGGGAAAATGGAGAGGGGTGCTGGGTAGGGTACAAATCAGTCGGAAACACTGGTAGACGGAGACTGTGGCTGGGTGTCCATTGACTTCTACGCTCTCCAGCATGGTGGTGGTGGTGGGTCTCAGTGTTGATGGAGCCTAGGTCTCTGGGGCTGAGGTCTCTGTGGGACCAGCAGCAGAGGCAGTTTCCTGAGTGCTGGGGCTCAGGCCAGGAGCTGTCAGTGTGGCCTTGGCTGAATAGGTCTCCCCATCCCCACCTTCCATTGTCTGCTGCTTGGGTGCCTAGGAAGGAAGGGCTTGCAATATCTGGGCCGAAGTCTGACCTGGGGGACCCCTCACATCCCCGTTGTTGGTCTTCCTGTTCTGGGGCCATGTCTTTGGGCTCCAGCCCACAGTGCCCTCTATTGGCTGCTGCTGGCTGGGGGACCAGGGGTCCTCGCACAGAGGCCCGGCGCCCTTGGTACAAGTGATGACCATGTCCTCTGGGCCCCAACGCAGTCTTCAGCTGGCTCTCCTTCACTGCAAGGTTCTTCCCCAGTGGAGGGCACCTCTGCCCCATGGGTGCGCGGCAGCCGGGCGAGGCTGGGGCATGAATCATGGAACCTGCTCCGACAGGGGCACAGCGGCTACCCCTTCACCGGTGCCTGCCTGCTCTGGGCCCAGTTACATTAGCAGCTTCTGTGCCCTTTTCTCCTCCCGTGACATCAAGCTCCACAGGGTCCCCATCACTAGCGCTGTGAAGAAACTCCCTGGGCCTGATTCTTCTAATAGCTGTCTAGTGAACAAAGACGTCCTCCTTGGGGTCATCCCTGTTGAATCCGTAACCATCCTGAATTCCCAGCACCAGCTTGTCTAGTGACTGGACTGGAGAGCACGTGGGTCCCTGAGGCAGCATTCTGTGTTGGAGGGGTGCAGGACCTGGCGACCAGGGGGTCCTAACAGCACTGCCCGAGGCAGGTATGCCCCTCTGCTGCCCGATATCTGCGGCTCCCCAACAAACATTGGTACCGTCACCACCACCAAACCTGCTACTGTCACTGGCACTGTCACCGCCGGGCTGGAGGCCGCTGTCCACACTCCCTGACCCCCTCTGCCTCCTTCCCCACACTCATCACGGGGTTCAGTATGGGCCACTGCAGCTACCTGCTCCACCTCTTCTGCAGCCCTGGCTCCACCCCCGGTTCCCTAAACCACCCCTGCATGCTGGCAGCGGGCCCTGATCCGAGGCCAATCACAGCTTGCTGCCGAGCTGCATGCAGGCCCTGCCTCTGGGCACCAGCCAATCGTAGCTCAGCAGCCCCCTGGCCCGCAGGCCCCATTGGATGGAAGACCTCTCCCTGTAACTCTTTCAAATATATAAATAAATTTTTTAAAAGCTTGGATTTAAAACTGTAGAATGTGATTGTCTTAAGGGCAAATTAGTTGATGAAATATAAAAGAGAACAATTGGTTTCCTAAAATACACAACTGAAAATATAGGTCATTTTATTTGGATTGTGATTTAGAGCTCACATTTTTATTGCAACAAAAATACAACAAAGCCATCAGTATACAGCAACTGTGTACAGTTGTTAGCAAGATGGTAGAGTCAATGGCATGCTGTATAAAAATCCCTACACTTCATAGAATCTTTTTCAAATTATAACCAAAAGCATAACTTAAATTAATATCTGAGAGTCAGTGTTGTGGTGCATATGTTGCTGCAATTCTGGATCCCTTAGAGGAGTGCAGATTCAAGTCCCACCTGTTCCACTTTTGATCTGACTTCTTGGGAAGGCAGTGGAAGATGGTCCAAATTCTTGGACACCTACCACCCATATGGGAGACCCAGATGGAGTTGCTGGTCCAGTATGACCATTGTGGTCATTTAGGGAGTGAACCAAATAATGGAAGACCTCTTTTGCTCCTTCTCTGTCATTCTGTCATTCAAATACATAACACAAATATTTTTTTAAAAAGCAGTATCTCAGTTGTTTCTAAAGCAATTCAATGTAAGTTTATTAGGAAAACATAATTCAAAAGTCTAAAAACACAATAATCAAGAGAAAATCATTATTAATAAATAGTAAAGAAAACTTTAATGAAGCATAAATCATAAAGTATTAGAAAAAACCAAAATTCCTTTTTAAAAAATATTTACTTAGCTAATCTAACTTTAAAAATGGAGGTGGAGAAATTGCTAATATAAAATTTTATAAATTATAAGATAAAAATAACCACATCTTTGGGCCAGCATTGTGGCCTAACTAGTTAAGCACTCACATGCAATGCTGGCATTCCATTTGGGTGCCAGTTCTAGTCCAGCTGCCCTACTTCTGATCTAGCTCCCTGCAAGTGGACCTAAGAAAGGCAGCAGAAGAAGGCTCAAGTCACTGGGCCCCTACACCCATGTGGGAGGCTGAGATGAAGCTCCTGATTCCTGGCTTTTGCCTGGCCCAGTCCTGGCTGTTGTGGTCATATGAGCAGTGAACCAGCAGATTGAAGATCTCTCTCTCTCTCTCTCTCTCTCTCTCTCTCTCTCTCTCTCTCTCTCTTTCTCTCTCTGCCTCTCAAATAAATAAAACAAATCTTAAAAGCCCACATTTTTACACTAAATATCTCACCACAATAAAAAGAAGTAGAAGAAATCTGCAAATCCTTGGAAGCATAGATGATTTCATACTATCCACATATAGACAAGGAAGGAAAATTTGGTCTAAAAATCAACAGATTTCATCAACAAAGAATTCTTAGACCAAAAATGAAGTATAACAGCTATGAAATATTACAATGAGTACAAAATATTAAATAATTTTAAATAGCAAAATAATTATATATAATAATCCAGACTGAAATTGGTTTAATATTAAATCTGTTAATGTAATCAATTACATTGAGTAGACAAAAGGAAAGTAATATTGTTATATCTGATCATGTGCAAAAACGACAGACTTTAGACATAAAGAGTATATATTTTATTATCTCACGACCATGTCAGTCAAAAATACAGGCACTGATTCATTGGAAAATATGTCTATTTCTCATGACATTGACTGAGATCACACTGGGATATTCATCTTGGATCTCAGCTGATCTACAAGGTTTAAGACAATTAATATACTTAACTGGTGTGTTGTCACAGAGGTGGCGAAGGTGCTGGGAATCAGCTGGGCACACTTCACTCTCTAGGTCTCTGCAGGCATTGCCCACAAGAGAGTAGTTCTACTGACTTCAATAAGGCCTAAAACTGCCGTTGCATTGAAGGCCAGGTCTAGAAACTGGCACAACATAGTTTATAGTGTGATCCCGTGTCCAGGCACTCACATAGTAGCTTAGAGTCAGAGGAAGAGAATGCAGACTCTACCTCAATTAAGGAACATCAGATATTTTGTTGGCATCTGTAATTAGAGGCAGATTATGTGTTAACAAAATCTTCCTCAGATGTAGGACCTCCAAACCCCTCAATCTCAACAAATATTGTTAGTGTTAGAATTTGAAAGTGGGAGGAGGGATAGCGGGAGTTGGGTAAAAAATTGGGGAAGTTAGCATGTTTCGCTAATTGTGGAAGACTATCAGAATTCTATAAAAATAGAGAACTCAATGAGTGCATATTGATTGTGACAAATATATCATTCTAGTATAAGATGTAGGCAGTAAGGAAACCCAGTATGGGATATATAGGAACTATGTGATTATTTTATAATATTTGTTTTGTACATTTAAAGTATTCTGAAGTAAGTTATCTTTATAATAGCATTGATCCACTAAGAATTTTGAAACAAAACTATATAGCACTTAAGAGTTGGACATAGATGCCACTGTCGTCATTGTTATTAGATTATTAACTATGGAAATAGGGAAAAAATCAAGTTAGAACCATAATAATTTCAGAGGAGGAGAAAAATATATTGTTGAACATTATTTGGTTACAGAAAAAATTAAAACAATCTTGGAAAAGCTAAAATTAGTAAGCTAACCTAATGAATCATTTTATAAAATCAACATTCATATAATAGTCTGTGTTTTTCAACACACACCAATTACAAAATACAATGGAATAGAAGATCCCATTTTAACTAAAAAAATTTAAAATAAAATAAAATGTTAGAAAAGCTTATACACACATATCATTGTAAAAGGGGAAAACATGTTTTTGAATAAAAGCTTATATTATAAAAAGTTTTACCCCATTTTAATTTATAGAAACTTAAATATGAAAGGTGCATTTTATAAAATGTATTTATAATTTATAAATTATAAATTCTTAATTTAAAAATCACTGGATGCTTTATTTTCTACTGTAAATTATTATAGGCATGTTTAGAACACTCAAGCCAAAAATAATGAAAAAAAAATCCTGCAGAAAAGAACAGCAAGGAGAAAGGACCCTGTAATAATGTTCACACAGTGTGATAGTGGTGCATAAAGGAAAAAAAAAGAAAATTTATATCGATTCAATTATGCATGTTTAGTAGCAAATGCACAAAAAGAGGCAGAGGGGGAGGTGTGAGAAGAGAGGGATGGGGAAGGGAAGGAAGGGGAGGGTGGAGGAAGGAGTGGGGGAGGAAGCCAAGAGGTGGGGGTGGGGGATGAGAAGAAGAAAAAGAGGCACTTGGTGCCACATTCCCCAGTCTGAGAAGCCACATTTTCAAGAAGTGACTTTCAGGGAGCACACTGTGCTGCCCCATGTGCCCTGCCTGCAGGTGCAGGCCTATACATCACCTGTGGGTCAGCATCCACTGAGTCTGTACCCTGGCCCTGCTGGGCCAAGAGCCTAGCACATGTGATTGTATTGTAGCAGGGAGCTCCTGTGTCCTTGTGGGGAAGTGACACATAGAGTCCCACCATGTCCAGAGTGAGTGCAACTCATGGACCAGCAAAGAAAGGGGAAAATACTCAGAGGCCCCATCCAGGTCCTGCACAGGCTGCTCCACTGAAGACCTGAGCTCTCCCCTGACTGGGTGCCTGAATTCAATGATGCAGGCTTTCTCTGCAAAGTGCAGAACTTGGCGTCCCAGTGGAGTAGAAAACTCAACTGAACTAGTGGAAATGTGAAAGTTCTAAGCAATACACTATGAAGGTGAAGACAGAGGCCTAAGATGCTGCCCTGGACTGCCCTGCAGTATTCCAGCTAACAGGAGCAGCTGGGCAGCAGTAGGCAGCTGCGTGGAGGGGAGGCAGCTGGAACCCCTGGCTGGCATGTGCAACCAGTAGAACAGCTTGCCCTGCAGGGACAATGGAGCACAGTCTGGCAGGAGCTTGGGCTTGGAGCAGTCAGGTGAGGAGGAGCCCAATAAGGACACAATAGGACTGCCACTTCCTCTGTATGGCATCTTGCACAAGCTCCTGGAAAAGTAGAACCCATTCTCTGGAACTTGCTGTGCACCAAGAAGCTCCTGATGGCAAACCCCAGGAGCAGCAGCTTCTGCTCTCTTCAGTGAGCCCCAGAAGTGGATTGCAGCTGCTTAGGAGCTAGTTGGTAACTTTGAACTCCTCTAGTTCCTGTCCTGGGAGATGTTAGGCTGAACAGTGGTTGCTCTTGGTGTTGAGCATTGTTCTGGAGTGTCTCTATGATGTCCAAGGACTGTACCTTGTATCCTGGGGCATGGTTCCCTGCATTTGCACATGTAAACACTCTTGTAAATCTGACTTCAGTGTTCCCTGATGGTGCAGCTGAAGTTGGAGGGAGCTGAACTATGAGATCAAGGGACAGGAGAAATGGGGTTCTCTTCTCTTCCTGGCTGTGTCCTGCCCACCCCTTGCAGGTCGAAATGCAAATCAGCAATTGTCTTATTCCTCTTCCCACATTGTGCATGCTCCATTTTATCTATTTTTTAATTAAAAAAATCATTTTTTTGAAAACAAATTACCAAGCTTTAATTGGGCAATTTACTTAAAAAATTGCTTTAGGTATTTGAGGTGAAGTGTACAGACTTCCCCAGACTCAAATGTAGCTTCTCCAGGCAGCAATGCATCCTTGCTCTTCAGGGCCAGCTGTGGGCTGTGGCCCACTGAGAGCTGGCACTGGAAGGATTAGGTGATCTCAGAAGACTCCTGTGTCCTTTCCATGGTCTACTCAGAATTGCCCAGGCCCTAATGGCTCATGCCTACCCATTTCTTGTTTATAGAACATGTGTCTCTTCCCTCCTTACTGATTGAGAAGGCCACACTGTGTGTGGCTGGCAACTTGCTCTTCAGGAGTTGGGTATGGGAACTTCCCTAACAGATCAATTCCAGAAAAACAATAATTTCACCCAACCTACACTGGAGGCCTCATGCCTGGCCTACAAGGCTCCTTAGCAAGGAGCCCCAGATGCCTGGGACATTAACTGAACCACACAGTGTAGTCCTAAAACCCTTGTGGGAGGCTGCAGATTTAATAACATCATGGCTTAATTGTTTGCAGCCTTAAATTGCAAATACTATAGGCTGGCATTGTAGCATAAAAGGTTAAGATGCCACTTGCAATACCAGTATCCCATATAAGTGCCAGTTCAATCCTAACTGCTTCATTTCCAATCCATCTCCTTGGAAAAGTAGTGGAGGACAGTCTAAGTATTTGGGCCCCTGCCACACACATTGGAGCCCTCGTACAGCTCCTGGATTGTGGCTTTGACCTGGCCCAGCTCAGCCATTTTGGCCATTTGGAGACAGAACCAATGGATGGAGGATCTCTCTCTCTCTTCCTTTTTCGTACCCTCTATCTGTTACTCTGCCTTTCAGATGAAATAAATAACTATTTAAAGATGCAGAAATACTTGAACTAGCCTATAAATTTTCTTTTTTTAAAGATTTATTTATTTGAAAGTCAGAGTTATACAGAGAGAGGAGAGGCAGAGAGAGAAAGAGAGGTCTTCCATCCACAGACTCACTCCCCAGATAAACACAATGGCTGGAGCTGTGCCAATCTGAAGCCAGGATCCAGAAGCTTCTTCTGCATCTCCCAGGTGGGTGCAGGGGCCCAAGGACTTGAGCCATCTTCTACTGATTTCTGGGGCAATAGCAGAGGGCTGGACAGGAATCGGAGCAGCTGGGTCTCGAACTGGTGTGCATTTGGAATGCAGGTGCTTTAGCCCAGGCCCACTGAGCCACTGCGCCAGCCCCAAGCCTAAGAATTTTCTTCATACCCCTAATATGTACTGTATTCTAGGGGTTGTATGACATAATTCTGTCTACACACAGTAGGTATTTTTCTTCTGTGAGCCTGGACTTTGAGCATGTGTGGTTGTTGTAAATGCCATTGCTGGTTATTTTGGTTGAGGCTTTAAGCCTAAGTTATTGGGATTTTGAAATGCACAAGGAGACACTCACACCATCAACCACCCCAACACACACATACATATACACACATTTGTTCTTAGTAGAAAACTTAAGTGAGATGAAGCAGACCTGTGTGGATAGTGATTTCACCTTTTTGTGTGCCTTGGAAGAAAGGCCTGGAGCATGTGGGAGACTCTCCTCACTATACATTGGCCTCCTTAACACATGAATGCACACTTGTGCACCAACAGACACTCTCGTGCCCTACCCAAAGACAGCTGCAGCTCTCTCCAGGCAGCCCTGCCTGTGAGGCATCCTGTGGAATATGTTCTAGTCACTAGGATACATCTGACAGGATTCCAAGCCCTGAGAAAACTATCCTGTTCTTCTCACAGGTGGACTGTGACTCCTGCAGCATAATCCATTGATGAATTATTTTTAAAAACTTCCTGACTACCCACATTAGGGAAAACCAACAGTTTATAGGAATTAAGACCATCTCTTTGTAACCTAGAGCATGGTAAACTTTTGCAAATTATTTTGGTGATTTCCTCAACACCTTTCCCATACAGGGCTTCTGCTCCCCCAATCCTACAGCTGTGTTTAGTGAAGGGAAATGGGTCTGTTCTGAGAGCTGTCTCATTGCCTCCTTAATGTCAGACAATGCCTGCAGCTCCTGTGTTCTGCCTGTATGGTGTCCTCAATTCTCCAACACACAGGCAGCTCCAGTGAGGGGTGGTGGTGATGGTGATCATGATGATGGTGTGTGTATGTATGTTTTTCACATGAAGCACTGAAAGCACAAAATACTTCATTTTTTCAAAATTTACTGTGTTCCAGAAATTTGTTGGCAACCTCCATTCTTGACTGATCTAGTTCTTTGGTTTTCACTAACTTTTTCTTTTTATCTTTGCCTTGTTAACTTGAGGATTACAGAAGCAATTACACACTCTGACATTGAATAAAAACACTAAGTCACAGTATGTGGCAGTATTCATCCTTTTCTGTTAGTAAGTTTTGAAGAGTACATGAAGATAGTCATGAATGCACTAAGTGTTCAAATCCTGCTTCAGTTCATGTGGCTGTATCTATATATCAAACATATGACAGGGAATAAAGTCCCATCTAGTGTCACGAGTGCTAATGTTCCCCTACCTTCTGGGTGTTGGCCCCAAACCTCTCTTTCCTCTTAAGTTTGCAAAAGGGCATCACATCAGCAGCAATCAGAAACCAGACAGTGGGAACACACTGGCTCTTTCATTGGTGTCATGTATTTTAATATATTATTCTGTGATAAGCAACTATTTAAGAAAAACTAATAAAACTGATAGATGATAGCCGATAACATCTTGCTCTCTCTTACTTTGGCTTCCACATAACTGAATCTTAATTTTAAAAGAAGGTCTGGCATTGTGCCACAGCAGGTTAAGCCCCTGTTTGTGGCAGCAGTATCCTGCACTGGAATGCCTCTTCAAGTTCTGATTGTTCTGCTTTCAATATAGTGTCTTGCTATTATGCCTAGGAAGGCAGTGGAAGATGTCCCATGTACTTTGCCCCTGCCACCCATGTAGATCAGGATGTAGTTTCTGGCTCCTTGCTTCAGCCTGGCCCACACATGCATGTTGTGGCTATTTGGGCAGTGAGCCAGTAGAAGCAAAATCTCTTCACCTCTCCCTTCTCTCTGTTGTTCTGCATTTCATTTTATCTGAAAATGTGACAGACTTTCAAAATTTAACATTGTATCAAAATGAGTTACTAAAACACATTTTTCTCATATGAAAAATCAGTGGACCAAAAAAATTCTCAGTGGACCAAAAACATGAGTGTAGAAATAAAACCAGGTGAGTTTACTTTCAATACCCAGTTAAAATCTCTTGGCACTAAAAAACACAACAAAAAGCATTGAGGAAAGTTTATGAGAAGATGTCAGGCAAACAACAGGCAATAAAACATTGAGATCACCAAGAAAAGAAAATTTGACAAGCAGTCACTACAGTTATATGGGTTCTTGCTGGGAAAAATGACTTTTCAACAATACAATGAACTGGATTCCAGTCAATACCTGTTGCTATTGAGCTGCAGTAGTTACCGTATCTGAGGACAGCACGAACTTTCCAAAGAAGAAACTGGAATGAATGTAACGGAACAGATGAAACGTTGAGAACTGAATATGTAAAGTCCCCACAAGTCCTTGAGCATGAGATAGAGCATTGATGGAGTGAAACTACATGAGGTTCACCAGAGTAACTGATGCTGGGATGGAAGTATAAAAATACATTTCAGATTATTTGGTTTGGAGGGTATCTAACTTCCAATCCAAGTAAGACCTTGTTGACATATTATTAACATCACAAGCATGTAAGTGAAATACCTAAAGGCTGTACTTTTTAAGTAAGAACCACACACTGAAGTAATGCTAATTTTAGACCACTCTACAAAAAAGTATGTTAAGTAGCCCTGGTTTGATGTTAAGGGAAATAAAATGTTGGTGGTCAAGACCTTCAAAGTTAACAGTGCTTATGGAAAACTTGACATATATTCATGCCTACTCTAGAAAAGCTGAAAACCAAGACTAAACAAGTTCAAGGTAACAAGCCAGTAATTAGATTACCTATTAGAACAAATACGAATAGAGGAGTCAAAACTTTTGCCTGCTGTAATAATAGAATAGGATTGAACAATCTTTTCACTGAAAGCATATAAAATGCTGAAATGCCGAATTCATGGCTTTCAAATTGCCCTTGCAAAAATATTGGTGTTTTAATCCAGAAGAAATGGACTAGCTAAAATAAAGACACAATCTGCCTCAACTCACATCAGAAGAAATAAATATCCTAAAAGTTTCTATATCTATTAAAGAAATTCAGTTAAAAGATGTTTTCACAGCAGTTGCTGCTTGATATGCCTGCAACCAACAGTGGACTACCTTGGTTCAAGTAATAGCTCCACTCCCAATTCAGACTTTCTATTGACATGCACACTGGTAGGTAAAAGCCAATGTCTAAAATTTTTGTGTCTCTGTCACTCACATCAAAGATCTGGATTATACTAATATGGGGAGACCTGGGTTGTGTTTATGTCTCCAAACTGCAGGTTTGCTGAGTTTCAGCTGTTGTGGTTACTTGGTGAATTGAAGAGCAAAAGAAGAGACCTCTTTCTCTGATTTCCAAACAAATAGATAAAAAATAAATATAAACAAGTTATTTAAATATAAATTAATTCAGTAACAATCTCCTAAAAGAGAAAGCAGCAGGCTCTGATGGGCTTGTTGAGAAATTCTATGTAACATCTAAGAAATAATTGCTGTAATTATTTGTGAATTTTTCTGGAAGATAGAACTTGAAGAAATGCTCCCGTATCCAAACTATACAGACATGGTACAGGAAAGTAATTTCTAGGCCAGTATCTCTCATATACATAGATGCACATATTTTAAAATTTTTTCATAAAATTCAATAAGGTATTATAAGCATGATGTTTGATAAACATATGGAATTAGTTACAGATATTTAAGGCAGGTCAAACTGGTGGCGATTTAATTTCCCAAATCAATGGAAAAAAAGAAAAAACAAAATTTTATCAATTTGATGAATACAGAAAATCTTGACAAAGTCTAGCACTATGAGTGATGAAACAAATGGATGAAAAATTAAGTAAGAGTCTCTAGCCCAGGATGTCCTCCAAGTTAATACAATACATCTACACAGACCTCTCACCTCACATTATAGGTAATGATGCAAAGCTCCAAGTTTTTCCACTAAAATGAGGAATAAAATAAGCATGTGTCTTCACAACCAATTTTCAACATGTTACTGAAAGTCCTAGCCAATGCAGTAAAGTAAGAAATAGAAATAAAATGCATAAAGTAAGAAGAGACACTCTGTGGAGCAGCAAAGATTGTACAGACACACAGAAGCTCAGGGGACAACACCAGCTACTCCTATGGCTGCAGCTCCTGCAGTCCTCAGCTGGCAGGGAGGCCATCTTCCCAGAGTGAGTTGAGCGGTTTCTGTACAAGCCTGTGCTCCACTGGTGATGTCTGGAGAAGAGACTTGTGGTCCCTGCTGACTCTCACTCCAGTGAGGTAAGTTGTCCAGGGGCAGAGTGTCTACTTAACTTTGTGAATGGAGGGCATATTGCTCCTCCACCAGAGGGGAAAGTGACATAGTAATGGGAGTAGAGGCTGCCAGAGCCAGTGCATGTCTGTTTTTTTTATCACAGTGAGAAATCTATGATCTCCACTGACTTTGAGTCCTGGAAGAGGAGCCGGTGGGGGTAGGCCACCCATTTAGCTCAGGGAATGGAAAGCATGTTGCTTTCCAGCCCTATCCCAAGGTCAGGGACAGAGTAGTTCTCTGGATAGAGCAGCTCCAAGGGCAGAGAGTGGATGCCTTACAGTCTGTGACTACAGGAACCCTGCACCCTGTGACTGGGAATGGAGGGCTTATGCTATAAGCCAGAAGGATCCATGTTCAGATTACAAAGTGGACAGATATTGTGTGCAGTTCATGTACTTGAGTGAGTTGGGGGCAGGGTTCAGGCAAAGAGAAGTTTATCTTGGCACAGAGAATTGTGGGGGCAGTGACCACAACAAACAAGGGGATCATCCACTCTCTTCTGCTGGATACAGAGGAGAGCTACCACACATATTTTGGGTGTTACCCTGGACTTTGACTCACACACATAAATGTTGACCAGAGCTCCCTGTTCCCACTCAGCACACACCTCTAGATATTCACTGAAGGTGCAGGCATCTCCCTATACCTAGGGGCACATTCCCAATAACAAAGACTTCAAAGGAGATATCCACAAGTGCTTCGCTAGATATGTAAAAATCATAAATATGAGATATATTAACAAGGAAGACAATATTAAACACCAAAAAGAACACAATGATACTTCAATATTGGACTGTGAAGATGAGGATCTTGACAAAATGCCTGAAAAGGAATTCAAAAGACTTATTGTAAGATTATTGAAAAATACAGAGAAGCAATTACATGAGTTAAAGAAATTGATGCATGCCATGAATGAGAAATTCAGCCAAGAAATAGAAATATTAAAGAACAGCCAGATTGAAATGTTAAGAAATTAAGAACTCAATATGTCAAATAAAAAAAAAACAGTGAAAAGCATGAACACCATTCTCAATGGTGCCAAAGAAAGAATATCCAAGCCGAAAGACAAAGGTTTTGAAATATCACAGTCTGACAAAAAAAGAAAAAAATTCAAAAAATGAAAACAGTGTTTAGTCTATTAGACACCATGAAGGACAAACTACACACGTCTTAGACATTCCTGAAGGAGTGGAAAAACAGAGTAATTTAGAAAACTTAGTGAAATTATCGAAGAAAATTTCAGAAATTTGGACAAAGATATGGACATCCAAGTACAAGAAGCACATAGAATCCCAGATAGACATGATCAGAGAAGGTCTGCATCACACTACAGAATATTCAAACTTTCAAATGTAAAAAACAAAGAAAAGATGTTAAAAAGTACAAGACACAAATGCAAGATTATCTTTAAAAGAGCTCTAGATTGACAGCAGATTTCTCATCAAAAGCCTCACAAAAGAGGATACAACAGAAAGACATAGTCCAAGTCCTTAAAGAAAAACAAAGCTGTTGGGCTAGAATACTGTATCTAGCTAGCTCTAATTTATAAAGAAAGCTTAATAAAGATTTTCCAAAACAAACAATCTTGAAAAAAAATTAAGGATGTACTAAACACAGCACCATGAAATAATATGAAGCCAAAAAATTAGTATTATTACAAAGTAATAGTACAAAGTAGTAGTACAAAACAACCAATAGAATATTTGTGGAAAAAAAGTACAAAGTAATAGTACAAAACAAGCTAGAATATTTGTGGGGAAAAGGAGGCAAGACAACTCGTCACTCACCAATAACAATCTTTTTTTTTTTTTTTTTGACAGGCAGAGTTAGTGAGAGAGACAGAGAGAAAGGTCTTCCTTCCATTGGTTCACTCCCTAAATGGCCGCTATGGCTGGTGCGCTGTGCCGATCTGAATACAGGATCCAGGTGTTTACCATGTGGGTGCAGGGCCCAAGGACTTGGGCCATCCTCCACTGCCTTCCCAGGCCACAGCAGAGAGCTGGACTGGAAGAGGAGCAACTGGGATAGAACCGGCACCCCAACCAGGACTAGAACCCGGGGTACTGATGCCACAAGCAGAGGATTTAACCTAGTGAGCCACGGTGCCAGCTACCAATAACAATCTTGAATGTAAGTGGAATAAATTCTCCAAATAAAAGATGGACTGGCTGAATGGATTAAAAACAAAGACCAATATACATGCTGCATACAAGAAACACTTCAGATCAACAAAGCTACGCACAGACTGAAAGTGATAGAATGGAGAAAATTATTCTATGCTAATGGAAATTTAAAAAATGAGCAGGAGTTCCTAGACTAGTATCAGATAAAATAGACTTTTTTTCAGGATTAAGTTTTATTTCACATTGATAGAAACTGTGGAAAACTTTTACATTTTCCCACATTACAGCACAATATTGCAACAGAATATTTCTTGCCATAAATAAGATTTTGATGACTTACATAATGAAACAATACATCTTATTCTTCAAGGCAAAGCAAAAATGACTCAGAAAATGACTGCTCAAAATTTTTAAATCCGGAGATATACATGTCTTCATTGTCAACATTATTATTCTATAGTCCAGTAGTAAATTATTTTCATTACCAATTAGCACCCATTTATAAAGATACATCCTTGTGTATCTTGTTTGGTCTGTTGGAATACAGCAGAAAAATTAACATACTTCAGAAATAGTAAGCATCCATTTTTTGCTGACAGGAACTGTGCCTCATGCATTCATAGGCCTTAAAGGTTACACTGGCCAAATTTAGCAATGTGTTTAGGTTTTGCATAGTAAGAGAACCAAATATTAGTGGAATTAAAGTGTCACAATCTCTATGGCACTGGAGAATAGAAATATCTCTGTTAGCACCACTGACAGGACCCTTTGGAAATGAAGCCCAAAGTGGAAGCCAGCAACTAAGTGCAGTGACACCCACCAGTTTCTGCTGTATGGTAACAGCAGTATATAAAAATAAAACTCCTCCCTGAGGAAATCCTTCCAAAATGATTCTGTTAGGACTGCCACTCATCACCTCTTGATCTATCAAAACCTTTACATTTTCTGCTGCCTGTTTAATTCCAGATTCATCCTCCTGTGAGTCTGGTGAAAGTCCAATATTATCAAACCAAGAAGGCATAGCCATGTTTATATTTAATGTAACAGGCATAATGGGTGCATGCAGGCTGATACATTTGGTATGTGAACTTGTGATACCTGCAAAGCCTTCTGCCCATCCATGCCCAGTATCTCCTAATCCATGAAGGAAAATTACCACAGTGGCAGCCTTCCAGGCACAAGGCACCATGGCTAACAGTGGAGCAGACATGGTGTTACCACACATACACAGACTAAGCCAACAGCATGTCAGAAGTGGAAGGGAGGAATAGTGTCAGGCCTCAGTCCAAGGGTCTGGCAGAAGTGAGTTGCTGGAGCCCTACTTGGAACATGCTCAGTCTTGTAGGCACTAAGAGAAAATAGACTTAGAAACCATCAGGGCCAGTGCTGTGGCATAGAGGGTAAGGCCACTGCCTGCAGTGCCGGCATCCTATATGGGTGGTGCTTTATGTCCCAGCTGCTCCATTTCTGATCCAGCTCTCTGCTATGTCCTGGGAAAGAGGCAGAAGATGGCCCAAGTCCTTGGGCTCCTGCACTGATGTGGGAGACCCAGAAGAAGCTCCTGGCTCCTGGCTTTGGATTGGAGCAACTCCAGCCATTGCAGCCAATGGGGAGTGAACCAGCAGATGGAAGACCTCTCTCTCCACCTCTCCTTCTCTCTCAGTGTAACTCTTATTTTCAAATAAATAAATAAATCTTTAAACAAAAAAGAAACTGTCAAAAGAGACAAGGTCACTGTGTAATAATGCAAAAAAATCGATGAAATGAAGAAATAGTGTTTTGAAAAATAAATAAAATTGATACATCCTTGGTTTAACTAAACAAAAAAGGGAGAAGACCCAAATTAACAAAATCAGAGATGAAAAAGAGCTGTTGGGACCAGTGGTTGCACAGCAAATAAAGCCACCATCTGAAGGGCCAGCATTCTATAGAGGCACTGGTTTGAGACCCAGATGCTCTACGTATGATCCAGCTCTTTGCTGTGGCCTCCATCTGCGTGAGAGTCTCATAAGAATCTCCTGGGATCTGGCGTCAGATCAGCACAACTCTAGACAATGCAGCCAACTGGGGAGTGAACAGGCAGATGGAAGACCTTGCTCTTTCTCTGCTGCTCCTTCTTTCTCTGTGTAATTCTGAATTTCAAATAAATAAAAATTCTTCAAAAAAAAGAAATGTAACAACAGAGACCACAGAAATAAAAAGAATCATCAGGAATTACTGCAAGCAGCTATTGGAAAGATTGGAAAATCTACAAGAAATACATAGATTTCTAGAAGCATACAATCTATCAAAATTGATTTATGAAGACACAGAAAACTTAAATAGGCCTATAAGCAAGATGGAGATTGAATCAGTAATAAAGACCCTCACAAGAAAGAAAAGCCCAGGACCAGATGGCTTCACTGTTAAATTCCACAAGACTTTGGGGCCTGCGCTGTGGTGTAGCGGGTTAACACCCTGGCCTGAAGCGCTGGCATCCCATTTGGGTGCCAGTTCGAGTCCTGGTTGCCCACTTCCAATCCAGATCTCTGCTGTGGCCTGGGAAAGCAGTAGACAGTGGTCCAAGTCCTTGGGCCCTGCACCTGCGTGGGAGGCCTGGAGGAGGCTCCTGGCTCCTGGCTTCAGATTGGCATAGCTCCAGCCATTGCGGCCAACTGGGGAGTGAACCATTGGGTGGAACTCTCTCTGCCTCTCCTCCCTCTGTGTAACTCTGACTTTCAAATAAAAATAAATAAATCTTTAAAAAAAATTCCACAATACTTTTAAAGAAGAACTAATTCTAATTGTAATTCTAATTCTGAAACTTTCACAACAATTGAAAGGGAGGGAAGCCTATGCCCTAAAAGTAAAAACATAGTGAAGAAGCAACCGACAGAAAGAGAAAATATTTGTGAACTATGAAACTGATAAATAATTAATATTCAGAATCTATAAAGAGCTCAAAATTTCAACAACAAGAAAACAAAACAATACAGTTAAGAAATGGGTAAAGGGCATGAACCGGCATTTTTTTCAAAGGATGAAATGTAACAAATGAAAAAATGCTCAGAAGTAGTAGCTATCAGGGAAATTTAAATAAAAACCACATTAGGTACTTCCTCACCCAGTTACAATGGTAATCATCCAAAAATCAGAGAAATAATAAACACCGGTGAGGATTTAGGGAAAACATTACCTTAATACACTCTTGGTGATAATGTAAATGAGCACAATCATTATGGAAGACGATAGGTAGATTACTCAGAAATCTGAAAATAGATTTACCATATGACCCAGTCATGCATCTCCTGGGAATTACCCAAATGAAATGAAATCACCCTATGAAAGAACCCTCATGTTCATTGCATATCAATTCACAGATAGCTAACATATAGAATCAACACAGATGTCCATCAATTTATGACTCAGTAAAGAAAATGTTGGGGCTAGAGCTATGCTGTAGCAGGCTATGCTGGCATCTGCAGTGCTGGCATCCATATTGGCATCCATTCTAGTTCTTGATGTTCCCTTCAGATCTAGATCCTTGCTAATGCACATGGGAAAATAATGGAAAATGTCTGTGTTTTTGGGCTCCAGAACTCATGTGGGAGACTTGGAAGAAGCCCCTGGCTCCAGTCTGGCCCAGCCTTGACTGCTGTGGCCATTTGAGGAGTGAAACAACAGAAAGAATCTCTCTCTCTCCCTCCCTCTCTCTCTCTGTCTCTCTCTCTCTCTCTCCCCTCCACTCTCTCTCTCTCTGTCTTTCCCTTACCTATATAATTCAGACTTTCAGATAAATAAATAAATCTTCAAAAAAGATTTTTAGTTTATATGCATGATTGGATACTACCCAGTCTTAAAAATTAATGAAATCCTGTCTTTTGGAAAGAAATGGATGTAACTGGAAACAATTATGCTTAATGAAATCAGCCAGTATCCCAAAGACAAATATTATGTTTTCTCTGATATATGGTAGTCTTTATAAAGCACAAAAGATGTGTAGGAATGAAATGGACATCTTGTGATTTGATGTTTTTAGCCCTTGTTTATACTTCTGTGAAACTGTGATCTTGATCTTTCTACCTTTAACTTATTATTGTTAGTGGGGCATTAAATCTGTGATTATGTAATGGACTAAAATTAAGCTTTTGCAAAGATTAAAGAAAAAAGAAGGGGAGGAGGAACATTGGTTGATGGGGAGAAGGAAGGTAGTGAAATACGGTTATCTCACTAGAATTTTGCCTCAGAAATATATTAAATCAGGCTGGCGCCATGGCTCACTAGGTTAATCTCTGCCTGCAGCTCTGGCAAAATGAGTTCTAGTCCTGGTTGGGGTGTCGGATTCTGTCCTGGTTGTTCCTCTTCCAGTCCAGCTATCTGCTGTGGCCAGGAAGGCAATGGAGGATGGCCCAGGTCCTTCGGCCCTGTGCCCACCTAGGGGACCAGGAGGAAGCACCTGGCTCTTGGCTTCTAATTGGTGCAGTGTGCCAGCTGCAATGTGCCAGCCGTAGTGGCCTCTTGGCGGGTGAACCAATGGAAGGAAGACCTTTCTCTCTGTCTCTTTCTCTCTCTCTCATTGTCTAACTCTGCCTGTCAAAAAAGAGAAATATATTAAATCTGTTCTTTTGGGGCTGGTGCTGTTGCACAGTGGGTTAATGCCCTGGCCTGAAGTGCCAGCATCCCATGTGGGTGCCAGTTCAAGACCCGGCTGCTCCACTTCTGATCCAGCTCTCTGCTATGGCCCAGGGTAGCAGTGGAAGATGGCCCATGTCCTTGGGCCCCTGCACTCACATGGGAGACCTGGAAGAAGCTCCTGGCTCCTGGCTTCAGATCGGCACAGCTCCAGCCATTGCGGCCATTTGGGAGTGAACATTCAGATGGAAGACCTCTCTCTCTCTCTCTCTCTCTGCCTCTTCTCTTTCTTTGTAAGTCTGACTTTCAAATAAAAAAAAATCTAAAAAATGTTCTTTTTATATTAATAAAAATTAAAAAGAACTGGAAAATATTTTAGAATTATGAAGAGAAAAAATTTTTAAACTTTTATTTAATGAATATAAATTTCCAAAGTACAGCTTATGGGTTACAATGGCTCCCTCCCCCCATAACTTCCCTCCCACCTGCAGACCTCCCCTTTCCCGCTCCCTCTCCCCTTCCATGCACATCAAGATTCATTTTCAATTCTCTTTATATACAGAACATCAGTTTAGTATATATTAAAGTAAAGATTTCAACAGTTTGCCCTCACATAGCAACACCAAGTGAAAAATACTGTTGGAGTACTAGTTATAGCATTAAATCACAATGTACAGTATATTAAGGACAGAGATCCTACATGATATTTTTTTTAAGAATTGATTAATTTTCTATGAAATTTCCAATTTAACACCAAGTATTTTTTTTTCATTTTCAATTATCTTTATATACAGAAGATCAATTCTGTATATACTAAGTAAAGATTTCATCAGTTTGCACCCACACAGAAACACAAGGTGTAAAAATAATGTTTCAGTACTAGTTATAGCATTTCTTCGCATTGGACAACACATTAAGGACAGATCCCACATGAGATGTAAGTACACAGTGACTCCTGTTGCTGACTTAACAATTTGACACTCCTGTTCATGGCGTCAGTAATCTCCCTAGGCTCTAATCATGAGTTGCCAGGGCTATGGAAACCTTTATGGTTTGCTGACTTTGATCTTATTCCGATAGGGTCATAGTCAAAGTGGAAGTTCTCTCCTCCCTTCAGAGAAAGGTACCCCCTTCTTTGATGGCCCCATTCTTTCCGCTGGGATCTCACTCACAGAGATCTTTCATTTAGGTCTTCTTTTTTTTTCAGAGTATTTGACTTTCCATGCCTAAAATACTCTCATGGGCTCTTCAGCCAGATCCAAATGCCTTAAGGGCTGATTCTGAGGCCAGAGTGTTATTTAGGACATCTGCCTTTCTATAAGTCTGCTGTGTCTCCCACTTCCCATGTTGGATGGTTCTCTCCTTTTTTGGTTCTATCAGTTAGTATTAGCAGACACTAGTCTTGTTTGTGTGATCCCTTTAACTCTTTGACCTACCAGTGTGCTCAATTGTGAACTGAAGATGATCACTTGGTATAGTGAGATGGCATTGGTACATTCCACCTTGATGGGATTGTATTGGAATCCCCTGGCATGTTTCTAATTCCACCATTTGGGGCAAGTCCAATTGAGCATGCCATGAAGGGAAAATTTTAAAATTATACTGAATACATAGAAAAAGACAAAAGAATGAGAAATCAAATTTGTCTTTCCATCATGTTTGTAAAGTGTAGAATCCCCTTGTAATCTTAAGTGGTTAGGATTAAAGTCTAGTGATTATTTACTATTGCATATGCTTGTGAGTCCCAGAAAGGAGACTTTCAACTTCTTTAGGCATTTTTGTGTTATCTGGTGGCAGAAGATAGCAAAGCTGAAGGTCTTCATCCACTCACCCATGTGTCAGTATCTATCCATTAATTACTACCTAAGCTTCCAGTAAGTCAAAAAATTTTCAGAGTAGATAAAGAAGAGCTATATTCTTTTTTAAATTTATACTTCTCCACCAATTGTGGAAAACAAATGATAAATGACTGTGGCTGCACTTAGAGGGATAAGGCATAATGCCAGATCTGTAAGCCTCTAAACCCCATGTTCAAATGCATTATGATCAATATTTTTTTCTTTGGGGAATTAAAAAAAGCATTTGTGACCTTCTCATTCTACTTAAACACCTTAAGCCTCAGTTTCTTTTCCTTTTTTATTTATTTGACTGAGTTAGACAGTGAGAGAGAGAGAGAGAGAGAGAGAGAGAGAGAGAGAGAGAGAGAGAGAAGTCTTCTGTTGGTTCACCCCCCAAATGGCTGATATGGCCAGAGCTATGCCAATCTGAAGCCAGGATCCAGGTGTTTCTCCTGGTCTCCCATGTGGGGGCAGGAGCCCAAGCAATTGGGCCACCCTCCACTGCCCTCCTGGGCCACAGCTGAGAGCTGAACTGGAAGAAGAGCAACTGGGACTAGAACCTGGCACCCATATGAGATACTGGCACTGCAGGCAGAGGATTAACCAAGTGAGCCACAGCACCGACCCTCTTTTTTCAAAACATAAAAAGGTTATAGTTTCTGCCTTACAGGGTCATTGTGAAAATTTAATGGTTGTATACCTGCCAAGTCCCTAGAAAAAAATCGGCCCTTTGTTAAGGATTCAAAAATTATTAGCCATTATTTTTATTACCATAATTAATATTCATAGTCAATTAAATTATAGTAACTCCTCATAATCACAGACAGGGAGGTTTGAGGGATAAAAATTAAAGTCTTTGCCTATGCTGCAGTCTTGAAAAGTTTATCTGAATTTTTTCTGATAATAATTTGATGGTATTGAGTCATAGATTAAGGTATTTGATTCATTTTGAGAGGATTTTTGTGTAAGGTGGTGGTGGGGGACTAGTTTCATTCTTATGCATGTGGAGATCCAGTTTTACCAACACCATTTGATGAAGAGACTGATCTTGATCCAGGGATTGGGTTTAGCTCTTTTGTGAAAAATATGTTAGTTGTAGATGCATGGATTAACCTGGTGTTTCTATATTGTTCCATTAGTCTACTCATATTTTTATTTTTTATTTTTTTTATTTTTGACAGGCAGAGTGGACAGTGCGAGAGAGACAGAGAGAAAGGTCTTCCTTTGCCGTTGGTTCACCCTCCAATGGCCACCGCGGTAGATGTGCTGCGGCCGGCGCACCATGCTGATCCGATGGCAGGAGCCAGGTGCTTCTCCTGGTCTCCCATGGGGTGCAGGGCCCAAGCACTTGGGCCATCCTCCACTGCACTCCCTGGCCACAGCAGAGAGCTGGCCTGGAAGAGGGGCAACCGGGACAGGATCGGTGCCCCGACCGGGACTAGAACCCGGTGTGCCGGCGCCGCAAGGCGGAGGATTAGCCTAGTGAGCCATGGCGCCGGCTAGTCTACTCATATTTTTTTGCCAGTACCAGGTTGTTTCAATTATAACTGCCAGTAGTATGTCTCAAAACCTGATTTCATAATGCCTCCAGCTTTGGTTTTATGTATAAGATTGCTTTAGCTATTCAGGGTCTGTAGTGTTTCCATATAACTTTAATATCATTTTTTGGGGGTCAGATAAGAATGTCCTTGCTATTTTGATTTGGATCTCATTGATACTGTAAATTGCTTTTGGTATAATGTACATTCTGATGATACTGATTTTTCCAATCCATGAACATGGAAGATGCTTCAAATTTTTGTGTTTTCTTCTATTTTTCATTATTTTTAAAAAATTACCAGTCATAGAATTCTCACCTCCCTGGTTAAATTTATTCCAAGGCATGTAAATATTTTTGTAACAACTGTGAATGGGAGTGATCTTAAGACTTCTTTCTCAGCCATGGCATTATTTTTGTATACAAAGGCTATTGATTTTTGTGTGCTAATTTTATATACTTTTTAATGAGTTCCAATAATCTCTTAGTGGAGTCTTTAGGTTCTCCTATATTTAGAATCATATCATCTGCAAATAGGGATAATTTGACTTCCTCCCTTCCAATTTTGTAATCCCTTTGATTTCTTTTTCTTCCTAATGGCATTGGCTAAAACTTCCAGGACTATATTGAACAGCAATCATGAGAGTGGGCATCCTTGTCTGGTTCTGGATCTTAGCAGGAGTGCTTCCATCTTTTCCCCATTCAGTAGGATGCTGGCTGTGGGTTTGTCATAAACTGCCTTAATTCTCTTGAGGAATGTTCCTTCTATACACAATTTGCTGAAGGTCTTCTTCATGAAATAATGTATTTTACCAAATGCTTTCACTGCCACTGTTGAGATAATCTTTTTTTGGTTCAATTTGTTAATGTGGTCAATCACATTTATTGATTTGTGAATGTGAACCATCCTTGCATATCAGCCTTTAGTTCCACTTGGTCCAGGTCCATTTTTCTGATGTGTTGTTGGATTTGATTTGTTAGTATTTTTTGAGGATTTTTGTGTCTATGTTCTTGAGGAATATAGGTCTGTAATTCTCTGTTACACCTTTTTCTGGTTCAGGAAATAAGGTGATTCTGGCTTCATAGAAGGAGTTTGGGAGGATTCCCTCCCTTTCAAATGTTTTGAATAGCTTGAGAAGAATTGGAAGTAGTTCTTTAAATGTCTAGTAGAATTTAGCAGTGAAGCCAACTGGTGCTGGACTTCTCTTCATTGTGAGGGTCTATATTATGACTCAAACTCAATCTTGGTTATTAGTCTGTCAGATTTTCTATGTCCTCATGACACAATTTTGGTAGATTGTATGTGCACAAGAATCTATCCAATTCTGCTGGATTTTCCAATTTGCTGGCATACCACTCATCACAATAATTCCTGATTATTCTTTTTATTTCTATGGTGTTTGTTGTTACACCTCCTTTTTCATTTCTGATTTCATTGATTTGTTTCTTATCCCTCTTTGTTTCAGTTATTTGGGCCAATGGTGTATCAATTTCCTTTAAAAAAAAAACCTATTCTTCATTTCCCATCCACAGAGAGAATAGAGATGTTCCCAGAGCCTATGGGTGATCCTCCTTGGCATTTTTAGCATTAGAACCTGTAATATGTTGAGAGGCTGGGGGCATCTCACAATCCTGTGTGGGTGTTCAGCCCCCAGCCAGAATCAAAGTCTGTGAGGAATATGGATTTTTCCCTCTGGTAACATCCTGGGCTCACAGGTACGTACAATTACTGCTGCATCCACTTCTGTTGTCAAAATGGCAACTTCCCCCACTGGGTGTCCTTGTTGGGGAATAGGGATAAAGAAATGTCCTTTGTCTTCACTGTGTTAGAGGAGTACCCTGCTCCTATTAGGATCCCAGGATGGACTCAAAGACAATGTGGGCTGCCAGGCTCTTCCTCTGGCAATGTCACAAGAGGCACAGGCTACTGCATGCAGCCTGCTCTCACCTCATTCTCCAAAGCTGGCAGTGTTCTGTTGCTCATGGCTGTGGGATCCTATATTGTGTCTGTGCTCATTGCTGTAACTTCTGCACTATGCCATAGTGTCACTCTTGCATCTGCAGAATTTCCACTGCAGTTTTGTATTCAAGTCCCCGAGGGATGCAATACCTCCATTTCTTCCTGCTATTTGCTCCTTGCCTAAAGCAGCATGTCGTTTCTCAATTCAGACAGCTTGGAATCCACCAAATTATGAGAACTGTACTTTTGCAATATCCCACAGTATTGTGCCTAAAACTTCCAGCATTCTGTGGGCATTTTAAATGGTAATATATAAAAACATTTTCAATAAGATTAATTTTTCATTGATAATATAAGGATAAACAAAGAGAATAAATGTTTCCATACTTTATAGTTTTAGCATCTATTTAAGTCCCTCCATTTCCAAAATGGACATGGCTTTTCTCTGAGAACTTGTAAGAGGCATCACACAACTAGGAATTAAATATATAGAAAACCTAAACAGACCCATAACTGACACAGAAATTGAAATAGTAATAAAGGCCCTCCCTACAAAGAAAAGCCCAGGGCCAGATGGATTCACTGCTGAGTTCTACCAGACATTTAGAGAAGAACTAACTCCAATTCTTCTCTAACTATTCAAAACAATCAAAAAAGAGGGAATCCTCCCAAATTCTTTCAATGAAGCCACCATCACCTTAATTCCTAAGCCAGAAAAAGATGCAGCATTGAAAGAGAGTTACAGACCAATATCCCTGATGAACATAGATGCAAAAATACTCAATAAAATTCTGGCCAATGGAATGCAACAACACATCAGAAAGATCATCCACCCAGACCAAGTGGGATTTATCCCTGGTATGCAGGGATGGTTCGACATTCACAAAACAATCAACATAATACACTACATTAACAGACTGCAGAAGAAAAAACCATATGATGCTCTCAATAGACGCAGAGAAAGCATTTGATAAAATACAACACCCTTTCATGATGAAAACTCTAAGCAAGCTGGGTATGGAAGGAACATTCCTCAATACAATCAAAACAATATTTGAAAAAACCACGGCCAACATCCTATTGAATGGGGAAAAGTTGGAAGCATTTCCGCTGAGATCTGGTACCAGACAGGGATGCCCACTCTCACCACTGCTATTCAATATAGTTCTGGAAGTTTTAGCCAGAGGTATTAGGCAAGAAAAAGAAATTAAAGGGATACAAACTGGGAAGGAAGAACCAAAATATCCCTCTTTGCAGATGATATGATTCTTTATTTAGGGGACCCAAAGAACTCTACTAAGAGACTACTGGAACTCATCGAAGAGTTTGGCAAGGTAGCAGAATATAAAATCAATTCACAAAAATCAACAGCCTTTGTATATACAGGCAATGCCACGGCTGAGGAAGAACTTCTAAGATCAATCCCATTCACAATAGCCTCAAAAACAATCAAATACCTTGGAATAAACTTAACCAAGGACGTTAAAGATCTCTATGATGAAAACTACAAAACCTTACAGAAAGAAATAGAAGAGGATACCAAAAAATGGAGAAATCTTCCATGCTCATGGATTGGAAGAATCAATATCATCAAAATGTCTATTCTCCCAAAAGCAATTTATACATTCAATGCAATACCAATCAAGATACCGAAGACCTTCTTCCCAGATCTGGAAAAAATGATGCTGAAATTCATATGGAGAACAGAAGACCTCGAATAGCCAAAGCAATCTTGTACAACAAAAACAAGCCAGAGGCATCACAATACCAGATTTCAGGACATACTACAGGGCAGTTGTTATCAAAACAGCATGGTACTGGTACAGAAACAGATGGATAGACCAATGGAACAGAATAGAAACACCAGAAATCAATCCAAACATCTACAGCCAACTTATATTTGATCAAACATCCAAAACAAATCCCTGGAATAAGGATATCCTATTCAATAAATGGTGCTGGGAAAATAGGATTTCCATGTGCAGAAGCTTGAAGCAAGACCCATACTGTCACCTTACACAAAAATTCACTCAACATGGATTAAAGACTTACATCTATGACCTGAAACTATCAAATTATTAGAGAACATTGGAGAAAAACTGCACAATATAGACACAGGCAAAGACTTCTTGGAAAAGGCCCCAGCAGCACAGGCAGTCAAAATCAAAATTACCATTTGGGATTGCATCAAATTGAGAAGTTTCTGTACTTCAAAAGAAACAGTAAAGTGAAGAGGCAACCGACAGAATGGGAAAAAATATTTGCAAACTATACTACAGAGAAAGGGTTGATAACCAGAATCTACAAAGAAATAAGAAAATCCACAACAACAAAACAAACAACTCAATTAAGAAATGGGCCAAGGGGACCTATAATATGTACGCCCATATAACATAGCATAATAGACCAATATCAAAATCCAAAATATCTGGTTGAACTAAGATTCCTTAAAATCATGACATAACATAGACCAAATTTGATCATTGTTACAAGGTGATTATTCAAGTCTTTGAAAATAAGCACATAGTTAAATAACCCATAGCTCTTAATAAAAATTCAGCTGTTTTTGAACAATTAGAATTTAACAGACATCAAGAGAACATAATAGATTACTTTAACACAATGCTCTAACAGTGCATCAGAGTTTAATTCTATGTCAAAGAGAAATTGAGCTTCCTGTGATCTTTTGCTATGAGGTTTCCTTCCTTTACCTTCTTTCATATTGGTGAAAATGTTTCTGTGTTTCTGTGTTTAACACATCTTTAAGCATCCTTTGCAGGGCAGGATGAGTGGCAACAAATTCTTTCAGTTTCTGTTTGCTATGAAAAGTCTTAATTTCACCTTCATTCACAAATGAGAGCTTTGCAGGATATAATATTCTGGGCTAGCAGTTTTTCTCTCTTAGTACCTGGGCTATGTCTCGCCATTCCCTTCTAGCTTGTAGGGTTTCTGATGAGAAGTCTGCTGTGAGTCTAATTGGAGATCCTCTGAGAGTAATCTGACGATTCTCTCTTGCACCTTTTAGAATCTTTTCTTTATGTTTCACTGTGGTGAGTTTGATTATGACGTGTCGTGGTGAGGATCTCTTTTGGTAATGTTTTTAGGGGTTCTATAAGCTTCCTGTACTAAGAGGCCTCTGTCCTTCTCCAAACCTGGGAAATTTTCTGCTAGTATCTCACTGAAAATGCCTTCTAATCCTTTCTCCCTCTCCATGCCTTCAGGAACTCCTAGAAACCGAATGTTAGATTTTTTAATAGTATCCTGTAGATTCCTGACAATATTTTTTAGATTTCTAATTTCTTCTTCTTTTCTTTGGTTTGCCTGTTTCCTTTCCTGTTCTCTGTCTTCTAAGTCTGATATTCTCTCTTCTGCTTCGCCCATTCTGTTTTTAAGGCTCTCTAATGTGTTTGTCATTTGATCTATTGAATTCTTCATTTCATTATGATTTCTCGTCACAATCACCATTTCTTGTTCCACTAGTTGTTTCATTTCATTTTGATTCCTCCTTAATATTTCACTTTCACGAGAGAGATTTTCTATCTTGTCTTTTAAGGATTTCTGTAGTTCAAGAATTTGTTTTTGAGAACTTCTTAATGTTCTTATCAATTTTTTGAGATCTGCTTCTTGCATTTCTTCTATCTCATCATCTTCATAATCTTGAGTTGGGGTGTCTTTTTCATTTGGGGGCGTCATAGTGTCTTCCTTGTTCTTGTTACCTCGGTTTTTGCGTTTGTTGTATGGCATGTTGGAGATATTTGGTTTCTTCACTGTGGTGTTTTTTTTTTTCTTGTTATACTATGACTCTAGATTAAGTGGACTGTCTGCTTTTGGTGGAGCCTTAGAGGCTTGAGATGGGTGTGGACATAGCTAGATTCACATCGCCATCAGCGAAGTATACAGTAAGTAGAAAAAAAAAACCTCCCTTTCAGACCAAAGGGAAAGAAAGTTTTAAAGTGAGAATATAATTTTCCTCATGGGCATTGTCTACCTTAGAAAAACTACTACAGAACATGCCTGTGACTATAGACTTGTAGTTCAGGCCACCGAAGATTAGAGATGGGACATGGGCACTCCCTTGACTTGCATCCTCTGGTCTGCTTTAACACAAACCAGGAGGAAAAGAAAGCTAGGCATCAGAAGCAATGGGTGGCAGGCCTATTAATGGCTGATCTGCACAGTGATCTGCCCTCAAGGAGACCCAACAGGCCAGTCCACTGCAGTGGCTTTCCATGTGGTAAGCCTGGGCTTCAGCAGAAGTCAGCTTGTGAAGAGCCCTGGCAGCTCTGCCAAGAGTTGGATCACTGGAAATGGACCTGCCCTGGAGTCGAAGGATGCCCAGGTCAGAGCCACAGATCTTTTTGGCTCCAAGCTGAAAAGCCCTTCACTCAGCCCAACTTCCAAAGTGACCACTGCAGCTGAGGGTATGGTCAAGTAGGGTCAGCAACATTGCAGGCAGAACTGTAAATTTCTTGTTAGAGATGCCACCTGCCTTTACCTGGCCAGCTCTCCTCCCAGGCCAGCCAAGTAATGAAAGTCAACAGAGTGCCTTCCCCTAGGAGGTTCACACCTCCCTTAGGATATACCCCATGTGAAGAGATAGATAGGTCTGGGCCTCTTAACTTACAAGGCCTAAAGCCCACCAGATTATTATCAAGCCCCTTCTGTCAGGTTCTATTTGCCTCTCAATCAGAAAAATTACTTGTAGCTTAGACAGCACCTTTCTTAGCTCCTCTAATAATGACTCTGTCCTTTGTTCTAGGCCCTGTCTAGTACACTTGGGCCTCATTCCTTTGTAATCATAACCTCTACTCTACCACCAATGGCTCTACTCCCAACCCTTTGTGTACTGATGGTCCTCTTCCCCACTTAATGCTGTATAATTGTTCAGACCTGGTAAATGCCACTCTTAGGATCATTGGTTACTATCCTCATCCTGTCTTTTATGACCTTGTCTAAATATGATCAGAGTCGGGGAACTTGGAAGGCTTCCATAGCCTTGGCAACTCATGACGACAGCCTAGGGTGGTTACTGGTACCATAAACTAGAGTGTCATTTGTTGGGTCAACAACAGGTGCCACTGTGCGCTTGCTCCTGATGTGGGATCTCTGTCCTTAATGTACTGTACATTTTGATTTAATGCTATAACTAGTACACAAACAGTATGTTTCACTTTGTGTTCCTATGTGGGTGCAAACTGTTGAAATCTTTACTTAATGTATACTAAATTGATCTTCTGTATATAAAGAGAATTGAAAATGAATCTTGATATGAATGGAAGGGGAGAGGGAGCGGGAGAGGGGAGGGTTGCGGGTGGGAGGGAAATTATGGGAAGGGGAAGCCATTGTAATCCATAAGCTGTATACTGGAAATTTATATTCATTAAATAAAAGTAAAAAAAAAAAGGAAAAAAAAAAGAAATGGGCCAAGGACCTCAAGAGATATTTTTTGAAAGTGGAAATCCAAATGGCCAACAGACACATAAAAAATGTTCAAGATCACTAGCAATCAGAGAATTGCAAATCAAAACCACAATGAGGTTCCATCTCACCCTGGTGAGAATGGCTCACATAAAGAAATCTACCAACAGCAGATGCTGGAGGGGATGTGGGGAAAAAGGGACACTAACCCACTGTTGGTGGGAATGCAAACTGGGTAAGCCAGTATGGAAGTCAGTCTGGAGATTCCTCAGAAATCTGAACACAACCCTACCATACAACCCAGCCATCCCACTCCTTGGAATTTACCCAATGGAAATTAATTTGGCTAATAAAAAAGCCATCTGCACATTAATGTTTATTGCAGCTCAATTCACAATAGCTAAGACCTGGAACCAACCCAAATGCCCATCAACAGTAGACTGGATAAATTATGGGACATGTACTCCATAGAATACTATACAGCAGTAAGAAAAAATGAAACCCAGTCATTTGCAACAAGATGGAGGAATCTGGAAAACGTCATGCTGAGTGAATTAAGCCAGTCCCAAAGAGAAAAATATCATTTGTTTTCCCTGATCGGCGACAACTGAGCACCAAAGGGGAAACCTGTTGAAGTGAAATGGACACTATAAGAAACAATGACCTGATCAGCTCTTGTCCTGACTCTTGATGTACAATGTAATACTTTATCCTTTTTAGCATTTTGTTGTTGTTGTTCTAATAGTAGTGGTTGAACTCTGTAATTAACACACAATTATTCTTAAGTGTTTAAATTTTAACTGAAAAGTGATCCCTGTTAAATCTAAGAGTGGAAAAAGAGAGGGAGGAGATGTACAATTTGGGACATGCTCAATCGGACTTGCCCCAAATGGTGGAGTTAGAAATGTGCCAGGGGATTCCAATACAATCCCATCAAAGTGGCATGTACCAATGCCATCTCACTAGTCCAAGTGATCAATTTCAGTTCACAATTGATGACTCTGATAGGTCTAAGAGTCAAAGGGATCACACAAACAAGTCAAGTGTCTGCTAATACTAGCTGATAGAATCAAGAAGGGAGAGAAAGATCCAACATGGGAAGTGGGATACACAGCAGACTCATAGAATGGCAGATGTCCTAAACACTCTGGCCTCAGAATCAACCCTCAAGGCATTCGGATCTGGCTGAAGAGCCCATGAGAGTATTGTAGGCATGGAAAGCCAAGATACCATGAAAAAAAAACAAAACAAAACAAAAAAAAACGAAGAAGACCTAACTGAGGTTGATCCTCCTCTGACCTATACCTACATTTCAGACATTTATATACTGCATTAATAATTTATAAAAGCATTTCTGGAAATAAAGTTATCTATTTTCTACTTTAATAATAAATGCAAATATTTTATTTATTTGTAACACTGATTGACAAATGCAAACTGTGAAACAGTACCCTGTGTGTTTAGAGTGTCAGCTCTGCATTGGGAGAGCTCTAACACTTGGCAGCCATGAGATATTTCAGTGATTCAGCTGGGCAGATGGAAGTCATTCAGGGCACACCATAAGTACATACTGTTTATGTTTTAGATTTCTCAACAACTAGACATGCTTTTATAACTTATTAATGTACGCAGAAATCTATATTTTATGAAGCCCCTTTATTTATGTTTTTATTTCATGATCATGTTGAAGGCCTTATAGGATCCGAAAGTTACAACTAATATGCTTGCTTCCCTTCAGAAATATCTGCAATGTAAAGGAGCTCAAATATTCTCAAAATGAAAATATCTCATAAAATGATTTTGCCATCTCAAGAACATTATGTATCACTAGACAGGCCTATTTTTAATAAGAAAGAATACTCCCTACTTCTCTGAAGATGTCTTTCACTATACAAATCAGGCTCCACTGTGGAAACACCACTGTTGAGGTTTTGAAGGTTAAAGAGCTAGAGGCAGAGGCGGCTGGGGGGCTCCCAGAACTGTAACCAGGCCGCCATCCCTCCTCTCTTCCTCTCTCCCATCACCTCTTGTCTTGAAAATAACTTTTTCACTCCAAAGAAGTGGCAAGGGCAGTAGCCATCAGTGCTTCACTCCCTCTCAGCTCTCTCACCTGTGAGGGAGCCCAGGGCAAGTCCCAGCCACCCAGGTGCAACCCCAGGCATCCCTTTTACACCTGGGCCACCCTCATGATAGGTGGGATTGCCACCACCGAGTCCATCATCTCCATGTTCCTCACACCCAAGAAGCTCATGAGCAAGTGATAGCTGCAGACCTTCAGTCAGAGGCTGCAGAAGACATGGGCAGAGCATTACACACTCCACTGGCTCTCAGAGAAGCTGTACAAGGGATCAGGTTATCATCATATTCCTGTGGACATCAACCAGAAACTGGACCCTCTGATTGCACTGAGCAGTCTGGAGCTATTGAGGCTTCTCCTTGAACACTAACTTGCACTCTAGGTTGACCCCATGAAGTGTCCTTCAGAGTCAGACAGGATAGCTCCACCAGAGTGCTGTAGGAAGTCTTGCCAGTAGGAAGCAGTGCTCAGAACAGCACCAAGGTGTAGATGGTAAACAGAAGAATCTGCTCAAAGGAGGGTTCTCTTAAGTAGAAAAAAAAAAAACACTTCCAAAAACTGCAATATGATGACTATCAGACTAAGATTTAGACTATGGAAAGATGTCTTATAATGCATGGATAACTTTCATTTTTGCTTTGGGTGAGTTCTTCTTGATGATGCATTATGGAACTTAAAACATGTGAAGGACCCTTATTGGGGGGAGGGACAAGAAACTAGGCCTGGGCAAATATCAGGGGCTTCTTAAGAGGTTAGATGTTCCCCAGAGTCTAGCGGGCAGGACATTCTCTGGGAAGGAAAAGTCAATCCCCTTCAGAGAACCTCTAGGCACGCCCAGAGCAGAACTGCCCCTCCCCTCCAGGAAACCTCTGGGTGCACCCAGAGCAGAGCTGCCCCTCCCCTTCGGAGAGTCTCTAGGCACACACTTATGATGTCACTGCGACCGGCCAATCCTGTAACACCTCAGCACTCTCCCTCAGCATTCTCTGGTATGCTAATTATCCCTCCGAACCAGCCAATCCTGTGCCACCTCTGCATTTTCCACCAGCACTATCCACCAGCATTCTTCGCCAGCATTCTCCCATATGCTAATGGTCCCTCTGAACTGACCAATCCTACACATGCGCATTAGGAATATACTAATTCATTGCCTATATAACTTGTGTGAAACTGCCACTCAGGGCTCCTCACTACCTGAGGTGGGGGCCCGTTTGTGCAAACGTTCAATAAAAACCTCGTGCTTTTTGCATCAACTGGTCTGGAGTCTGGATCTTTGGGCGTCCTCCCGAGCAAGTGGGCATCTCTGCAACTGAGAGGTCCAACACATGTTACAGCTGTGAAGATTTTGCACAAAATAGAATGGTAAAATAATTTTTAAGTGTCAAAAGCCATGGTTTATACAGTCCCTTTCAATGACTTAGTAGCTTTGAGATCAAGTAAATGATCATTTTATTTCCTAGGGAGTGAAGTCCTATATTTCAGTTTCTCCCAGGCATTATACCTAAAGTTTTATATCAGTCACTTTAATGAAAATCAGTGTTTCAATGAATCTTTCTCTGCAGTATATCTTGCAGATAAGTTTTCACTATTAATGCTTGAAAATTATCATTAGCTTTTGGTAGCTCAATAGGAACGATAAATATCTTTAAAATGGTAGTACTGGAAATTTTATGACAAGACTTTTACCTAGCACTTAAATATCTATAAATGTATATAAAGACAGACCAATAAGCATCACCCAGGGAAATGGTCAGCTCTTGTATGCTGGTTTTTATGGCCTTGAAATTAGCAAATGACCAGAATCTTCCATGGCAGCAGGCTTAAAAAAAAAAAAGGCTCTTGAGAAAATACCAGGCACCAGCCAGCTATCTGTATATTTGTTAGTTTGTAGTTTTCTAAGTCTGAGTAAATAACTTAATTTTAGGGAGTGGAGGTCTGGTTTGTAACTCTCCTTGGACTTAATTATGTAAAAGTCTTTTCCACAAATCACCATCTATTTCCTTAACTTTGTTAGTTTTATTGGGTAAATTAGAAACTGGTGTAAATTTGTACAGATTGTGGCAAAGTTGTACAGATTTCTATATTTTGGATTTTGGATGAGGAATTTTTATTCTCTCTATAATAAATAGTTTCTTATGGTGGCATTGAAAATAAATGCTTTAGCCGGCGCCGCGGCTCACTAGGCTAATCCTCCGCCTTGCGGCGCCGGCACACCGGGTTCTAGTCCCGGTCGGGGCACCGATCCTGTCCCAGTTGCCCCTCTTCCAGGCCAGCTCTCTGCTGTGGCCAGGGAGTGCAGTGGAGGATGGCCCAAGTGCTTGGGCCCTGCACCCCATAGGAGACCAGGATAAGCACCTGGCTCCTGCCATCGGATCAGCGCGGTGCGCTGGCCGCAGCGCACCTACCGCGGCGGCCATTGGAGGGTGAACCAACGGCAAAAGGAAGACCTTTCTCTCTGTCTCTCTCTCTCACTGTCCACTCTGCCTGTAAAAAAATAAAAGAAAAGAAAAGAAAATAAATGCTTTAGAAAATGTCAGGAAATATATGACTCTGTGTTTTTTGAATATGTCATTTCCTAAATGAATTGGTAGATGATAAATATGCTGTGATTTATTAAAGTCAGATACTCTAAGATTCAATTCTGCTAGTATTTTATTTAAATAATTTTATTTAACAAGTTTACTTAAATATTCTTAGAGGCCAACATTATCATATGATGAATTAAGTCACTGCTTGTGATGCCAGTATCCCACATCAGAACATTGGTTCAAGTCCCAGCTGCTTTACTTCTGAACCACTTTGGCTAATGTTCCTGGGAAGTGTTTTGAGTCATGGAGGGGAGGGCGGTTAACTGAGCAAGCTCCCTGTGTGCTTTTACTCAGCTTAGCCAGAAATGAAAACCTGGGAAACAATTTGCAAATAAGATGCAAAAGCTTTATTTTGTTTGCAAAGCAACAGTAAAGCATCTAGTCCAACAGGAGTCCAGATGGAATACCAGAGCAGGACAATGGCTTTCAGGAAGTGCCCAGGGTTTTTATGGCATTACTGCATTTTAATTGGGTCAATCTATAGGGGTGCCCATTGGACAGGGGCTTCATATACTCTATGTTGATTGAACTGGGGCCACCCATGGAGATAGTGGGAGTCTCTGAAGTCAGCCAGATTCCCCTTGGGGGCTCAGGCCCCTCCAGTACTAGCTCTGGGTAGAGGACTGAAGTTGTGGTTAGAACTACAGGCTCACACATACTGAACAGGAGGTTATTATGGGGGAGATGCCAGCAGGAGAAAACAAGCTTTCCAGCCATAGCTTGCAGCCTGCTTGCACAGCATTTGAAACCTGATTGTGCCAGAAATTCTTTCTGTCTGAGAGGCTCACAGGCACTTAGCCCTGTTCCCCAATATCCTCAGGAAGGCAGCAAATTATGGCCAAAGTACTTGGCCCCCAGCCACCCTCACTGAAGACTCAGATGGAGTCTCTGGATACTAGTTCAGCCTGGCCCAGTCTCGGATGTTGGGAGCATTTGGGAAATGAACCACTAGAGGGAAAATCTGTCTCTCTACCTTTCAGAAAAATATATATGTTTAAAAAATAAATATTTGATTTTTAATATTTTTCAGTGGGAATTTTGTGTTTTTTTTAAGATTTTATTAATTTATGTGAGAGGTAGAGTTACAGACAGTGAGAGGGAGAGACAGAGAGAAAGGTCTTCCTTCCATTGGTTCATTCTCCAAATGGCTGCAAGGGCTGGAGCTGCACTGATCCAAAACCAAGAACCAGGTGCTTCTTCTTGGTCTCTCATGTGAGTGCAGGGGTCCAAAGACTTGGGCCACCTTCTACTGCTTTCCCAGGACATAGAAAAAAGCTAGATTAGAAGAGGAGTAGCCAAGACTAGAACCAGTGCCCATATGGGATGCCGGCACCACAGGCAGAGGATTAACCTATTGCACCATGGCACCAGCCCCCTAGAATATTCTGAGCCTTATTTCATTTGCTATACCTTCAACATTCTTTGAGTTAGCCATTGAATGTGAAATGAGCTGTTGTATAATGGTAACACTGAAGACTTGGCAGCAGAACACTCTGGAACTTATAATTGTCTGTGATAAATAGACAACAAGGACTAACACCTTGTTAGTGACTACTGCTGTCCCTTGCCCTGTCCTGGATGACATCAAGGGTGACCACAGGTTTCTGTGATGGGTTGACACACTGTGATCCCAGTCATCAGAATAGCTGGTGTGTTAACATTACTTCTCATGAGCAACTAAGAGCAGGTGATAAAATTAACAAGAACTTTTTGGGGATGTGAGAAAAATAGGAGCACACACACATATGCACAACCTCAGATAGGTACATCTGTACATACAACAGAAAAGGAGCCCAAAGCTGCTGCATAGTCCTGCATTAAGTTAGGGATACTTGTGTTGCTTTCATCATACTAGAACTAAAAACACTCCAGGTCTTAGAAACCCAAATAAATTGATGATAGACCTCTTAGAGTTGGAAGGGTTTTACTGTCAGCACATTTATAAGGCCTTCTCTGATTACTATTTTCTGTTTCTCACAATTTTTCCCAAGACATTTGCCTGTAGAGATAATTCCATTTAGAATATGTCCTCTGCCTTTAAGTGTGTTTTGTTTATGGCCCTGCAAAAGCACTCATAATATAGATGAAAACTGATTCATTTCCTAAACTCTGGATTATTTATAGCTACCACTGAATAGTATATTCAAGATTTGGACATGTTATATGATGTGTGAAAACTTAAAATTAAAATAACAATTAAGGCCGGCACTGCAGCTCAATAGGCTAATCCTCCACCTGTAGAGCTGGACACTGGGTTCTATTCCTGGTCGGGGCACCAGATTTTGTCCCAGCCACTCCTCTTCCAGTCCAGCTCTCTGCTGTGGCTCGGGAGTGCAGTGGAGGATGGCCCAAGTGCTTGGGCCCTGCACCCACATGGGAGACCAGGAGAAGCACCTGGCTCCTGGCTTCCAATCAGCGTGGTGCACTGGCCACAGCACATCAGCTGCAGCGGCCACTGGGGGTGAACCAACGGTAAAAGAAGACTTTTCTCTCTGTCTTTCTCTCTCACTGTCTACTCTGTCTGTCAAAAATATACAATTAAAAAACACTTGTTCCTCATGAAAATCTGAGAACAGTTAAAAGCATAAAAAAAATTTAATGTATTCCTCAGTCATGTAATCCTTGTATATTCATTTTGGAACACTGAATTATCTGTTTTCATTCTATATGATCTCCAATAGTAATTAATGTGCTAGTATTTACTAGAGAGGTACAACACTTTAACATATTTTTAAAGTCTTGATAACACAATGAATATAAATATTTAATGTAAAACTCTATGATTTTCTTAAAAGCTTGGTAATATTTTCAAAAAATTACTATTAATGATTTTTTCATGAAACTTAGAAGAATGTGCATATATGTGCATGTAGGTCCTCATGTATATGTATCTTTCTTAAAGTTAAGCAAATTATATTTCAGAGTAAAATGGATTTATGCCACTGCAATTCATGTTTTGTGGTATGTTCACAAAATATGATATCAAAGTTTATCTCACATTAAATTTTTAAAATATATGGTAAGAACACTGAGAATTTATTTCTAGGAGACTATAATATAATATAATATAATATAATATAATATAATATAATATAAAATTTTCTAGAGTTCTCATGCTGTTGACCAGATCTCTAAACGGATTAACCTTACAGAATTAAAACTTCATACCCAGACCAGACATTTGGTGGAGCAGTTAAGATGCCACATGAGATGCTCACATCCCTTATTAGAGGGTCTGGGTTTGAGCCCTGGCTCTGCACTAAATTCTGGAGTCATGCTAATACATGTTTGGAGGCAGCAGGTGATGGTTGAAGTTGTAGATCTGTCCCCACAGGGGAAATCTGGATTGAGTCCCTGCCTCCTGTTTTGACTTGGCCTAGCCCTGGGTATTGTGGGAAATTGGATAATAAACTAAACGATAGGAAAATTTTCTGCCACTGCCTTTCAAATCAATCGGGACAGAATCCAGCTCCCCAACTAGGACTAGAACCTGGTGTGCCGGCGCCGCTTTCTCTCTCTCTTACAGTCTCCTCCTTTTTTTCCTTCACCACCCCTTCACTCCAGTCTGTTGGGTATTCCTCAATAAACCCTTTCCCTTAAAAAAAAAACAAAACAGTTTTTACCCTTTAGCCTACATCATTCCATCCTACCCTAGTAACCAATGTTCTGTACTGTTTCTATGTACAACATTTGGATCATAAAGATTCTACATATAATTGAGACCATGAAGCAAGTTAAATATTTTTTTCTGTATCTGGTTTATACTCCAGATTCATCTGTTCTGTAGCAAATGGCTAAATTTCCTTTTGTAAAGGCTAAATAATTTTCTCTCAATAGCATCCCATTATATAATATTTGAATCTCAATTTCTTTCTTAATACTATTTCTTCATCCATTAAAGGATACTTAGTCTGTTTTCATTTCTTGGTTACTGTAAAAATGCTGTAATAAACATGGGAGCACAGATATCTCTACCATGTGATGACTGACTGATTTCTTTGCATATACATGCAGAAGAGTAATTGATGAGTCCTATGGTTATTCTATTTTTACTTTTTAAGGAACTTTCATATTGTTTTCATACTGGCTGTACTCATGAACATTTCCACCAATTGTATAAATGGGTTCCTAGTTATCCACATCCCTGACTACACTTGTCATCTCCTATCCTTTTGACAAAAGGCACTGTAAAATAAGGTGAAATATTATTGTATATTTGATTTGCATTTACCTGGTATGTTAGTGATATTGAGCATCTTTCTATATATCTGCTGCATCACAAGAAAATGGTTCTCTACTTATATATGTACTTTGCTATAACTTTATTTTCTATAACAAAAGATATCACAAGGTTATTATAATAGCATTATATCTTAAAAGCCTTGCATATTTGTTTTTCCAGAAACTGTGGTTTGCAGCTCAGAAAAGAATAAAATATTTTAAAACAAAGATTGTTATTTGCTTCCTACATAGTTACAGATATTCCAAGGTTTGTGCAGTTATTTGTTTCTAGTTTCACTTGTAATCACCAGATGAAATACTTTATATTATTTAATCATTTCAAATACTTTTCTTCTAAAAAATTATTACTTAAGTCATTTCCAGACGATATTCCACATATACCAGATAAGAAATACTTAACTCACCAGGAAAATAATGACTATGCCATACACTCTGAGTGTTCCTCCCACATAAGGCCTTGATGTGATTAACAAGGGACTTCTTAGCCTTGCAGACAATTAAGGGAGTTCTTGTTTTATAAGTTTGCATCATATGTAACTTTAAAATATGTAAGACATTTCCTGTGTACTTCTCAGTTATTTTTATTTTTATTTCATCATACTAGATCTATTATTTCCTTATAAAAGTCATTTATTGTATAATTTTTTTTGACAGGCAGAGTGGACAGTGAGAGAGAGAGACAGAGAGAAAGGTCTTCCTTTTCCCATTGGTTCACCCTCCAATGGCCGCCGTGGTTGGCACGCTGCATTCAGCGCACCACGCTGATCTGATGGCAGGAGCCAGGTGCTTCTCCTGGTCTCCCATGGGGTGCAGGGCCCAAGCACTTGGACCATCCTCCACTGCACTCCCTGGCCACAGCAGAGAGCTGGCCTGGAAGAGGGGCAACTGGGACAGGATCGGTGCCCCAACCGGGGCTAGAACCCGGTGTGCCGGCGCTGCAAGGTGGAGGATTAGCCTAGTGAGCCGCGGTGCCGGCCCTATATTGTATAAATTAATGTAAAGTAACCAAATCCAACTATATAGCAGCTTCAGAAATAGACCTGACCAAAAAGTTCCCAGTAACTAGGCATGATCCAGTTGTAGTGGTTATTTGTATCTCACGATTATCAGAACTTCTTTCAGGAGCTGGTTATGAAAACATTCAAGTTGGGCTGACAGTATTTTGTTAGGGATATTGGCTTGTGTGTTTATTCAGTATATTTACATAAAAATGATTCTGCCTTCAGCCAAAACTGAGTCATCATGATAGCTACCTTTTGTAGAGTGTATTTCTTAAGAAAATGGGAACAAATTTTAGATTTGTTCAGCTTTTTACTGAAGATGCCTAACACCACAGTTATTTTTGCCTAACCTAATTTATTAGTCTGGGCAATGACACAGGAAGCAGAATGAAATAGCTGCATATGGCTCTCCTATTTACACATCAGTCTGAAAATGGCTTATAGTGTTACAGTGTTCTGGACTTAAAAGAGGAAGGAACAGGTTCACATGAACTAGATAGCTGGGGATACAGTTGGGAGAACTCTTTGTGTTGTGGTCTACTAAATGTTCTCTGTCAGAAGGGCATCCTTTGGGACTTGCCCATTTTCTGTTCATCTTGAATGTCAGTGCAGTGCACTGCTACTGTCTGATTCTCTTGTCTGTGGACTCCTTTTCTAACAGATGCAGTGCTCTGTCTCTGATTTCTAGGCTAGTTACTCAAGGTATGAATTTTTCATAGAATATGCACTTACATGACATTGCCATTCTTCTATGGAAATAAAATTTTTAATGAAATGAAGAATTTAAATATCAAAAAGATCCACAAAAGAATGAAAATTTTTCCATGAAATTAAGATTTTAAACAGAAATCAAAATCAAAATAAATATTAGAAAATAAGAATTCAATAGATCAAATAAAAATTCAGTGGAAAGCCAAAACAGGAGACTTGGTGAAGCAGAAGAAAGAATATCTGAGCCAGAACACAAATATTTGGAAATTTTTTAGTCAGGAGTGCTATGTGAAATCAAAGTTATCATTTATGTGGAAAAACAACAGAAATGTATTCTCATCTCCAAAGATTTGAGAAAGTCCTCCATTCAGTTATACTAATTTAATTATATGCTATAAAATATTCTTATGAATAAAGAATGCATGGTCATGAATAAATAATTATATTGGAAAAGCATTGATAATGATTTTGACTCTAATTTTATCTATTTATACTGAAGGTGGACAAGAATTTTACCATTAATGAGATAGTTATAATTATTAAATCTATTTAATTTTACAAATACACCAATCTACACCCAAAAAAGAATGCAAGAACAAAAAAGTTGAGAATAAAGGGAGTTTTTCACTTTATCTGCCTTGCATTCAAAGTTAATATTGCTGTACTACACTTTAATAAAAGAATAAACAATATTGCCTAGCTTCATTTTGAAACTTGCTGAAGCAAATGGCACTAGATTTACCTTCCCACCATAAACATGAAGGAAAGAGAAAAATGAGACCAATGTATATAGATACTGGACAACAGCAGCATTGGGCCATTATCCATGAGCAGAAAAACAAAGAGACCCCTAAAAAGGCAGGCCCCTTTATATTGGAAGAAGGTAGCTCAAGGGTGGGGAAACTAAATTGTTTCTGCTGGGCTGAGCAGACCTTGTGTTGTCAGAGGCTGAAGCAGGTGTGATTTAGGAGGCATAGATATGGAAGAAGGAAGCTACACAGAGAAAGAACTGAAGAAATGTGCATGAGGATCTCCGTATTGAAGGATATTAAGCTGTGTGTGAATCAGGTAAAACTAGGAAGCCAACAACAAAACATTTCCTAAAACTGGGAAGTTTCCAAGTTCCAAAAGTTACCACTTTTGACTTAGCCCAGCCATGAGCATTTTTGGTATTTTAGATGAAAGCCAGCTAATGAGAGACTCCTCTCTCTCTCTCTCTCACTCTCTTGCTCTCTCACTCTCACTTTTTCATTCCCTTGCCCTCATTCTAGCTCTCACTTTCAACTCTATCCTTGCATGCCCATAACTAAACAAAAATTTTTAACAAATATACTGATAAGGTAAATGCAGTTATATTAATCCACAGAAAATCATATTTTAAAAAGAATAAAGGGCTAAATAAGCAGATAGCTAGGACAAAATATTTCCTCAATGAATAAATAAACCCAATTAGCTAAAGCAAGAAAGAAAATTTATAAGCAAAAACAGAAATAAACAACAAATATGCAGTACAATTTAACACCTTATGGATGATTACATTAACTGTAAAGGCTGTAAACATTCCAATTAAGTCAATTGTTATACTGAAGAAAAAATACACTCCAACTATCTGCTAAAGAAGCTAAATTTCTAAAAGAAATGAAAAGTGAATTAAATAACAGTACACAGACAAGTTAAAAAGAATACCTTGCCAACACTAGTCATAATAAGTTAGGCTGAATATGTTGATAAGAAGCAACATATATTTCAGGACATGGCCTTTGCTAGGGATAATTTAAGCTGCTAAAATTAATCAAAGATACATTTTAATTCATGTGACTTGAATCTCTGTATCATATGTTTTATGCTTGTTGGTAGAAAGAAACTAAAAACATTTTATATGGTTCTGCTTAAGTTTACTGGTTAAACAAACTACACCATGTTAGATATTTAAGAGGTGTTTCCAAATACATGATTCTTAAAATTTATAGAAGGCATTAGACCTTCTTGTAAATGTTTTTTTTTTTTTTTTTTTTTTGACAGGCAGAGTGGACAGTGAGAGAGAGAGACAGAGAGAAAGGTCTTCCTTTGCCGTTGGTTCACCCTCCAATGGCCGCCGCGGTAGCGCGCTGCGGCCAGCGCACCGCACCGTTCCGATGGCAGGAGCCAGGTGCTTCTCCTGGTCTCCCATGGGGTGCAGGGCCCAAGCACTTGGGCCATCCTCCACTGCACTCCCTGGCCACAGCAGAGAGCTGGCCTGGAAGAGGGGCAACCGGGACAGGATCGGTGCCCCGACCGGACTAGAACCCGGTGTGCCGGCGCCGCAAGGCGGAGGATTAGCCTAGTGAGCCGCGGCGCCGGCCGTAAATGTTTTCTTAAATTGTTATCTAATGGTTGAAACTGTTTGCTAAGCATTCATGTGATATTGCTATTGTCAGCACGTGATCTAGGACTTGCTCCCTCATTTCTCTATTCTAAGCCCAACTTGTTCTTTCATTTCTCTATTCTCCTCAAGGTAGGAAACTAATTCTATTATGAAGGAAACTGTAGGATGCACAATTTAATCTTTAGGCCTTATAAAAGAGATGGCTAACATTTTTTCTATAATAGCATAGACGAAATAAGAACTTAAATAATAATCTCTTAGCTAGATTTACTTCGCCATCAGCGAAGTAAACAGTAAGTAGAAAAAAACTCCCTTTCAGACCAAAGGGAAAGAAAGTTTTAAAGTGAGAATATAATTTTCCTCATGGGCATTGTCTACCTTAGAAAAACTACTACAGAACATGCCTGTGACTATAGACTTGTAGTTCAGAGCACCGAAGATTACAGATGGGACTTGGGCACTCCCTTGACTTGCATCCTCTGGTCTGCTTTAACACAAACCAGGAGGAAAAGAAAGCTAGGCATCAGAAGCAATGGGTGGCAGGCCTATTAATGGCTGATCTGTACAGTGATCTGCCCTCAAGGAGACCTAACAGGCCAGTCCACTGCAGTGGCTTTCAATGTGGTAAGCCTGGGCTTCAGCAGAAGTCAGCTTGTGAAGAGCCCTGGCAGCTCTGCCAAGAGTTGGATCACTGGAAATGGACCTGTCCTGGAGTCGAAGGATGCCCAGGTCAGAGTCACTGATCTTATTGGCTCTAAGCTGAAAAGCCCTTCACTGAGCCCAACTTCCAAACTGACCACTGCAGCTGAGGGGATGGTCAAGTAGGGTCAGCAACATTGCAGGCAGAATTGTAAATTTCTTATTAGAGATGCTACCTGCCTTTACCTGGCCAGCTCTCCTCCCAGGCTAGCCAAGTAATGAAAGTCAACAGAGTGCCTTCCCCTAGGAGGTTCACACCTCCCTTAGGATGTACCCCATGTGAAGAGATAAATAGGCCTGGGCCTCTTAACTTACAAGGGCTAAATGCCACCAGATTATTATCAAGCCCCTTCTGTCAGGTTCTATTTGCCTCTCAATCAAAAAACTTAATTGTAGCTTAGCACCTTTCTTAGCTCCTCTAATAATGAATCTGTCCTTTGTTCTAGACCCTGCCTAATGCACTTGGGCCTCATTCCTTTGTAATCATAACCTCTACTCTGCCCCTAATGGCTCTACTCCCAACCCTTTGTGTACTGATGGTCCTCTTCCCCACTTAATGCTGTATAATTGTTCAGACCTGGTAAATGCCACTCTTAGGATCATTGGTTACTATCCTCACCCTGTCTTTTATGACTTTGTCTAAATATGATCAGAGTTGGCAAACTTGGAAGGCTTCCATAACCTTGGCAACTCATGATGAGAGCCTAGGGTGGTTACTAGCACCATAAATTAGAGTGTCAATTTGTTGGGTTAACAGCAGGAGTCACTGTGCACTTGATCCTCATGTGGGATCTCTGTCCTTAATGTGCTGTACATTGTGATTTAATGCTATAACTAGTACTCAAACAGTATGTTTCACTTTGTGTTTCTATGTGGGTGCAAACTGTTGAAATCTTTATACTAAATTGATCTTCTGTATATAAAGAGATTTGAAAATGAATCTTGATGTGAATGGAAGGTGAGAGGGAGCGGGAGAGGGGAGGGAAGTTATGGGAGGGGGAAGCCATTGTAATCCATAAGCTGTACACTGGAAATTTATATTCATTAAATAAAAATTTTAAAAAAGAAATTTAAAAAGTGAAAACTTCAGAAGCACTGGAGACCTCTATGAGACATACTCAATTTTCAATCAACTGAAAATCATGTACTTGTGCTTCAGTAGGGAATATTCTGGTTCTTAAATTGTTCATAATTTCTCATTTTAGCCTATCAATATGTGTTGTACCTTGCAATCAGGTAATCAAATTTCCTTTCTTCATCTTGGTAAAAATAAGCAGCATCACCAGGATTATGGTTTTTAGTTGTGTTTCCACTGAAGATTTCTTTCCATCAAACTCCTCCCATCTTGAATATGCTCTCTGTTTATCAATCAGTATGTGATTTTTTTGACAGGCAGAGTTAGACAGTGAGAGACAGAGAGAAAGGTCTTCCTTTTCTTGGTTCACCCCCCAAATGGCTGTTATGGCTAGTGTGCAGTGCCAATCTGAAACCAGGAGCCAGGTACTTCCTCCCAGTCTCCCATGTGGGTGCAGGGCCCAAGCACTTGGGCCATCCTCCACTGCCTTCCTGGGCCACAGCAGAGAGCTGGACTGGAAGAGGAGCAACCGGGACAGAACCTGGAGCCCCAACTGGGACTAGAACCCAGGATGCTGGTGCTGTAGGCTGAGAATTAGCCTAGTGAGCCACGTGCTGGCCAGTATGTGATTTTTGAAGCAGTAACTCTGTTTAAGAGTTAGTCTTGGGGCCGGTGCTGTAGCTCACTTGTTTAATCCTCCGCCTTGTGGCTCTGGCATCCCACATGGGATGTCTAGTCCTGGTTGCTCCTCTTCCAGTCCAGCTCTCTGCTGTGGCCTGGGAAGGCAGTGGAAAATGACCCAAGTGCTTGGGCCCTGCATCCCTGTGGGAGACCAGGAAGAAGCATCTGGCTCCTGGTTTCGGATCAGGGCAGTGGTGGCTGTAGCATCCATTTGGGGAGTGAACCAATGGAAGGAAGACATTTCTCTCTGTCTCTCTGTCACTGTCTATAACTCTACCTGTCAAATAAATTTTTTAATAAAAGAGAGAGTATTTCTTCATAAAGTATGTAAATCATTTCTACATAACTTGTGAATTTTATCTAAGTGCTAACAGGATCCTTATCCTAACATAATTATCCACAGTGTTTATTCCAGAAATGACTTAGTTACTGAATTTGAATGAAAACTTTACTGTGCATACTTCTAGGCCACTGTTGTTGCAGTTCTGTAATTTTTGTTTCTATTAACATTTTTTTTCTTACTTGGTTTAATTTTTTTTGACAGGCAGAGTTAGACAGTGAGAGAGAAAGAGACAGAGAGAAAGGTCTTCCTTCCATTGGTTCAACCCCAAAATGCACCGATCCGAAGCCAAAGCCAGGTGCTTCCTCCTGGTCTCCTATGTGGGTGCAGGGTCCAAGCACTTGGGCCATCCTCCACTGCCTTCCCAGGCCACAAAAGAGAGCTGGACTGGAAGAGGAGCAACTCGGACAGAATCCGGTGCCTAATCCTAGATATTTCCATGGGCCACTTTATTTTTTTTTCATTTTAAAAGGGTTGCAGTGCCATGTTTATTTACTGAGAAATAATTCATTTCTAAACCTTTTAATATTATGTAAAATGAACTAGCATAACATTGTATACAGAATGAGATTTTTATTTAAAAACAGGCAACTCCTGTGTAAATTTCAACTGTGGGATATTTCTTGCTTAATGAGAGGGAGCAGTAAATCTTTTACACTGAAACTTGTGTCATGATTTTGTATAATATAGTCAATAGTGTGTCTGTGAGATCCTTACAGTTACACACGGACATTCATCATCATATATCTGGTATATTATGCACGTAAACAGCTTTCTAGTGACCATAAACTGAAAGGTAAAATTAAACCATGCAATTCAGTAATTGAAAGTTTAGCAGAAAATTACAGTTGTCTCCATTGAAACAACTCATATTCACTTTAAATCATTCAGCAACCACTGAGCATTGTTCATGAGAGATTGTTGGCTGACAACCTCTTTTATGGATGAATGAATTCTTAACTTGCTGACATAACTACCATTGTGAGGTATTTTCCTATATACTGTCATGGGAGCTTATGAAATACTGCAAATTTTGTGCTGGAAGAAAAACATAAATCTTTGAACAAATAGCCAAAATAAAATCTAAGAAAGTTAGAGAGATAATTATGTATGTGTCAGTCTTCCACGAGAACTGCTGTAATTTTTATTGTCTGAAATCTCAATGAGTACAGCTTTCCTCATTGGGAATGCTTTGTCTTGGCTTTCTTTCCCCCTTATTGTGATCAATTAATGTACATGTTGTAGACTGCCATGTCTTCTCTTCTCAAAAGCAGGCTGGGTTTGACTAGCACTTTTTTACATAGGATTCATTTTTAGTGTTTATTGAGTAACTATAGGGAACTATGTGCTTTTGTTAGAGTTTGGAAACTTAATTGGTAAAGTGCACGCAACTAAAATGTTAACATCAATGACATTAGCATAATTGCTGAACATTTTCTTTGAGTCTTATTAATCCCATTTTTATTCTTGCCAACTTTCTATGTTTTTGACATTTACAGCATGAAACAAAGAAACAAACTGTAGACCTCCACAGCTGAAGGTTTGTGCATTGTTTATTTTATAATGAATTGTATGTCTGTGCAGTGCTGGTATTTCTTTTGCTTTTTTTTTGAGTATAACAACATTTCATAAGGAAGAGACAGTTGGCAATGTACACATCTACAGCATAGACACTTATTCAAATAGTAAAATAAGGGACCAGTGCTGTGGCTCACTTGGTTAATCCTCCACCTGCGGCACCAGCATCCCATATGGGTGCCAGTTCTAGTCTTGGTTGCTCCTCTTCCAGTCCAGCTCTCTGTTGTGGACCTGGAGGGCAGTGGAGGATGGCTCAAGTTCTTGGGCCCCTGCACCTGCATGGGACATCAGGAAGAAGCACCTGGCTCCTGGCTTTGGATCAGCGCAGCTCTGGCTGTGGCAGCCCTTTGCGGAGTGAACCAATGGAAGGAAGACCTTTCTCCCTGTCTCTTTCACTGTCTATAACTCTACCTGTCAAATAAATAAAAAATAGTAAAATAAGATGCTCTGAATTTATTGGTAAATACTACCAAGTGTTTAGGTGAGAATACAGGACTTACATCTTTAATTTCCCATACATGTTTTAGAAATCTAAAATTTTAACAACTGTACATGTGAAATTTTATATTTTTAATTATTTGCACATCCTTAGAAAGGTAAATAAGTATCACTTTGACAAATGAAATGGTGGGGCTGGTACTGTATCATAGTAGATAAAGTTGCTGCCTGCAGTCCTGGCATCCCATATAGGCACCAGTTCAAGTCCAGCTACTGCATTTCCAACACAGCTCTCTGAAATCTCCTGGGAAAGCAGTAGAAGATGGCTCAGTTCTTGGGATTCTGCACCCTCATTGGAGATCCAGAAGAAGCTTCAGTCTCCTGGCTTCACATCAGCCTGGCTCAGTTCTTTGCAGCTATTTGGGGGGTGAACCAGTAGATGGATGATCTTCATGTTTTCCCTCTCTCTGTCTGTAACTCCACTTCTCAAATAAGTAAAGAAATCTTAAGAAAAAAATAAAGTGGTAAAAAACAACATGGTGTTAAAAGAAGATTTATTTTATTTATTTATTTTTTTTGACAGGCAGAATGGACAGTAGAGGGAGGCAGAGAGAAAGGTTTTCCTTTTTGCAGTTGGTTCACCCTCCAATGGCCGCCGCGGTAGATGCGCTGCAGCCTGCCCATCCCACTGTTCCGATGGCAGGAGCCAGGTGCTTATCCTGGTCTCCCATGGGGTGCAGGACCCAAGAACTTGGGACATCCTCCACTGCACTCCCTGGCCACAGCAGAGAGCTGGCCTGGAAGAGGGGCAACTGGGACAGGATCGGTGTCCCGACTGGGACTAGAACCCGGTGTGCCGGTGCCGCAAGGTGGAGGATTAGCCTGTTAAGCCACGGCGCCGGCAAAAGAAGATTTATTAACATACATATAGAAAAGAACATCAAAAAGGTTTTCCAAAAATGAAGTTAAAAGGCAAATTCATTTCTGTACAAAAATACTTAAATGCATGTACCTCTTTCATAATACATATTCTCTTTGAATTTTTAGACTCATCATATCATCCCAGATCTCATCATGAAAATAGTTTTGTTTTTGTCCAATATGACAACATTCTATGTGTACAATAGTTACCTGATTTCATGAATTCATAATATTTATTGTTGTTCAGCAATGCATTTCTACCCCATTTTAAGAGCAATGACTACTTCAGTTTTTCCATATATCAGATATGTTCAGGGAACAAACAGGATAACTGACTGGATTCACTCATTGCCCATTTTCTTTCTTTTTTTTTTTTTTTTTGGACAGGCAGAGTTAGATAGAGAGAGAGGTCTTTCTTTCCTTGGCTCACCCCTCAAGTGGCCACTACAGCCAGCACACTGTGCCAATCTGAAGCCAGGAGCCAGGTGCTTCTCCTGGTCTCCCATGCGGGTGCAGTGTCGAAGCACCTGGGTCATCCTCCACTGCACTCCCTGGCCACAGCAGAGAGCTGGCCTGGAAGAGGAGCAACTGGGACAGAATCCAGTGCCTGAACCAGAACTAGAACTCAGGGTACCAGCACCACAGGCAAAGGATTAGCCTAGTGAGCCACAGCACAGGCCCTGTTGCCCATTTTCTGTCATTTAGTCTTCCACATTTCCATTAAGATTTTACTGATGTGCTGCACAAAAAGGCTAGCTGTTTCAAAGCCTCTCCATTGTCTTCTTTTTATATTGATTCTCTTAGTATGTCTTTTAATATTTTAATCTATCCTCCACATACCCTTGGAATAGGAAGACAAATCTTTTTACATTGAAGTTAAAAATGTTTGACAGGAAGAGAGTATGTATATGTAATAAGTGTACCACACGGACGGCGCTGCAGCTCAATAGGCTAATCCTCTGCCTTGTGCCACTGGCACACCGTGTTCTAGTCCCAGTTGGGGCACAAGACTCTGTCCTTGTCACTCCTCTTCCAGTCCAGCTCACTGCTCTGTCCCGGGAGTGCAGTGCAGTGGAGGATGGCCCAAGTGCTTGGGACCTGCACCTGCTTGGGAGACCAAAAGAAGCACCTGGCTCCTGGCTTTGGATCAGCTCAGTGCACTGGCCATTGGAGGGTGAACCAATGGTAAAGGAAGACCTTTCTCCCTGTCTCTCTCTCTCACTGTCCACTCTGCATGTCAAAAATAAAAAAAGAAAGAAATGTATCACACATTGCATTGCTACAAAAGTGGTTCTGCCAGATAAAATACAAGATACTTTAATACTGTGTGGAATATATTTATACTAAAATTTATGCTGTTTTACTGAAATTAAAATTTAACTAAGAGCTCCATCTTTCTTTATATCTGACCATCTTAATTGAAAAACGTAAAACTTCTCAAATTAAATAATGAGATGATGACACATTGTCTATTATGGCCATTCCCATTCTGTAACCAAGGATGTGAAGTTACTTTGATACTATATAAATTTCTACTTCCTCCAAACATTTAACTGCCCAGTTAGTTACACTTATTGTTGTCTAGTCCATATATCTTTTAATTTCAGAGAACATTTATTTTATAATACTATCTGAACATATATATTATTGTAGTAATGTCCTGCTAAAAAGAAAACCCTCCCTTGTCATCTGGGAATATCAGTAATGCCTAAACTATGGTTGCTAATTGAAAGAGTGAAGGCAAGATTAATAAAAACTACTACTTGAGTTTTTCTCCAATTGCCACAACTCAATGACAGTGACTCCCAAGAATACGATGCCTTGCATGTAAATGTAAACTTTCTCTCTTCAACTTTCTACTGCAAGAGTAGTCAGGGAAATAAAACAGCAAGAAGCAAACATAACTTGTAAGCATAAACTTCTATGTAATAAAACATGAATGCATTGCATGATGTTTATATGCAGATAATCGATAAAAATCTAAAAACAAATATAACTGATATTGAGATTACTAGAAAGATCACAAAATCCACACATTACTAAGAATTAGGAAGAAACAAATAAAAATAATATTAAAGGACAATAGACTACAAAAAATCCACACGAGAAATGGAAACAAAAGGGTTAAATTATGTGTCTTTAAATGTTCATTAAAGCAATATAAAAAATACTCATCATTATCACACAAACAAGACTAGTGTATGCAAATACTAACCAATAGAATAAAAAAGGGAGAGAACAATCCAACATGGGAAGCAGGATACACAGCAGACTCATAGAATGGTGGATATCCCAAACAGCACCCTGGCCTCCGAATCAGCCCTTAAGGCATTTGGATCTGGCTGAAGAGCCCATGAGAGTATTTTAGGCATGGAAAGCCAAGACACTCTGTCAAAAAAAATGACCTAAATGAAAGATCTCGGCGAGTGAGATCTCAGTGGAAAGAACAGGTCATCCAAGAAGGAGGTACCTTTCCCTGAAGGGAGGAGAGAACTTCAATTTTGACTATGATCTTGTCTAAATATGATCAGAGTCAGTGAACTCAAAAGGCTTCCATAGCTTTGGCAACTCATGGCAGAGCCAAGGGTGATTACTGATGCCATAAACAAGAGTGTCAATTTGTTAAGTCAACAACAGGAGTCACTGTGCACTTACTCCTCATGTAGGATCTCTGACCTTAATGTGCTGTACATTGTGATTTAATGCTATAACTAGTACTCAAACAGTATCTTACACTTTGTGTTTCTGTGTGGTTGCAAACTGTTGAAATCTTTACTTAATTTATACTAAATTTATCTTCTGTATATAAAGAGAATTGAAAATGAATCTTGATGTGAATGGAATAGGAGAGGGAGAGGGAAAGGGGAGGGTTGCAGGTGGGAGGGAAGTTAAGGGTGGGAAAGCCATTGTAATCCATAAACTGTACTTTGCAAATTTATATGCATTAGATAAAAGTTAAAAAAAAGATTAATACCAACTAAAAAATGTTAGTAGTAATAGATTGCTATATCTCAGCCAATTCCAATGATACAAAAAATATAAGAACAGTCTTTTCTTTTGCCAGAGGAAAAGCTTTAGGATTAATCTGTTCTAAATTTATGCATAAAGATATATGAAATGATGAAAAAAATACTCAACACAAAAGTGCATCACACATATGATTCAAAATGCTCAGGAGCTAATAAACAGCCTTTAAATTCTTACTGATCTGAAGCAGGTTACTGTGAGCCCAGGTAGAATCTTCTCAGGAAAGACCCTGGAGGCAGGAGTGGGCCCAGCAGGCGGTGGACCAGGGAGGTGAAAATCCCTGGTGGCAGGACACAATTTCAGAACAGAACACAGGACTCACCTCTTACTTTTCCTTCCCACAAGATCTGAAGTTATTTGTTAGCATTATGGAGAATGCTGATTGATGCGACTTTGGTAATGTTGTGCATGCTAACAGATATACACACTGTCCAATCAGGCGTGGGGCATGAATGCTATGTAATCACATGAGATCTTGACACCATCATAGTCTTCCAGCATCACAGTGGAGAGAGGTCCAAGGCAGGGCCTCTGGCGTTTACTGAATTCCAGTGTAACTCAGCATCAGGACACCACTCACCTCAGAAGCTGTAAGTGGTAAGTGTGAGAGTCCTGTCATGCAGATATGGGGAAGGAGGGGTTGGGGAAAGTTGTGGAGAAGGCTGGTCTGAGGCGGGCCTCCCCAGGCATCCTCTCTGGGAATCTGTGGGTCACATCTCCTTGCTGGCATGGCCCTTCCCTCGGACCACTCTGGTCCTCAGTGTTGGGGCTGGGCTGGCAGCTGGGACTCCTGGAGTCCCGTCTCCTCACAGCCAGTTGCTGGCTGGGACCACTTTCTGTGACCCAGTGTTGGTGGCATCCCTGTCTTCCCAGATTGTGAAGTGAGCACGCGATGGACAGTAGGGAGAACCCAGACCCTGTGTGTGTGGTTCATGTGGGTGAAGAGCTGTCCTTCAAGGAGTCCTCACTTATTTTTCCAGAGATGCCTTCAGTCCACTTGTTTTCTGATTTTGTGAGAAGCAGGGCCTCAGCATAGCTCATTCTAAGAATCTTGCCCCCAATTCCCTTTGAAAATAATGGTGTCATTGACAAAAGTGTTTCATTTGGCTCAGGTTTCTGTCCAGGCTATGGGGAGGGCAGGCAGGAGGACACTGTACATTGATACTTGGATGTCACCTTTGCCTTGCACATACTGTGGACAGGTTGTCATCAGTCTGAAGTTTCAAAATAAAAATTTTAGCTAGTCACATTTATGAGTGCTTTAAAAGCTATTTATGTTCCATGATAACCTTCCCATTCCATAGATATAAGCCTGGAATCCTAAGTTAGTTTTAATTTTTATTTTGATATAGGGTGATTTAAAAAATTTAAAAGGTTATTGGAGTATAATGACAGACAAAATTTGTATACATTCAAGGCCTGCAAATTGATGGTTTGATATTTGGGGAAGTTTTACAAGCATATGGACTATACACATTATATTTTAAGCCTAATAGCAAAACCTTTAGGTGTCCCCTTGTACATACACATTATGAAATGATTACAACAATCACCTAACACAATCACCTTACATAGTTTTTAAAACACATTTCAGATTTTAAAACATTTTATCTAATATTGTATTCATATAGGTACTGGGCTCTATATTATATCTTTTTATCAATAAACTTTTATTTAATGAATATAAATTTCCAAAGTACAGCTTATGGGTTATAATGGCTTCCCCCCTCCCAAAATTCTTTCCCACCCACAACCCTCCCCTTTCCCACTCCCTCTCCCCTTCCAATCACATCAAGATTCATTTTCAATTCTCTTTATATACAGAATATCAGTTTAGTATATATTAAGTAAAGATTTCAACAGTTTGCCCACATATAGCAACACAAAGTGAAAAAAAAATACTGTTGGAGTACTAGTTATAGCATTAAATAAGAGTGTACAGCACATTAAAGACAGAGATCCTACATAATATTTTTTTAAAAAATTAATTAATTTTTATGCCATTTCCAATTTAACACCAGGTTTTTTTTCATTTCCAATTATCTTTACATACAGAAGATTGATTCAGTATATAATTAGTAAAGATCTCATCAGTTTGTACCCATGCAGAAACACAAAGTGTAAAAAATACAGTTTAAGTACTAGTTATAGCATCACTGCACATCAGACAACACATTAAGGACAGATCCCACATGGGATGTAAGTACACAGTGACTCCTGTTGCTGACTTAACAATTTGACACTCCTGTTCATGGCGTCAGTAATCTCCCTAGGCTCTAGTCATGAGTTGCCATGGCTATGGAAACCTTTAGGGTTTGCTGACTTTGATCTTATTCTGATAGGGTCATAGTCAAAGTGGAAGTTCTCTCCTCCCTTCAGAGAAAGGTACCTCCTTCTTTGATGGCCCCATTCTTTCCGCTGGGGTCTCACTCACAGAGATCTTTCATTTAGGTCTTCTTCCTTTTTTTTTTTTTTCTTCTCCATGGTATCTTGGCTTTCCATGCCTACAATACTCTCATGGGCTCTTCAGCCAGATCCGAATGCCTTAAGGGCTGATTCTGAGGCCAGAGTGTTGTTTAGGACATCTGCCATTCTATGAGTCCGCTGTGTCTCCCACTTCCCATGTTGGATCTTTATCTCCCTTTTTGATTCTATCAGCTAGTATTAGCAGACCCTTGTCTTGTTTGTGTGATCCCTTTGACTCTTAGACCTATCAGAGCCATCAGTTGTGAACTGAAATTGATCACTTAGACTAATGAGATGGCATTGGTACATGCCACCTTGATGGGATTGTATGGGAATCTCCTGGCACATTTCTAACTCCACCATTTGGGGCAAGTCCGATTGAGCATGTCCCAAATTGTACATCTCCTCCCTCTCTTTTTCCACTCTTAAATTTAACAGGGATCACCATTCAGTTAAAATTTAAACACCTAGGAATAATTGTTTGTTAATTAGAGAATTCAACCACTACTACTAGAAAAACAACAACAACAAATACTAAAAAGGATAAAGTATTACATTGTAAATCTAGAGTAGGGACAAGAGCTGATCAGGTCATTGTTTCTTATAGTGTCCATTTCACTTCAACAGGTTTCCCCTTTGGTGCTCAGTTGTTGCTGATCAGGGAAAACAAATGATATTTGTCTCTTTGGGACTGGCTTAATTCACTCAGCATGATGTTTTCCAGATTCCTCCATCTTATTGCAAATGACTGGGTTTCAGTGTTTCTTAATGATGTAGAGTATTCTATGGAGTACATGCCCCATAATTTCTTTATCCAGTCTACTGTTGATGGGCATTTGGGTTGGTTCCAGGTCTTAGCTATTGTGAATTGAGCTGCAATAAACATTAATGTGCAGATGGCTTTTTTATTAGCCAAATTAATTTCCTTTGGGTAAATTCCATGGAGCAGGATGGCTGGGTTGTATGGTAGGGTTATGTTCAGGTTTCTGAGGAATCTCCAGACTGACTTCCACAGTGGCTTAACAAGTTTGCATTCCCACCAACAGTGGGTTAGTGTCCCTTTTTCCCCAAATCCTCTCCAGCATCTGTTGTTCGTAGATTTCTGAATGTGAGCCATTCTCACCCGGGTGAGGTGAAACCTCATGGTGGTTTTGATTTGCATTTCTCTGATTGCTAGGGATCTTGAACATTTTTTCATGTGTCTGTTGGCCATTTGGATTTCTTCTTTCAAAAAATGTCTCTTGAGGTCCTTGGCCCATCTCTTAAGTGGGTTGTTTGTTCTGTTGTTGTGGATTTTCTTGATTTCTTTGTAGATTCTGGTTATCAACCCTTTCTCTGTAGTATAGTTCGCAAAATTTTTTTTCCCATTCTGTCGGTTGCCTCTTCACTTTACTGACTGTTTCTTTTGAAGTACAGAAACTTCTCAATTTGATGCAATCCCAAATGTTAATTTTGGTTTTGACTGCCTGTGCTCCTGGGTTTTTTCCAAGAAGTCTTTGCCAGTACCTATATCTTGCAGTGTTTCTCCAATGTCCTCTAATAATTTGATGGTTTCAGGTCATAGATTTCAGTCTTTAATCCATGTTGAGTGAATTTTTGTGTAAGGTCAAAGGTATGGGTCTTGCTTCAAGCTTCTGCATGTGGAAATCCAATTTTCCCAGCACCATTTATTGAATAGGATGTCCTTATTCCAGGGATTCGTTTTGGATCTTTGATCAAATATAAGTTGGCTGTAGATGTTTGGATTGATTTCTGGTGTTTCTATTCTGTTCCATTGGTCTATCCATCTGTTTCTGTACCAGTACCATGATGTTTTGACAACAACTGACCTGTAGTATGTCCTGAAATCTGGTATCGTCATGCCTCCGGCTTTGTTTTTGTTGTACAACATTGCTTTGGCTATTCGAGGTCTTCTGTGTCTCCATATGAATTTCAGCATCATTTTTTCCAGCTCTGAGAAGAAGGTCTTCGGTATCTTCATTGGTACTGCATTGAATGTATAAATTGTTTTTGGGAGAATAGACATTTTGATGATATTGATTCTTCCAATCCATGAGCATGGGAGATTTCTCCATTTTTTGGTATCCTCTTCTATTTCTTTCTGTAAGGTTTTGTAGTTTTCATTGTAGAGATCTTTAACGTCCTTGGTTAAGTTTATTCCAAGGTATTTGATTGTTTTTGAGGCTATTGTGAATGGGATTGATCTTAGAAGTTCTTCCTCAGCTGTGGCATTGCCTGTGTATACAAAGGCTGTTGATTTTTGTTCATTGATTTTATATCCTGCTACTTTGCCAAACCCTTCAATGAGTTCCAGTCTCTTAGTAGAGTTCTTTGCGTCCCCTAAATAATCATATCATCTGCAAAGAGGGATAATTTGAGTTCTTCCTTCCCAATGTGTATCCCTTTAATTTCTTTTTCTTGCCTAATACCTCTGGCTAAATCTTCCAGAACTATATTGAAGATCAGTGGTGAGAGTGGGCATCCCTGTCTGGTACCAGATCTCAGCAGAAATGCTTCCGACTTTTCCCCATTCAATAGGATGTTGGCCTTGGGCTTTTCATATATTGCTTTGATTGTATTTAGGAATGTTCCTTCCATGCCCAATTTGCTTAGAGTTTTCATCATGAAAGGGTGTTGTATTTTATCAAATGCTTTCTTTGCGTCTATTGAGATAATCATATGGTTTTTCTTCTGCAGTCTGTTAATGTAGTGTACTACGTTGATTGTTTTGTGAATGTCGAACCATCCCTGCATACCAGGATAAATCTCACTTGGTCTGGGTGGATGATCTTTCTGATGTGTTGTTGCATTCCATTGGCCAGAATTTTATTGAGTATTTTTCATCTATGTTCATCAGGTATATGGGTCTGTAATTCTCTTTCAATGTTGCATCTTTTTCCGGCTTAGGAATTAAGGTGATGGTGGCTTCATAGAAAGAATTTGGGAGGATTCCCTCTTTTTCGATTGTTTTAAATAGTTAGAGAAGAATTGGAGTTAGTTCTTCTCTAAACGTCTGGTAGAACTCAGCAGTGAATCCATCTGGTCCTGGGGTTTTCTTTGTTGGGAGGGCCTTTATTACTGTTTCAATTTCTGTGTCAGTTATGGGTCTGTTTAGGTTTTCTATGTCTTCCTGGCTCAATTTAGCTAGGTTGTATGTGTCCAAGAATCTCCATTTCTGATATATTTCCCTGTTTGCTAGCATAAAAGTCTTGGTAGTATTTTCTGATGATTCTTTTTATTTCTGTGGTCTCTGTTGTTACGTTTCCTTTTTCATCTATGATCCTATTGATTTGGGTCTTTTCCCTTCTTTTTTAGTTAGTTGAGCCAATGGGGTGTGAATTTTGTTTATTTTTTCAAAAAACCAGCTCCTCGTTTATCTGATTTTTTGTAATTTTTTTTTTTTTGGATTCAATCCTGTTGATTTCTTCTTTGATTTTAATTATTTCTCTTTTCCTACTGGGTTTGGGTTTAGTTTGCTGCAGATTTTCTAGATCCTTGAGATGACTTGAAAGCTCATATCTTTGGTGTCTTTCCAATTTCTTGATGTAGGCACCTATTGTTATAAACTTTCCTCTTAACACTGGGTTTTGGTATGTTGTGCTGTTATCCTCATTTACTTCCAGAAAATTTTTGATTTCTCTGTTAATTTCTTCTATGACCCATTGTTCATTCAGGAGCATGTTGTTCAATCTCCATGTATTTGCACGTGCTCTAGGGATTCCCGAGTTGCTAATTTCCAATTTTAATCCTTTGTGGTCTGAGAAGCTGCATGGTATGATTCTAATTCTTTTGAATTTGTTGAGACTTGCTTTATGGCCTAGTATTTGGTCAATCCTAGAGAAGGTTCCATGTACTGCTGAGAAGAATGTAAAGTCTTTAGATGTAGGATGAAATGTTCTATAGATATCTGTTAGATCCATTTGGGCTATAGTGTCATTCAAATCTACTGTCTCCTTGCTGATCTTTTGTCCTGTTGATCTGTCTATCTCAGAGAGTGGAGTATTGAAATCTCCCAGTACTATTTTATTGGGGTCTAAGTCTCCCTTTAAGTCCCTTAACAAGTCTTTTAGATAAGCTGGTGCCATGTAATTAAGTGCATATACATTGATAATCATTATATCTTTCTGTTGAATGGATCCCTTAATCATTATATAGTGCCCCTCTTTGTCTCTCCTAACAGCTTTTGTGGTAAAGTTTATGTTGTCCGATATTAAGATGGCTATGCCTGCTCTTTTTTCATTTCTGTTGGCATGGTATCTATTTTTCCAGCCTTTCACTTTCAGTCTATGCATCACATTGGAAAGATGAGTTTCTTGTATGCAGCAAAAAGATGGGTTTTGTTCCTCAACCAAATAGCCAGTCAGTGTCTTTTAACTGGACAGTTCAAGCCATTAACATTCAATGTGACTATTGAGAAGGAGTAACTTTGCCCTGTCATTTGCCAAAGATTTTTTCTAATATATGGTTTGAGTCTCCTGCAATCTTTTGCTGTGAGGTTTCCTTCCTTTACCTTCTTTCATATTGGTGACCGTGTTTCTGTGTTTCTGTGTGTAACACATCTTTAAGCATCTTTTGCAGGGCAGGACGAGTGGCAACAAATTCTTTCAATTTCTGTTTGCTGTGAAAGGTCTTTCTTTCACCTTCATTCTCAAATGAGAGCTTTGTAGGATATTATATTCTGAGCTGGCAATTTTTCTCTCTTAGTACCTGGGCTATATCTCGCCATTCTCTCCTCAGTTGTAAGGTTTCTGCTGAGAAGTCAGCTGTGAGTCTAATTGGAGATCCTCTGAGAGTAATCTGGCATTCCTCTCTTGCACATTTTAGGGTCTTTTCTTTGTGTTTCACTGTGGTGAATTTGATTACGACGTGTCGTGGTGAGGATCTTTTTTGGTCATGTTTATTAGGGGTTCTCTGAGCTTCCTGTACTAGGATGTCTCTGTCCTTCTCCAAACCTGGGAAATTTTCTGCTAGTATCTCACTAAAAAGGCCTTCTAATCCTTTCTCCCTCTCCATGCCTTCAGGAACTCCTAGAACCCGAATGTTGGGTTTTTTAATAGTATCCTGTAGATTCCTGACAGTATTTTTTAGATTTCTGATTTCTTCTTCTTTTCTTTGATTTGACTGTTTCCTTTCCTGTTCTCTGTCTTCTAAGTCTGATATTCTCTCTTCTGCTTCATCCATTCTGTTTTTAAGGCTCTCTAATGTGTTTGGCATTTGATCTATTGAGTTCTTCATTGCATTGTGGTTTTTTGTCACTATCACAGTTTCATGTTCTATTAGTTGGTTCATTTCATTTTGATTCCTCCTTAATATTTCATTTCACGAGAGAGATTTTCTATCTTGTCCATTAAGGATTTCTGTAGTTCAAGAATTTGTTTTTGAGAACTTCTTAATGTTCTTATCAATTTTTTGAGGTCCGTTTCTTGCATTTCCTCTATCTCTTCATCTTCATAATCCTGCATTGGGGTGTCTTGTTCATTTGGGTGCATCATAGTGTCTGCCTTGTTCTTGTTACCTCAGTTTCTACATTTGGTGTTTGGCATGTTGGAGATAATTTATTTATTTATTTATTTTTTTGGCTATGTTGTTTTTTTCTCGTTATACTATGCCTCTTAGTGGGCTGTCTGCTTTGATGGATCCTTAGGGGCTGTGATGGGTGTGGCCAGAGAGCTCTGCTTGATTCTTTAGGTTTAAGGCTGTGCAAAAGTGACTCACCCAGATTGTTCTCCCCCTTGCTCCTTGCTGGATCTCTCTCTCTCTCTCTCTCTCTTTTTTTTTTTTGACTCAGTTGGGAAGTAATTCCGCACAGCTGAGTGGAATTGAGGGTAGTTGAAATCTGACCTCTGTGAGTATTCGTTTGATCTACCCCTGGGACCACAGAAAAAGTTTATGCAGCCCTCAATGTGTTCTCAAGTTTCACCAAAGTTCCAAAGTTACTGAGTTTGTGTACTTGTTGGTGTTGCTTTACATATGTAAAATGGTGTCTGCTCTGTGTTTTGCTCAGTGAGTGGAGAGAGAGGCCTCTGGTTTTCCCCACCAATGTCTCGGGTTTCTGACATTTTTGTCTTACCTCCTGTTTGTTCCCATGCTGGCGAGATTTTGCGGCTTGGCTCACACAGTTGTGTTTCCATGCAGTGGGCTCCCTGTAGGTCCTCTGTGTCACATCCACTAGATCCAGAAGCGTTTCCTCTGCAGTTTTTTTCTTGAGTCTTTTCCTGAGGCTACAGTAATTCCACTTTTATGTAACTTTATTTTCCCAAACTATCGGCGCATGTCCTCACTATCCGCCATCTTAGCTGCACCCCCAAGAATTCTCTATATTATATCTTAACATTAATTTATCTCCTTATGCAAATGTGTCATTCAACAAGCAACACAGATTATATTCTGTGCTTATGACTGACTTCCTTAGATTCCACACATAAGTGGCATGTATTTTTCTCTGTTATATCAATCAGCCTAATGTACATATTCATACTTTAGGATACATATTGGCACAAAACATCATAATTTTTTCAAGGTTGAATGTGATTCCATTATGTATGTATAATGTTCTTTCTTTTCATCTGTTGACAGACAATGTAGTTACTTTCATATCTTGTTCTTGTGAATAATGCTTATGTGACTACAGATGTGTAGGTATATTTCTGAGATTGTGATTTTATTTCTTTTGGATACACATCCATTAGTTGGATTACTTTTTGTCATTTGTTCAATTTTTAGAGGATCCTTGATAGTGTTTTCCATAGTAGATGTACCACTTTATATTCCTCAAAACAATTTTTATGTTCCCTTTTCCCCACATATCCTAGTCAGCTGATGTCAAGGTTCCTCAACATTCATGACAAAGGCTGATCACTGATATCATATATGAGTGCTAATTGTTAAATTAGCAAGAATCATTGTGCACTAACTTCCAATGCAGGACCTCTTTCCAGAAAGAGTTGTATTATAACCAAGTCTAAGTACTCACAAAAGAAGTATCATTAAATTTGTCCATTTTTATTATATTTGCTTTTGATTTCTGGATGTTCTTTGTAGTATTCCATAAATCATACTAAGTTTGCCAATATTTTCTCCTATGATTTGCTATCTTTTTAAAAAATTTTTCCTTTAGTATGTAGTCTTTTAATTTGTTTTTTTTCCAGCCCTACTACTTTATTTTCATTTTTGTTAACCGTGTGTTTGATGTCATATCAAAATAGGTCTGGCACAGCCATGACTGCTTTAGGCATTTGTGAAGTGACAATTGACAGAGTATTTTTCCCTGCCTCTCTGTGTGTCCCTTTGTTTTTTTCAAACTGATGAATTTCACACACACCCACACAGGGAAACCTTTTAATTTAGGAATACAAACTTCTTGCATTTCATAAGTACATATTTAGGAATACAATGATTCTTCCCATAATACCCACCCTCTCATTCACTCCCCCACCCTTCCTCCTCTTCCCTCTTTCATCCCCAGTTCCATTCTCCATTAAGTTGCCTTTTTGATTAAATTTATACACAGAAAACTGACATATCAGTAAAGAGTTCAACAATTTGTACATCAAAAAAATTAAAAAGGTTCCTCAACATTCATAACAAAGGGTATTCAAAGTCATTGCATCTTGAAGTTAATTTCACTCCTTTTTTTAAAGAAACACAATCAATATTAAAGAAGCACACAAGAACTATACTTCTCTTGTGGATTTGTGGATACTTCTAAGGTGGATTTGGGGTCCCATGGAAAGTATTTAAACTATATCCTTAGAAGTAAGTTGGTAGGAGTGTATGCAGAACTATACAGCTTTACAGTTATAAACTTCATACACATCATAATTATATCTTTAAGTATATGGTGATTCTTCCCTCCATTCCCATTCTTTCTCCCATACTCCCAAACTATTCTTCCTCCTCCTTATTCTCAATCTTACATTATAACAAAATCTATTTTCAATTCACTTCATACAAAAGAGTTCAACAAATAGTATTTAAAAAAAATAGTCCTCCACTGTCAAGACAAGGATTGTTCAAGTCATTGCTTATCTAAGTGTTAATTTCATTTCTACAGATTGCCTTTTAGATGCTCTATTAATTATACAAAATCAGGGAGAACATGTGGTATTTGTCCTTTTGGGACTGCCTTATCTCACTAAGTGTGACATTTTCCATATTCTTCCATTTTATTGTATATGACTAGATTTCATTTTTTCTGCTGTGTACATATCCCATATTTCTTTTTCCAGTCTTCAGTTGATGGGCATTTGGACTGATTGCATGTCTTAGCTATTGTGAATTGAGCTCCAATGAACATGGGGGTACAGATATCTTTTTCATACAATAGTTTCATTTCCATTGGGTAAATTTCAGAGTGGGATGGCTGGGTCATATAGTAGGTCTATATTCAATCCTCTGAGGTATCTCTATACTGTCTTCCATAGTGGCTTTACCAGTTTACATTCCCACCAACAGTGGATTAAGGTATGTTTTTCCCACATCCTTGCAAGTATTTGTTGTTTGTTGATTTCTGTATGAAAGATATTCTAACAGGGGTGAGGTGAAACCTCATTGTAGTTTGGATTTGTATTTCCCTGATGACTAATGATTCTGAGCATTTTTTTCATGTGTCTATCAATCAGTAGGATTTCCTCTTTTGAGAAATATCTGTTTAAGTCCTTTGCTCATTTCTTCACTGAGTTGTGTGTTTTGTTGTTGAGTTTCTTAATCTCTTTATATATTCTAGGCACTAATCCTTTATCATTTGCATAGTTCACAAATACTCTCTCCTATTATGTTGGTTGCCTCTTTTTTTAAGAATTATTTATTTGAAAGTCAGAGTTACACAAAGAGAGAACAAGAGGGAGAGAGAGAGAGAGAGAGAGAGAGAGAGAGAGAGAGAGAGAGAGAGAGAGAGAGAGAGAGAGATTAGAGACATCTTCCGTTGGGCTGGTTCACTCCCCGAATGACCACAATGGCCAGAGCTGAGCTGATCTGAAGCTGGGATCCATGAGCTTCTTCCAAGTTTCTTACATGGGTGCAGGGTCCAAGGAGTTGGGCCATCTTCTACTGCTTTCCTAGGCCATAGCAGAGGGGTGCATCAGAAGAGGAGCAGCCAGGACTAGAACCAGCACCCATATGGGATGCCAGCACTTCAGGCTGGGGTTTAATCCACTGCACTACAGCACTGGCCCGATGTTGGTTGCCTCTTCAGTTTCCTGGGCATTTCTTTTCCAGTACAGAGCTTCTCAATTGGATGAAATCGCATTGTTAATTTGGCTTTGACTGCTTGTGCCTATTGGGTCTTTTGCAAGATGTTTTTGGCTATGCCAATGTCTTGCAGGGTTTCCCCAATGTCCTCCAATAATTTGATGGTGTCAGATCATAGATTTAGATTTTTAATCCATTTTGAGTGGCTTATTGTATAAGATGTAAGATAGGAGTCTTGCTTTATACTTATGCATGAGGAAATCCAGTTTTCCCAGCACCAGAAGTGACTGCCCTTGCCCTAGAGACTGATTTTAGCTCCTTTGTTCAATATAAATTGGTTGTAGATATTTGGATTGATTTCTGATGTTTCTATTCTGTTCTGTTGTTCTATCCATCTGTTTTTGTACTGGTACCAGCCTATTCTGATTACAACTGCCTTGTAGTATGTCTTGAAATCTGGTATATAAAAACTATTTGGATAATTGGTACCAAATATGACTTAGTTTATAGATGTGAGTTCCTAGTGTTACATAGAATGGTGGGTGAATATGGTCAAGCATAAAGTAGTCTATATTTCATGAGCAAACAGAAACAATGTGTTGTAATGCTTGATCATGATGTGTAATACCAAAGAAGGGAAAATGTTGTTTACCCTGATTTGGTCAGTAGACACTGTTTTCAGGGATTAAATTTTGACACTGTAAAACATAGATATGTGTAATTATAGGCAACAAAAAATAAACCCAAACAAGCATTTCACTTATTGTATAAGTTAATGGGGTGTTGAAATATTTAAATTAGTATCACAGTTAAAATTATGTTCCTTGGAAGAAGTTTATTAAGACAAACAATTTGGAAACAACTGGATTTATATTTTGTCATGGTACTTTGAGTGATTAGGAAACAGTACTTTCCTTAAATTGGTGGTTAATACATACTTTAAATTGTTTCACAGACAGAAAATGAAGTATTTTTCAAGTATATATGAATTAATTTGAATTAGAGCTATATCAAGCAATATCAAGTAACAAATAAGGAATTAAATGGTAGGTTAACTTTGGTGCAAGAATCTCTTGAATCACATGCATAGTTCATTTATAGAAAAACATAGCCTATGAATTGTAAGGTCCCTCATATTTATGGTTTTATATATTTTTAACCAAATGAGTATTAGTGTATTTTACTTTCATGTTCCACCAAATATTTGAAATGTCTTCATATTTATTAATCTCCAGTATCTTCTGTGAAGACCAAACTCATGAACCTATATGCCCAGACCTAACTGTTTAATGTTTTAAGTGAATATTCCATATTTTAAAAAGATTTTATTTGTTTATTTGACAGGTAGTGTTACAGACAGTGAGACAGACAGAGACAGAAAGGTCTTCCTTCCATTGATTCACTCCCCAAATGGCCACAACAGCCATAGCTACACTGATCTGAAGCCAGGAGCCAGGTGCTTCTTCCTGGTCTCCCATGTGGGTACAGGGGCCCAAGCACTTGGGCCATCCTCCACTGCCTTCCTAGGCCACAGCAGAAAGCTGGACAGGGAGAGGAGCAACCAGGATTAGAACCAGTGCCCATATGGGATGCCGGTGCTGCAGGCGGAGGATTAACCTAGTGCACCATGTTGCCAGCCCCAAATATTCCATATTTTATAAAATTTTGGAAATTACATAATCATAACCACAGTCTAATATAAGCAGATTTCATTAATTCCCAAATAATTAATATTATCTACAATAGATTCTCATTCACCATTAGTGACAGAGAGGCATTAATCTAAAATCTGTCTTTAGTGATTAGATTTCTCTATACATGTCCTAAAATTGGATTCATAGTGTTACTTTATGTGAAATTTTATTTTTGATTTCTTTATTCTGTTTCATTATTTTGTAGCATGACATTTCATTATTAATTTTGATAGCCAAATAGCATACCATTATAAAATACGTAATGCATACTATGTTTCTTATACATCAGTGTTTGTGTTGCTTTTAGATTTGGCTTTCATGAATATTTCTGCTGTGAACCTTTGTGTGCATGTGGATTTTGATATTTTAGTGGCATAGCTGGGAGAGAAACTGCTGAGGCAATAAATAGTCCCTTGTGGAGTTTTTTTTTTTTTTCTTTGTGTGGTTTCTTTGGCAGAATCCTCTACTAAACTGTTGAATAGAAGTGTTAGAAGTATTTGTACCTTATCCCCATTTATTGAAGTCTGACATAGATTTCCTATAGGTGCCCTTCTTGTGCTCTTCTCTTCAAGCCATAGTTTGTTTAAGGTTTTAATGATATGCTGAATTCAGTCAATTTTTTTTGGATAAATAAGATTAACAGATCTTGACTTTCATTTATTAACATAGCCAATGATATTAAATGTTTATCTTTAGTAGTAGTAGTATGTTAATTTGTGTGGCAGATTGAGAGGGACAGAGAGTTCCTAACTTCTGGTTCACTCCCCAGTTGTCTGTGATGACAAGGTCTGGACTGTAACTGGAACCTGAACCAGAAGCCATAAACATAATCATGGCCTCCTATGTGACTGGCAGAGACCTGATTATTTGTCATATCACATTGCTTCTCATATTTGGCATTGACAGGAAATTTGAGTCCAGAGCTAGAATTAAACCCAAATACTGTAGTATGGAATGCAGGCATCTTAAACAGCATCTTAACTGAGGGACCAAATGCACACCCTAAGTCTCTCTTCTATTGCATTGATCTTTGTGTTTATGCTACTTCCACAGTTTTTATTACTTTTCATTTTGAAAATTAAGGGATTGTGAAACTTCCATCTTTTGAGAATATGTTGGATACTTTGACCCTTTGACATTCCATGTGGATTTCCTTTTTTAAAATATTCCACTAAAATATAACAATTAGAGTATTATAAGGAATCATCTGAAACTATAAATCACTTAGATCCTTTTTATTATTTTCTGTTTTTAATTATTTATATAAGGTGAACAAATTTGATGTTTCATACAAACAGATTTAGGAGCATTGTCATATATCCTGCCCTACCTCTCCTATCCATGTGTCCAACTTCCCTCCCTCCTTGCTTTCTTATTTTTTTTCTTTTAATCTTTACATTGAACTACATACTTTTTATGTTATAATTCCAAAATTAACCTTCCACTAAGTAAATTATTCAAAGAATAGTAAGTAGAAGAAAAACACAATTCCTCAATAGAATAGACAAGGGCTGTAAACAATAGTCAAATCTCAAAATGTAATTTTCATTCATCTACAGTTCAATTTTTGTACTGTGTATGTTAGTCGCTACAAATCAGAGAAAATATAGGATATTTGTCTCTTTTGGCAACTGACTTATTTCATTTACCAAAATGGCTTCCAGGTCCACCCATTTTATTACAAAAGACAAGGTTTCATTATATTTAAGGTGAGTACTAGTCCAAAGACTGTGTGTGGTGTGTGTGTGTATGAGAATGTGTATCACATTTTCTTTATCAAGTCTTTAGTTGATTAACAGCTGGGTTGATTTCACATCTTAGCTATTGTGAATTTTGCTGCAATAAACATGGGGGGAAGGTCACTCTTTCATATGCTGATTTCATATTCTATGGGTAAATTTCCAGGAGTGGGATGTCTGAGTCATATGGTAGGTTTATTGTCAGATTACAGAGATATTGAGCTATTATCTCCAATAATGGTTACACTAGTTTATATCATTTCAAAGGTCCATTAGTGTATCTATTATCCTACACCCTCACCAGCATTTAATTAATTAGTTAATGTATTTATTTATTTATGGATAATAGCCATACGAACCGGGAAGTGGTAAAACCTCACTGTACTTTTTTAAAGCTTAATTTTTTTTTATTTGAAAGAGTTACAGAGAAAGAGAGGCAGAGGAAGAGAGAGAGTGTCCATCTACTAGCTCACTCTTCAAGCAGCTGTAGTGGTCAGGTCTAGGCTAGATTAAAGCACAAGCTAGAGGCTTTGGCTCTCCCATATGGCACAGGGGCCCAAGGAGATAGGCCATCTTCTACAACTTTCTGAGGTGAATTAGCAGGCAGCTGGATCAGAAGTGAAGCAACCAGAACTCAAATTGACACAGGGATGCTGCAGATGGTAGATACACATGATACAGCAGCAATGCTGATTTCTCATGGTGGTATATATTTGCATTTCCCTGACGGCTAGTGATTCTGAGCACTTTTTATTTGTTGGCCATTTGAATTCCATCCTTTGAAAAATGCCCATTCATGTCCTTTGCCTATTTATTAACTGGATTGTTTGTTTTGATGTTATTGAGTTTTTTGAGCTCTTAATATATTCTGGATAATAATCCTTTATTTCATAATTTGCAAATAATTTAACACATTCCATTGATTGCCTCTTCACTTTATTGAGTATTTACATTGCAAGACAGAAACTCTTTAGCTTGAGTTAATTCCACTTGCATATTTACTTTTTTATTATTAAACTTTTATTTAATGAATATAAATTTCCAAAGTACAGCTTATGGGTTACAATGGCTTCCCCCTCCCAAAACTTCCCTCCCACCCACAACCCTCCCCGGCTTCCCCCTCCCAAAACTTCCCTCCCACCCACAACCCTCCCCTTTCCCACTCCCTCTCCCCTTCCAATCACATCATGATTCATTTTCAATTCTCTCTATATACAGAATATCAGTTTAGTATATATTAGGTAACGATTTCAACAGTTTGCCCCCATATAGCAACACAAAGTGAATTTCTGAGGTCTTTTTCAAGAACTTGTTTCCAATGCCAATGTCTTACAGTTTCCCTAAAGTCTTCCTTTAGTTATTGATTGTATCGAGTCCTAGATTTAGAGGTTTGGTCCATTTTGAGTTGATTATTTTATAAGATGTAATGTAGGAGTCATGTTTCATGCTTCTGTATGCATTTGATGAAGAGAATTCATTTGATGAAGAGACTCTCCCTTTCACCAGGGATTGATTTTAGCTCAATTGTGAAGGATTAGTTGGTTGTATATGTGTGGGTTAGTTTCTGGGGCTTCTATTTTGCTCAATAGGTTGTCATGTTTATATATTAATCATGTATCAGATACATAGTTTGCCAATATTTTTTCCATTCTGTCATTTTTCTCTTCATTTTTTTTCTTTGCAGTGCATAAACATTTCAAGCTTGACATAGTCACATTTCTCTATTTTTTTTTCTTTATTGCTTGTGCTTCTGGGATGTTATACAAAAAATCTTTGCTTAGGCCAATGTCCTGCAACATTTTCCCTATGTTTTCCTCTAATAATATCTTTTTTTTTTGACAGGCAGAGTTAGACAGTGAGAGAGACAGAGAGAACAGTCTTCCTTTTTCCATTCGTTCACCCCCCAAGTGGCCGTGATGGTCAGTGTGTTGCTGCCGGCACACTGTGCTGATTTGAAGCCAGGAGCCAGGTGCTTCCTCCTGGTCTCCCATGTGGATACAGTGTCCAAGCACTTAGGCCATCCTCCAATACACTCCCGGGCCACAGCAGAGAGCTGGACAGGATGAGCGGTAACCAGGACAGAATCCAGTGCTCAAACCAGGACAAGAACCCCAGAGTGCCAGCGCTGCAGGTGGATGATTAACCTAGTGAGCCGTGGAGCTGGCCACCTCTAATAATATCTTAAGATTAGATGCTTGATTCATTTCAAGTAAGTTTTTTTTTTGTATAGGAGATAAAGTAGGAGTCTTGTTTCAAACAGTTGCATGTAGAAATCCAATTTTCTCAATACATGAAAATTTTTAGCAGAATTTGTCAAATATTATTTGATTGTAGATGTGAAGCTATTTCTGGTGTTTATAATCTGTTCCTTTGGGTTACATGTCTATTTATATGCCTGTACACTGCTATTTTATTTTAAAATTTTTTTTAAAGTTTTATTTATTTTACTTGAAAGAGTTACACAGAGAGAGGAGAGGCAGAGAGAGAGAGAGAGAGAGAGAGAGAGAGAGAGAGAGAGAGAGAGAGAGAGAGATCATCCATCCAATGGTTCATTCCCCAAATAGCAAACACAGTCAGCTGTGCCAATCTGAAGCCAGGAGCCAGGACTTCTTCCAGGTCTCCCATGTGGGTGAAGGGGCCCAAGGACTTGGGCAATCTTCTACTGGTTTCACAGGCCACAGCAGAGAGCTGGATTGGAAAAGCAGCAACTGGGACTAGAACCGGCACCCATATGGGATGCTGTGCTTCAGGACAGGGGTGTTAACTCACTGTGCCACAGCGCCGGCCTGGAGCACAATGCTATGTTAATAATCACCCTGTAATGTGTCTTCAAACCTGATATGTGATGCCTCTGACTTTATTTTTATCATTTGACAGCTTTGTCCATTTAATATCATCCATATTTCCATCTAAATTTTAAGATTTTTTTTTCTGTAAGGAATGTCCTTGAAATTTTGATGGAGATTGCACTGACTGTAAATTTTTTGGATAATATGGACATTTGGAATACTTGAACCATTGATTTTTTCATTGTTTGTACCTTCTGTTTCTTTCATTTTTAAAAATATTTTTATTGTAGAGATCTTTCACACCCTGGATTAAATTTATTCCATTATTTAATTTTGGTAGATTTTGTGAAGGGAAGATTTCTTTTAAGTCCTTTCTCAGGTAGATAATTGTTGATTTGTATGAGTGATATCAATTTTTGTGTGTTCACTTTGCATCCTGAAATTGCTGAATTCTTGTGTAAGTTCTAATAGTCTGTTGGGGGGATCTTTTTGTTTCCCAATATAAGACTTGTATCAATTGCATTGATAATTTAATTCTCACCTTTCTAATTTTTGTACTTTTAGTTTCTGTTTCTTGCCTTATGGCTCCAAATAAAGCTTCCAGAACTATATTGAATAAAAGTGGTGACAGTGGAGATCTTTGTCTAGTTGCAGATCTTAGTCAAAATATTCCAGCTTTCACCCATTCTGTATGATGTTGGCTGTATTGTGCTGAGGTACATTCCCTCTATAACAAATTTTTATTGTTTTATCATAAAAGAATATTGTATTTTACCAAATGTTTTCTCTGCATCTACTGAGGAAATAGTATGGATTTTATCCCCATTTTATCATTGTATATATCACATTTATTAATCTGTGTATGCTATAACAGTCCTGAATCACTGGTGTAAATTCTATTTTTGTCAGGGTGGATGTGTCCCTGGATTCAGTTTGCTTGCATTTTCTCAAGTATTTCTGCATCTACATTCACTAGGGATAATGGTTCCTAGTTCTGTTTTTTGTTGTATCCTTGTTTGGCTTTGTCTTTAAGGTAACTTCAGCCTCATAGAGTAAGATTAGAATGGTTCCCTCCCTATCCATTGTTTTGAAATGTTTAAGAAGAAATGGCATTAGTTCATCCTTTAAAGTCTGGTAGAATTAATCAGTGTAGCCACTAATTTCTGAGCTTAGTTTTGTAGGTAGTGTATACCTCTCAATCTCAAATTTGCTTATTGGTCTATTCAAATTTTCTATGTCTTCATGCATGAATTCTGGTATATGTGTTATAAGGAACTGTAAGAGAGGACTAAGGTACTAAATAAAAGTGGTGGTGAAGTTGAGAGGTTGATTGCTTGCTGTAACCAGTTCATACTCTGTTTATGCACTGTGACCTATAAAGGTGTATAATGCAATAAAAATTTTCAAATGGTTTTTATTGTGCTTTTAGTGAGACTCAGTGAGCATGCCAGGGTAAGTAGGGAAAACAGGTTTAGAATTGGCTTATTTCAGTAAGTTCCATGTAAGTCTAGAGTATAGAAGTTCGGAATCTCTGGTTTTCTGTCACCTGATTTATGTGAGCCACTTGGAGTGACACAGAGCTGGCACTAGCATTCTTGACACTATTCAGCCATAGAAAAACTTTATTTTTTTACATATTTTTAATTTGAAAGGCAAAGTAACAAAGAGGCACAGGCAGTGAGAGAGAGAGCAGGAAAGGGGAGGGTTGCAGGTGGGAGGGAAGTTATGGGGGGAAGCCATTGTAATCCATAAGCTGTACTTTGGAAATTTATATTCATTAAATAAAAGTTAAAAAAAAGAAAATCTCCATTACAAAATAGGATATCTTCAGCTGAGAAAAGTACAATTAACAATTTCCCTGAAAAGTAGTATCATCTGGTTTTCTTAACTGATCTCCCTCTATACTTTGAAAATCTCACACCATTAAGTCATCCTACCTACTCTTGCCAGTTTTGTCTTAAATATTTTGCTTTTACTTTATCATTCCTTTGCTTCTAAGAGAATACACTACTTCAATATAGAGTACACATGTATTAAAAAATCCTCCACAAAGCTGGCACCATGGCTCACTAGGCTAATCCTCTGCCTTGCAGCACCAGAACACCGGGTTCTAGTCCCGGTTGGGGCACCAGATTCTGACCTGGTTGCTCCTCTTCCAGGCCAGCTGTCTGCTGTGATCAGTGAGCACAGTGGAGGCTGGCCCAATTGCTTGGGCCCTGCACCCCATGGGAGACCAGGATAAGCACCTGGCTCCTGCCATTGGATCAGCATGGTGTGCCAGCTGCAGTGTGCCAGCCATGGTGGCCATTGGAGGGTGAACCAATGGCAAAGGAAGACCTTTCTCTCTGTCTCTTTCTCTCACTATCCACTCTGCCTGTCCAAAAAAAAAATCCTCCACAATCAGGCCTGAGTAACCTCCTGTTCATGTGCATACCCTCTATATAAACATTTCTTCAGTAAGACAAGTCACAATGTCTCATGAATATAATTTTGAAAACAGTACCCTAGTTTATGCCACTCTCTTGCCTGCTTACTCTCTTTATTGAACTAAATCCTACTTATCTTTAAAAATCATAAAATCCTTCTCCATATCTCTCTTTGAGATACTGCAAGGTGTATCTGAGCAAGGATCATGTATTATGTCACCATACATAGTAGGCCTCCAGGTAAAACCTAGGTATTCGGCCGGCGCTGTGGCTCAACAGACTAATCCTCTGCCTTGTGGTGCCGGCACACCAGGTTCTAGTCCCGGTCAGGGCTGCAGATTCTGTCCCAGTTGCCCCTCTTCCAGGCCAGCTCTCTGCTGTGGCCAGGGAGTGCAGAGGAGGATGGCCCAGGTACTTGGGCCCTGCACCCCATGGGAGACCAGGAGAAGCACCTGGCTCCTGCCATCGGATCAGCGCGGTGCACTGGCCACCGTGTGCCAGCCACGGTGGCCATTTGAGGGTGAACCAATGGCAAAAGGAAGACCTTTCTCTCTGTCTCTGTCACTGTCTAACTCTGCCTGTCTAAAAAAAAATAGAATAAAAAAAACCTAGGTATTCAACCCTAAGACATTGACTTCAGTAGGCATATGCTATTAAACCTTGAAGTGATTGTTGAATTTTTGAATGAGAAGAATCATTTCTGCTCTGAAACATTGATTTAATTAGTATAGAGAGGCTGGGTCCATGAGAGAGCCCAATAGAGCCAAGTGATGGGCTAATGGGATGAAGTTGGTACCTAAGCATGGAACATTTTTGGATGTTTGCAAGGTCTCATCAGAGGCTATAACAACCCAAAGTCTAATGAAGAGGAGAAAAGCAAGAAGCCATAGTTATTTTTTCTCCACACTGAGCCAACAGCACCAGTTTCTGCCAGTTACTTGAGGTGTCTTTAATGATTCAGGTGGGCAAGACTATAACAGCAGCATAAGCCCCTAGGGGGTGGGATTCCAATTGTGATGAAGCATAAAGCAAATCATCTTACCATAAAACTGAAAAGAAAAAGAGGTCAATAAATAATTCTACACAAAGAATAACATTGAAACAAGATACAGATACACATGTATACGTTCATGCATGCACTAACACAAGGAGACACAAGCACATCCCAGGCACACATTAAATACACAATCAGCACTGGGAGTTCAGAGACCAAATTTTGAGTTTATTAAAATTTACAAACTTATGGCTGGCACTGTGGCTCAACAGGCTAATCCTCCACTTTGTGGTGCCGGCACACTGGGTTCTAGTCCCTGTCGGGGTGCCGGATTCTGTCCCAGTTGCCCCTCTTCCAGGCAAGCTCTCTGCTATGGCCCGGGAGTGCAGTGGAGGATGGCCCCAGTGCTTGGGCCCTGCACCCCATAGGAGACCAGGATAAGCACCTGGCTCCTGCCTTCAGATCAGTTTGGTGTGCTGGCAGCAGCGTGCTGGCCACAGCGGCCATTGGAGGGTGAACCAATGGCAAAGGAAGACCTTTCTCTCTATCTCTCTCTCTCACTGTCCACTCTGCCTGTTAAAAAAAAATTTGCAAACTTGTAACCATTGTTATATGATTCCAAACTAGCAGGAAGAGATCTGCTAAACTTTCTGTTTACTTGGATACTTACATACATATGTCAGAGTCTTAGAGGTTTTTTTTTTAAGATTTTTATTTATTTATTCGACAGGTAGAGTTACAGACCATGAGAAACAGAGAGAAATATCTTCCTTCCATTGGTTCACTCCCCAGATGGTTGCAATGGCTGAAGCTATGCCTATCTGAAACCAGGAGCCATGTGCTTGCTCCTGGTCTCCCATGCAGATGCAGAGGACCAAGCACTTGGGCCATCCTCCACTGCTCTCCCAGGCCACAGCAGAGAGCTGGACTGGAAGAGGAGCAACTGAGACTGAAACCTCCACCCATATGGGATACTGGCACTGCAGGCGAGGATTAACCAAGTGAGCCATGGCACTGGCCCCTAAAGGGTTTTGTTAATCCTAATTACATATCATGGTTTTCCCTTCATTGGGTACTGGACATAGAGTTTGTTGCTTAGGATTCATGTCAAGAGGAAAATGAAGCAATGTAGAAATGCAATACCTACCATCTACTTCTCCTTTCTCGGTCATAGATGTAAATCCTGATATAGACAGGCAGACAGGATTAAATGATTAAATTTGTGAGCTGGAAACCACGTCTTTACCCTCTTCTCCCCCTTTTTTTTTTTTTGACAGGCAGAGTGGATAGTGAGAGAGAGACAGAGAGAAAGGTCTTCCTTTTTGCCATTGGTTCACCCTCCAATGGCCACTGCATCCAACAGCATCATGCTGATCTGAATCCAGGAGCCAGGCACTTCCCCCAGCCTCCCATGTGGGTGCTGGGCCCAAGCACTTGGGCCATTCTCCACTGCCTTCCCAGGCCATAGCAGGGAGCTGGCCTGGGAGAGGGGCAACCGGGACAGAATCCAGCGAACCAACTGGGACTAGAACCTGGGGTGCCGGCGCTGCAAGGCGGAGGATTAGCCTGTTAAGCCACGGCACTGGCCATGATCTCCTGCCCCTATCTGACCTCACCTGTATGCCCACCTGCCAATCAGATTATGTAGCAACTCCCTCTTTGGAAGTGGATAAAAGACTCAGAGCAACCAGGCCTTCTTCTGTGCTTTCATGCCCACACTATACAACCTGAATAAATGCTAAAAACTTTACCATGTCACCTATTTTAGCTGATATTCAGAATTCTTATCTGAATAGACAGCAAGGACCCACTAGCATGTCCAAGACTCATAAAGTGTTACAAAGTTCAGGTTTCAAAGAGTCTACTGGTTCCCCAAACCCAACATATTTAATTTCCCTGGTCTCAAATTGTGTAATTGGAGGGGAAATACATAGTAATGGGAAGAAAAACATTGGTTTCATGGCCTATAGTGTAAAAGTAAGTCCAAGTAAAATCCTCTAACCATTCTTCCAGCCATAACTAATCAAAATCTATGTGACAATCAGAAGCAATAGGTATTAGATATTAATTATCAATTTTGAAAGATGAGATAATGGTACTGGATTTATGTTTTTAAAAAGCATTATCTGCTAAAGAGCTACATTTAAAAACTAAATGAAACAGGAAGCAGATATAGTGAACCCCAACATATCCAGATTTAATTTATTAGTTGAGATATTAGAAAAGCAGATACTGGAGAATGATATTAGACTATCACAAAGTAAATCCACACCAAGGATCAGAAATGGTAAATGAAAGGTGGGGAAGAACAACACCAGAGTTCATGGGAAAACATGTCTTGCCTTAATAGTGATGACCATAAAAGTATACTAAGGGCTAGTCTTCCTCTTAGGCAGTGACCCAGCAGGACTAGTGCACTGCACTAGTGAATTGAAGAGCTAAAGGCCTATGATTTAGTGCCCAATAAGGCCATGATTATCTATGCCATGAGCTAGTAAATAGGTGACTGTCTCTCAGAGGGGTGCCTGTGGGGTTCCAGACCTAGTATGCCACTCATCTTCCATGAGGTAGATGGGCCACATAGAGGTCAAGGAAGGCCTAGAGAAACCCATGAGATTTACCTGAAATGAGTAATCTTAGAAGCCGCCCTCATCACCACATCAGTAGAAAGCATTCTGACTTTGTTGAGGATGGCCAGATTGGGTGCCAGCCTATGGATAATGGTGGAGAGAAGTCAGGGAGAACAGCACCTGGCGGTACACTGGATAGGGAGCACAGCAGGAGTCTGCTGCTCTGAAGACTCCTTGGATGGTTGTGCGTGGGAACTTTAGGGGCTGTGATCATCAGAGCCAGGAGAGTGGGTTTGGCCTCCAGTGGCAGTCCTCGTAAAATAACAGATGAATCAGCATTTGGGAACTACACTTAAGATAGATCTTTAGAGGCCCACATCCTGTGTCTGAGTGCATAGGTTTGAGATCCCTCCCTACTAACAATCCAGTTTCTTGTTAAAATGTACTCTAGGAGGCAGCAAGTGATAGCTCAACTATTTGGGTCTCTGCCACCCAGACTGAGTTCTGGGATCTTCACCTCAGACTGGCTCAGTCCCAGCTGTTGTGAGAATTTGGTGAGAGATTCAGTGGATGGAATACCTGTCTTAGTGCCTTTAAAATGAAAAAAAAAAAAAACTGATTAACGTTTTAATAAACTGCTGAGCCCAAATGTGGCAGAATGGGACTACTCTTGTCTTCCAGTCCCACGGGGATGGAGGTCAGATAAATTCTATGAAATACACCTAAATGAGGCCAGTGTCATGGCTCAATAGGCTAATCCTCCACTTTGTGGTGCCGGCACACTGGGTTCTAGTCACGGTCGGGGCACTGGATTCTGTCCCGGTTGCCCCTCTTCCAGGCCAGATCTCTGCTATGGCCCGAGAGTGCAGTGGAGTATGGCCCAAGTCCTTGGGCCCTGCACCCCATGAGAGACCAGGATAAGCACCTGGCTCCTGCCTACAGATCAGTCTGGTGTGCCGGCCGCGGCAGCCATTGGAGGGTGAACCAATGGCAAAAGGAAGACCTTTCTCTCTGTCTCTCTCTCACTGTCCATTCTGCCTGTCAAAAACAAAACAAAACAAAACAAAACAAAACATAAACACCTAAATGCCTCAGTAGCTCTTTTCTCAATCATGCACCATCATTTGATGTAAGAAAATGTATGCTGTAATATGCAATTTGTCAGGTTCCAAACAAGCATTCTGCACCTAGGACACCATCAACTGCACTTTCAAGATGATCTTGGCATCTTTTCTGTGATGACTATCAGCTCTCCATCCCTGTCTGTTGAGTTACAGATCATTTCTTGTCAGGAACATATGTGCATCAAGTGTGTTTTTCTCACTGAGTCTTTGCCTTGGGTTTTTGAACAGGCTTCGTATTTCCATCTCTATCAAAGGTTGTACCTTGGATGGAGTTCCTTAGTACGGGCAACAATCTTCCTCTTCCTAACTGGCTATAGAAGTGGTCATTGCTTATGTGCTGGGCTGGAACAGTAATAACCTGAGTGCAGGCAGCAGTCACCTGGTGCTCTCAGAATCACTATTCCACAGCTCCCAAAACTCTTTTTCAGGCAGCTTGGAGGATCTGAGTCTCGAATAAGCTCATAACACCAGTCATCTTTATAGATTGCTGCTAGGAACACCCAGCACATTCTAGAGTGTAGGATGTCGCTTAAGAAGCTGTAGTGTCTACCCAAATTAATTTCCTTTGGGTAAATTCCAAGGAGTGGGATGGCTGGGTTATATGGTAGGGTTATGTTCAGGTTTCTGAGGAATCTCCAGACTGACTTCCATAGTGGCTTAACCAGTTTGTATTCCCACCAACAGTGGGTTAGTGTCCCTTTTTCCCCACATCCTCTCCAGCATCTATTGTTGGTGGATTTCTGAATGTGAGCCATTCTCACCTGGGTGAGGTGAAACCTCATTGTGGTTTTCATTTGCATTTCTCTGATTGCTAGGGATCTTGAACATTTTTTCATGTGTCTGTTGGCCATTTGGATTTCTTCTTTTGAAAAATATCTATTGAGGTCCTTGGCCCATCTCTTAAGTGGGTTGTTTGTTTTGTTGTTGTGGATTTTCTTGATTTCTTTGTAGATTCTGGTTATCAACCCTTTCTCTGTAGTATAGTTTGCGAAAAATTTTTCCCATTCTGTCGGTTGCCTCTTCACTTTCCTGACTGTTTCTTTTGAAGTACAGAAACTTCTCAATTTGATGCAATCCCAAATGTTAATTTTGGTTTTGACTGCCTGTGCTCCTGGGGCCTTTTCCAAGAAGTCTTTGCCTGTGCCTATATTTTGCAGGGTTTCTCCAATGCTCTCTAATAATTTGATGGTATCGGGTCGTAGATTTAAGTCTTTAATCCATGTTGAGTGAATTTTAGTGTAAGGTGGAAGGTATGGGTCTTGCTTCAAGCTTCTGCACGTGGAAATCCAATTTTCCCAGCACCATTTATTGAATAGAATGTCCTTATTCCAGGGATTCGTTTTGGATCTTTGATCAAATATAAGTTGGCTGTAGATGTTTGGATTGATTTCTGGTGTTTCTATTCTGTTCCATTGGTCTATCCATCTGTTTCTGTACCAGTACGATGCTGTTTTGATAACAACTGACCTGTAGTATGTCCTGAAATCTGGTATCATCATGCCTCTGGCTTTGTTTTTGTTGCACAGGATTGCTTTAGCTATTCGAGGTCTTCTCTGTCTCCATATGAATTTCAGCATCATTTTTTCCAGCTCTGAGAAGAAGGTCTTCGGTATCTTCATTGGTACTGCATTGAATGTATAAATTGCTTTTGGGAGAATAGACATTTTGATGATATTGATTCTTCCAATCCATGAGCATGGGAGATTTCTCCATTTTTTGGTATCCTCTTCTATTTCTTTCTGTAAGGTTTTGTAGTTTTCATTGTAGAGATCTTTAACGTCCTTGGTTAAGTTTATTCCAAGGTATTTGATTGTTTTTGAGGCTATTGTGAATGGGATTGATCTTAGAAGTTCTTCCTCAGCCGTGGCATTGCCTGTGTATACATAGGCTGTTGATTTTTGTGCATTGATTTTATATCCTGCTACTTTGCCAAACTCTTCGATGAGTTCCAGTAGTTTCTTAGTAGAGTTCTTTGGGTCCCCTAAATAAAGAATCATATCATCTGCAAAGAGGGATAATTTGAGTTCTTCCTTCCCAATGTGTATCCCTTTAATTTCTTTTTCTTGACTAATACCTCTGGCCAAAACTTCCAGAACTATATTGAATAGCAGTGGTGGCATAGGAATTAAGGTGATGCTGGCTTCATAGAAAGAATTTGGGAGGATTCCCTCTTTTTCGGTTGTTTTGAATAGTTTGAGAAGAATTGGAGTTACTTCTTCTCTAAATGTCTGGTAGAACTCAGCAGTGAATCCATCTGGCCCTGGGCTTTTCTTTGTAGGGAGGGCCTTTATTACTGTTTCAATTTCTGTGTCAGTTATTGGTCTGTTTAGGTTTGCTATGTCTTCCTGGCTCAATTTAGGTAGCCATCAGCACATTGTTTATTGCAGCTCAATTCACAATAGCTAAGACCTGGAACCAACCCAAATGCCCATCAACAGTAGACTGGATAAAGAAATTATGGGACATGTACTCCACAGAATACTACACAGCAGTAAGGAACAATGAAACCCAGTCATTTGCAATAAGATGGAGGAATCTGGAAAACATCATGCTGAGTGAATTAAGCCAGTCCCAAAGAGACAAATATCATTTGTTTTCCCTGATCGGCAACAAAGGGGAAACCTGTTGAAGTGAAATGGACACTATAAGAAACAATGACCTGATCAGCTCTTGTCCCTACTCTAGATGTACAATGTAATACTTTATCCTTTTTAGTATTTGTTGTTGTTGTTGTTGTTGTTCTAGTACTAGTGGTTGAACTCTTTAATTAACACACAAGTATTCTTAGGTGTTTAAATTTTAACTGAATGGTGGTCCCTGTGAAATTTAAGAGTGGAAAAAGAGAGGGAGGAGATGTACAATTTGGGACATGCACAATCAGACTTGCCACAAATGATGGAGTTAGAAGTCACTCTGTACTTACATCCCATGTGAGATCTGCCCTTAATGTGTTGTCTAATGTGCAGTGATGCTATAACTAGTACTGAAACAGTATTTTTACACTTTGTTTTTCTGCGTGGGTACAAAGTGATGAGATCTTTACTAATTGTATACTGAATCGATCTTCTGTATATAAAGAGAATTGGAAATGAAAAAAAAACTGGTGTTAAATTGGAAATGGCATAGAAAATTAATTAATTAAAAAATAATATTATGGCCGGCGCCGTGGCTCAACAGGCTAATCCTCCGCCTTGCGGCGCCGGCACACCGGGTTCTAGTCCCGGTCAGGGCACCGATCCTGTCCCGGTTGCCCCGCTTCCAGGCCAGCTCTCTGCTGTGGCCAGGGAGTGCAGTGGAGGATGGCCCAAGTGCTTGGGCCCTGCACCCCATGGGAGACCAGGAGAAGCACCTGGCTCCTGCCATCGGAACAGCGCGGTGCGCCGGCCGCAGCGCGCTACCGCGGCGGCCATTGGAGGGTGAACCAACGGCAAAAGGAAGACCTTTCTCTCTGTCTCTCTCTCTCACTGTCCACTCTGCCTGTCAAAAATAAAAAAAAAATAATATTATGTAGGATCTGTCTTTAATGTGCTGTACACTCTTATTTAATGCTATAACTAGTACTCCAACAGTATTTTTTTTTTCACTTTGTGTTGCTATATGGGGGCAAACTGTCGAAATCTTTACCTAATATATACTAAACTGATCTTCTGTATATAAAGAGAATTGAAAATGAGTCATGATGTGATTGGAAGGGGAGAGGGAGTGGGAAAGGGGAGGGTTGTGGGTGGGAGGGAAGCTTTGGGAGGGGGGAAGCCATTATAACCCATAAGCTGTACTTTGGAAAGTTATATTTATTAAATAAAAGTTTAATTAAAAAAAAGAAGCTGTATTGTCTAACTGGGAGTGTATGCAGCAGAGGTGGTGTGATGACCTAGGTGTTCTGTGGAGTCTGTTATCAGTGTTAGCCCAGTGTCCACCAGATAGTATTCTGACTCTCACAGGACAAACAACAGAACCTTTCTGCAGCCTCATTAACATGACCTTTCAAGTAGAGGATATTAAAGATTCTCCAGTAAAATTGATAATATAATCAAATACAACAAAGTTTCAGAATACAAAATAAGCATAGTAAAAGTAGCTGCATTTTTATAAACTAAAAATTAAGAATAATAAAAAGAAATTGCAAGAACAACTGAATTTTCAAAAGCATCAAAAGAAATAAAATACTTAGGAATAAACTTAACCAAAGAAATATGTTCCAAACTGGAAGTTTCACATTCTCTTAATTCAAAAGCAAGAGTCATCAAAACAGTGTATTATTTGTGTAAAAACAGATAGATAGCCCAAAGGAACAGACTAGAGAGGTTAAGGGTGGGCATTTGGCCTATCCTTTAAAATGCTGGTTAAGATGCCTTCATTCTATATTATAGTTCAGTTTTTAGCTCTGAATTCTGATTCCAGTTTCCTGTCAATTTGGACTCTGGGAGGCAGTGGTGATGGTACAACTGGGTCCCTGCCACCCAAATAGGAGACCATGATTGTGTTGCTGGCTTCTGGCTCTGGTTTCAGTTCTAGCCAGAACTGGTTACTGCAGATATCTGGGGAGTGAACCTGAAGATAGGAGCTCTATGTCTCTTTGCTTCTCAAATTTAAACAAAGAAAATGTTACAGATAAGTAATTATGTAATAATTTATGCTAATGAAAGGAAATCAAGGTTTGATAGCCTCATTGATAGAGGAAATTTGTTGAGCAATTCAGTTTATGATTAAAACATTAAACACAGTAGGAATTAAAAAGAATTTCAGGAAGAACACCTATGGGAAATCTACAGTAAACTCCTATAAAATAGGAACAAAACACAAATCCTCATAGAATTTCTATTGAACAGTGCATTAGATGATTCTGCTAAAGAAATCATGATACAAAATTAAGTCAGATTAGAAATAAAAAGAGCCAACTTTACTTGTAGTGCCTAAGGCACACACTTTTTTAACTTTTATTTAATAAATATAAATTTTCAAAGTGCAATCTTTGAATTATAGTGGCTTTTCCCTCCAAAAACTCCCTCCCACCTGCAACATCCCATCTACAACTCCCTCTCACATTCCATTCTTCATCACGATTCATTTTTCAATTATCTTTATATACAGAATATTAACTTAGTATATACTAAGAAAATATATCCTAAGGAACTTACTACAAACCCGTTCAAAGTAAAATTCAGTAATGTTGCAAAATATAAAAGATACAAATATGAATTATATTTCTGTATAGTAGCAATGAACATTCTGAAAATATAATCAATGAGAACATTCAATGTTGCATCAGAACATTCTGAAAATATAATCAATGAGAACATTCAATGTTGCATCACAGAATGAAAATAGCACAAAAATTAAGAAAAAAGACCTTGGATTTTATACTAAAAATACAAAATATAATTAACAAGCATAATAAAATGAAACAGTGATTTCAGTAAGACATTTTAATATTACAAAAAAAAGGTATGCGTAACATTAGTCATTGTGGAAATGCAAATCAAAACCTCTGGAAGATCCCATTTCACATTCACTAAAATAACTGATTCAGCCATAGATTAACATTGACAGGGTTATGGAGAACCTGGAACCCTCACAAACTTCCATTAAAACTGTGAGGCCACTAGGAAAAATAATTTGGCAATTTCTCAGCATGCTTCACATAGGATTATTTAATGCCTCAAAAGTTTCCTTCCAAGATATGTCAATAAAAGATACAAAACCCACATGCACACAAATATTCACTGCAGCAATATTCATGAAATCCAAATGTGAAAGCAACCCAAACATGGATGCGGAAAAAAACAGTATGTAGTATACATTTTATAATGCTATACTATTTGGAAATCAAAGTTGATTAAGAAATGACATATCACAAAAGTAATGAGACCCAAAAAGGAAAAAAGAGAGAAAAGAAATCAAAAGCAAAACACCACATACTGTAACATTATGTGAGTCCATGTATAGGACAGTGCAGAAAAGGTCGGTATCTGGAGATAAATTTTGGACTAAAGCTGTCTGGGACTGATAATCAATGAAGAGTTTGTGTAAATAATATGAAGTATCTGGATGAATAATGAAAATAGGCTTATCTTAGACTGTGCATATGATTATATGACTCCCAAAACAGTACAAAGCATGGAACACTCACTGAAAACATGGGACAGGTAGGACTGGGCAGATAGGCTCTTGAGTTTGGGTTTCACAGAAGAAACTAAAGACCAATAAATATATCAGGGGGCTTCAAATATTTTGTGGAACATGAAATTAAAATATGTTCATTTTACTTCAAAAATATTCAAAACCATGAATATGAGGGGCCTTAAAATTCATGGACAATATTTTGTATGAAAGAACTATGCATGTGTTTCAAGAAGCTTTTGCATCAAAATTAACCTACCATTCTATTCCATATTTTATGTTTGATATTGCCCTAATTCTAAGTAATTCCATGTACACTTTAAGAAATACTTCCTTTATTCTTATGTGAAACAATTTAAAAGTATTAATCATTAATTTAAGGTGAAACACTGCCTCCTCATTGCTCCACTTAGCAGGACAAAATGCCAGTTCATGTGTTCTAGATTATGTTGTCTTAATAAACTATTTCTAAAGATCATATTAGTTGTGATATTAATTTAAATATTTAACAACCTATAATGTTATATACAAAGTAAAATTGTGTTTTATTTTTTATTGACAATAATTGTACATATTATGGGCTTTTAATCCATGTGTGCTGATTAAATCAGGGTAAACAACACTTTCCCTTCTCTGACATTACACTTCACAATGGGAGCCTTGGTGCTCCATTCTTCTATTTGTTAATAAAATATAAAATAAGATTACTATGAAGTATAGTTACTCCAATATGCTATGTAACCTGAGGAACTCACTTCTATAATTTAACTCTGATTTGGTACCAATTATTCCAAGTAGCTTTTACAAATTTGTTAATTAGTTTGGAAGAAAAAGAGACATGCGCAGAGACAGAGAGGGAGAGAGAACACCCTCATTCATTTGTTCACTTTCCAAATGCCCAATACAGCTATGACTGTGCCATACCATGCTGAATCCAGGAAGTCAACCCGGGTCTCTCAGTTGGGTGGCAAGGATTCACTACAACTCTCATCCCCCTATCCAGGACCACACATGAGCAGGAAGCTGGAAGTGGAAGATGTGACTTCAGCCCAGACACTCCAATATGGGATGTGGACATCCTGAGCAGGGTTGTCACACAGTGTCCATTCCTCCTGGAAAGTTTTGAAGTACCTCCGCATCTCTGACTTGCAGAGAGGGGGCACAGCCCCATGAGCCCAACCCCATCACTGCAAGGTCTGTTTCTCCCCAACTTCACAAACTCTCCTCATGTACCTCTCCCTGAATGCTCCCCTTCTGAAGTCTCCTGTTACAGACAGGGCAGAGCAGCAGAGCACAGCAGCATGGTCCTGGGAGATGAGACAGCAAGTGAGGGCAAAACTGGACTCTGCCAGTTTCTACCTTATCACTGCCCAGCTCCAGGCACAGCATCAGCGGTGCTGGATCGAGCAGGTGAGATTGGGTTCACCAAGTGTACTCACTGGACATTTTGGGGCCAGCATGGGAGGCAGGGGCAAATTGGACATCCACCTGCCAAAACCCGAATGTGAATTATATTACACCATGCCTGAAAATCTATCCAAATGGATTGAAGGCTTACACAAAAGATCTCAGAGCTTAAAGTTCTTAAATACTGGGAGCAAATCCACTGGCATTAGCCTCAGTGATAATGTAGATATGACACCAAATGCACAGGTCACAAAAGCAAAAATAAGGAAGTAAGATTGCAAAAAAACAAAATGAAAATAAAATCCTTTCATTTGAAACTGGAAAATATATTTAGTGAAATAAGTCGGTCCCAAAAAGATAAATACCAAATGGACTCCCTGATCTGTGGCAACTAACAGAGTACTGGCGAACCCTAAAGGCCTCCATAGTCTCAACAACTCATGACTAGAAGCTAGGGAGATTACTGACGACGTAAACAAGAGTGTTAAATTGTTAAATCAACATCAAGAGTCACTGTGTACTTACATCCCATGTGGGATCTGTCCTTCATGGGTTGTCCAAGAAGAAGTAATGATATAGCTAGTACTGAAACAGTATTTTTACACTTTGTGGTTATGTGTGGGTGCAAATTGATGAAATCTTTATTTAGTATATACTGAAGCGATCTTCTGTATATAAATATAATTGAAAATGAAAAAAAAAACTTGGTGTTAAATTGGAAATTACATAGAAAAGTAATCAATCTTTTTAAAAAATATCATGTAGGATCTCTGTCACTAATGTGCTGTACACTGTTATTTAATGCTGTAACTAGTACTCCAACAGTATTTTTTCAGTTTGTGTTGCTATATGAGGGCAAACTGTTGAAATCTTTACATATACTAAACTGATTTTCTGTATATAAAGAGAATTAAAAATAAATCTTGATGTGAATGGGAGAGCAAGTGGGAAAGGGGAGGGTTGTGGGTGGGGGGAAGTTATGGGGGGGGGAAGCCTTTGTAATCCATAAGCTGTACTTTGGAAATTTATATTCATTAAATAAAAAAAATTAAAAAAGAAGTGAAATTGACACTTTGAGATGTAATGACTTCGAGCAGCCCTTGTCTCGACTGTTAAACAGTTTTTTTTTTTTTCATACTCTTTGTTGAACTCTTAATGTAGGGTGAATCTTTTGTGTTTAAAGTTAGTATAAAATAGATTTTAGATAAATCTTAGCAAAAAATAAGAATGAGAATAGGAGGGGAAGAAGAAGGGTGGGGGTGCATGTGGGAAGGAAGGCAGGATGGAAAGGATTACTATGTTCCTAAATTTGTATTGATGAAATGCCTGAAGGTTGTATATCTTAAATAAAAGGTTTATAGGTAAAAACAAACAAACAACTGAGGAAGTTGTCAGCATTATGACGTAGCAGATAAACCACCTGCCTACAGTGTGGGCACCAGTTTGAGTCTCGGCTGCTCCACTTCTGAACCGGCTCTCTGCTATGGCCTAGGAAAGCAGTAGAAGATGACCTATATATATATGAACTGTCAAATGTTGAACTAGATGTGGAGAAAAGGAAACACATAAATTGTGGGAATATTTGGGGCTGGCGCCGGAGCACACTAGGTTAATCCTCCACCTGCAGTGCCAGCATCCCATATGGGTGCTGGTTCTAATCCTGGTTGCTCCTCTTCCAGTAAAGCTCTCTGCTGAGGCCTGGGAAAACAGTAGAAGATATCCCAAGTGCTTGGACCCCTGCACCTGTATGGGACACCAGGAAGAAGCACCTGGCTCCTGGCTTCAGATCAGCACAGCTTTTGCTGTTGTGGCCATTTGGAGAGTGACCCAACAGAAGGAAGACCTTTCTGTCTCTCTTATTGTCTGTAACTCTACCTGTCAAATAAATAAATAAAATCTTTTTAAAAAATGTGGGAATGTTACTTGGTACATCCATGATGGAAATCAGTATGCAGGTGCCTCAAACAAAATTAAAATTGGAACAATTGAAAAAAGCAACCTCACTACAGGATGTGTATTAAAAGAAAATAAAATCAATTAGCATTTTTTCACAAGAAAAAGATACAGAAATAACGGCATTGTCTGCCAACAGCTGAATAGAGAAAATGTAATGCACACACTCAGTGGAATCCCATTCATCCCTGAAAAGGAAATTCTGACATTTTTCACAACTTGGATCCAAAAGTATCAATGTGGACATTACAGTATTTGAAATACCAAAGAGAAAGATAAATACCACATACTCTCACTTATATGTGGGATATAATGAAGTCGAATTTAAACACAGAAGAGAATGGTGGTTACCAGGGGTCTGAGAATGGAGGAAATGTGAAGATGTTACTTAACAACACACATTTACTCTTATGAGATAAATTAACTCCTTGAGATCTAATATATGCACAGTAATGAGATGAATACAGTGTTAGATACTCAACTTATTAAGATCTTAAGTATTCTTTTTAGAACTATGTAAGTTGATGGATATGTTAGTTGAATTGTCCTAATAATTTCATGATGTATATGCACAGAGGACTACAAAAGGTATGTGAAAAATGGATTAATAGATAATCTGAATTTTCCATAAACTTTTGAAATTCCAGACATGTATCAAAATATCAGGTTGCACACCTTTAATAAACAGAAATTTTGTCAATTATACTGTTAATCTTGAAAAGTTACCCTGCTAAAATATAAATTAAAAATAATTTAGGAATCTAAGTAATACCTTCTATCTTCAGGATTGGAAAGGTTATCATGGAACAGACATCTTTTTTACAACATTCATAAATGTGACCAAAGTTTCTATTTTGTTTATTTGTTTTTTTAATTTTTTTTTGACAGGCAGAGTGGACAGTGAGAGAGAGAGACAAAGAGAAAGGTCTTCCTTTTTGCTGTTGGTTCACCCTCCAATGGCCGCCGCAGTTGGTGCGCTGCGGCCAGCGCACCGTGCTGATCAGATGGCAGGAGCCAGGTGCTTCTCCTGGTCTCCCATGGGGTGCAGGGCCCAAGCACCTGGGCCATCCTCCACTGCACTCCCTGGTCACAGCAGAGAGCTTGCCTGGAAGAGGGGCAACCGGGACAGGATCGGTGCCCCAACCAGGACTAGAACCCGGTGTGCTGGCGCCGTAAGGCGGAGGATTAGCCTGTTGAGCCGCGGCGCCGGCCCAAAGTTTATATTTTGATCATTCAAACACAGATGATAGCCTGTTAAGGGAATGTGTACATGATAAAACGGCATTCAAGTATCAAACCACAGTGTCCTTCTGCCCCACTAAAACCTGGACCAAAAGCCTTGAGCCAAATTAAGCAGTTTTGATTTTAACTTGCTTAGTCTATAACACTGATATCAGAATCCCAGAACGAGCGATGCTGAGAGGTCAGAGTTTGCGAAATGAGACACCGTGTCTGACATAAACAGAAAACTAGAATGAGTAAGGTCAGCCCTGGGATGAAAAGGGGAACCAAGGACCCCATAGAAGACAGCCGCTCACCTGCACGCACCCTCCCACCCCCAGCACGGATTCTCCCAAAGGACCACTCATCCCCACTGCACAATCAGGAAAGATGGGCGACTGCTGCCACACAGCTGCCCAGAGATGGCTCCTGGGCTGATAAGTCTCTGTGAGGAAGGGACAGGAAGCCCGGAGTCTCAGGTGCCAGTCCAGGCCTACACTGCGGACCAGTGGGGGCGAAGGCAGTGAGGTGCTAGCAGTGACATGAGGCCCAGGGACAAGCCCTGGGAGCCCTGTGAGTCCTGCCAGGGAGAACATCAACTTCTGCCAACCCTGCTTCCCCTCCCTGCACTCCCTGTCCCGCACACTCACCTCTGCCAGGCGTCCTGCGTGAAGAAGATCAGAAAACAGACAGATGCTCCTTACCATCGGAGGTTCCCATCCGTGAAAACTCCTCCCTGGACCTCTCTCCACCGCAAAACTGGAAGACTGCTATGACGTCAAGATCCCGCGTGATTATGTGTTGTTTAGCAAGTGCCCCTGATTGGACAGTTTGGGTAGCGGAGGGCACGCACTATGTAATAAAGAACGGAGCCAATCAGCACCCTCCATAGTGCAGACGCGCATCTTCAGGGGAGAAAAGTAGGGGCTGGTCCTGGCGTCAGTTTTGACACTGAGTCCTTACATCACCTGCCAACAGAGGAGGGGTCTTCACCTCCCAGTCCTGCCACCTGCTGGGCCCTCCTGCCTCCCTGGTCCCTGTTCCTGAGAGCATCCTGCCTGGGGGTCGCAGCAGCCGACTTCATTCAGGTCAGTTAAAATTTAGGGGATGTTTATTGACTTCTGAGCCTTTGTTTTTCATGATATATATGTGGTACGTTTTTCTTTTAATTCATTTTAAATTTAATTTTAAGAATATTTAAAGATACTGAATACTTTCATCCTTTTTTCCATTTCTCTTACAGACTTTTTCTAGTCTGTCTATTACCCTTTAATATTATTTTCTATTCTCGCTGTACTTAATAATCTAGTGGATTTCATATATTTAATGTATTATTTATATATTGATCTTTCTAGTACTTTTATTTATCCCTTGTATGTGTTTTTAGATTTCATGGTTCATCTCTGTATATAAACAACATGCAATATATTCACATTTTGTTACTTAGAAGTTGATCTTTGATAGTTTCTTCGTACTGTCATTTTTCTTACTACTCCTGCACTAGAAAGTTGAAGAGAGATAGAGCAGGTATCATTGTCCAGGTTTACTCCCAGGAGGGGGAAAATATCCAGTGATCCTGTATTATTAGTTGCATTGTTTTGGTAAGTTCCCTGCAATCTTGATTAGGGTAATGCAGTCACTGGCTTTTATTTTTCAGTGTTCTGCTAGCACTTTTATTTTTTCTACTAGAAGCTGAGCCTTATTAAATGATTTACAACGTGCAATCCAGATGATCATGTGGTTTTTATTCTTGTAATTTTTTACCTACTTGGATGACTTGTCTGAGAACATTAACCACTGTTTCAATTTTTATTATATCTTGCTTGCTATTGATATGCTTTTCTTATGTTGTTTCATTTATGACATTATTACTTTGCTTAGGATACCTCTAGCACAGTTTATGGAATGGATGCATTTAAAAAAACTTAATTTTTTTATTTCATGTCTTGGTCCACTTGCTTCATCATCAATGAAATTCTGGTTTTCTAAAGGAAATTTAAAAATGTTCTCTACTTATTTCTACTGTGGCTAGATCTGGAAAATGTGGATCTGTTTTGTCTTCCTTAAAAGTTTGGTGGATTTTGTAAGTAGGGACCTGAAATTTTTATTGTGTGAGCGTTTTTTTTTGTTGTTGTTGTTTTGTTTTTGTTTTTGTTTTTTTTTTTTGGTTGGTTGTTTGGGATTTTCGAAATGATTCAACTTACTGGATTTATACAGGAGTTTCCCTATTTTATGTTATACTTGTGTTTTTGAAATTAGATTTTCAAAATATGGTGAATTTTGATCTCTGTAGTCAAATTTTCACTTCTAAGAATTTCACACATTAACCCCAGTATCTTGGTGAAGGCTATGACCTATAAAGAAAGATGATCCTATATTAATTACTGAAATTGATGATTTGTGCTACTTTTCTCTCTGTATTACTAATTGCCCTAATGGTTTGTTAACTTTATTAACATTTTTCTTAAAAAAATCATTGGATCATCATTTATGTGTGGTATTTTAATGGCATTTCATAGATGTCTCCTTTTATAATTTCTTACCTTTACTCAATACTTTCAGTTTTTTCTTTTTGATTCTTGACAAGGAAGCTATAATGATTGCCTTTCATTGTTTTATTCTAGCATAATCATCAAGGGCTATAAATTATCTTTAAGCACTGGTTTATTTGTATCTTATTTATTCCTTCATGTATTTCCAAACCCTATATATGCAAGGCCTGTCTGGCCAGTACTGTGGCTCACTTGGCTAGTCCTCTGCCTGTGGCACTGGCACCCCAGTTCTAGTCCCGGTTGGGGTGCCAGATTCTGCCCCGGTTGTTCCAGCTCTCTGCTGTGGCCTGGGAGGGCAGTGGAGGATGGCTCCAGTGCTTGGGCCCTGCGCACACATTGGAGATCATGAAGAACCACCTGCTCCTGGCTTTGGATTGCCACAGTGTGCTGGCTGTGGCAGCCATTTGGAAGGAAGACCTTTCTCTCTGTCTCTCTTCTCTCACTGTCTAACTCTGCCTGTCTAAAAGAAAAAAAAGGCCTGTCTGCTATATGTGTCTCAATTTTTGTTCCTGAAATCCATCTCTTTTAATTGGTGAATTAGTGCTTCAACCATTAGAGACTCATTCTTTACACTTGTGTGCCCAGGTAATCACAGCCCATCAACTACCCTTTCCATGTGGGCAAAAGGGCTGTAGCCTCTCAAAATATAACACATCCATATTGAGCCATGTCCCTCCTGCTTTTTTTAGAGGAGCCAATAAACTTTCCCAGAAATTTAAAGGTAGACATTTCCTTATGTAGTACTGACTACCTCTGCATTGTCAGCTTATAAATCACTCTTTCATAACAAATGCAATTGCTCTGATTTTAGTTTTTTGGATTTTTTTGTTTTGGTTTGTTTTTTACTTTATGGGGCTACCTGTTAATTGCTAACTTGTATTGAAAATGAGATTCATATATCTGAATTTTCTATAATTCACTCCACATTCTGGAGTGAGCTGAATGTCAAAACTATACTCGTAGAGCATATTTCAAGAAGGAGGTACAAACTAAAACTTTGTATAAAAATTGTTTATGTTTTTAAAGAGCTCTTAGAAAAAAAATAAAAATCTGTAATGTGACAATTAGGCCCTAGCACAGGGGAAAATATTAGTTTAGCTAAATAGGTTGAAAGACCTCACTTCTTGGTAATATTTAATATTAAAGCATAATAATGGGGTAACTTTAAGGAAGCTAGGGCAAGAACATTTAAGTTGATGAGACAAACAATAAAGTTAAAGATCTTAATTAGGGGAAGGAATATGTAGGTATATAATCAAAATATAGAAGATGACTGAGCTTGAACATGAAGAAAATATGAAACACGGTGGCTATGGTTAATAATAATGCATTGTATTCTCCAAAATAGTTGAAAAAATAGATTTAAGGACTATTACCTCTTAAAAATGTGTGAGATGATATGTGTATTAATTCACTTTGTTTGGCTATTCCACAATGTGTATATCTTGCAAAACAATGTAGACAATGATACTTCAAAAAATTCATGTAAAATGGAATTAAGAGATTACTTTTGTTGAAAAATGCTTGAATCTATGCATGGATTTTTATAATACACATTTTCTATTAGTTTTTACATATCCCTTATATACATAGATTTCAAATTTTCTTCCAACAAAATAAATTTAGCTTTGAGTTCTATCCCCTCAAACTTTTTGAAATACCCATTGTACATAATCAAAGAATATATCATGTATATATTTAAATTTTTAATTGAAATGCAATTTTATCTTTTTCAAATGAATAAATAATTAATAAAAACAAAATGAGAATCTACTGGTGGATTTTAAGCATGGAGATCTTTTTTTGTCTCTGATGTTTTCTTGAGACCACTTATTTTGTTGAGAGTGGACAGTAGGGTAAGATCCCATTAGGAGAATAATTTCCTTGAGTGCACCATCAGGAATTTACCTAATCCTATTCTGGTGGAGATTTGAATGTTGGTCTCCATTTTTGTTCCCATTTATTTGTTTACTTATTGCTGTTACAAGTAAGACTGTGAGGAACACTCTGTGCTGATGTTGGTGTTTTTGTTTGTTTGTTTGTTTCCTTAGAATAAACTCCTAGAAATGAAATTACTAGCTCAAAGAGCACAAGCCCTCTAATCTTTCATCACACAAGACTTCCTATTCTTGGGAGTCATGGTGACTGACCTGTGGCTATTTGAGAAAACAACTGTCGTTGTTATGGAAGGATTGATCCTGCCTTCCTGTGTTTTGATTAGGAATCATAACTTGAGCATTACTAATAGTCCCAGCCTCTCTTCAGTAGAGTGTTACTACAATAATGCAAAAGTCAATTTAGAATTATAAAAGAAGTATTTTGTGAAACCTAAAGATAGGACTAGGAAAGAATTAGTATAATTAATTGGGAAGTTGGTTAAATGGTTGTTGGGAGTGGAAGTTTATGATATCCAAGTAACCTTATACACTTGGTAACAAGAGAGTAAAAAACACAATGATACAACATAAAGAGCAGTTTGTCATTATTTTATCAGTTGAGAAGTTCCTATGTGTCTTTTGAGTAAGGCAGTCAGACTTAGAAAGGTGGAACATTTAGTTGAATTAACATTTCATTTAAACAACATGAATATTAGTATAACTATGTTCCACACAATATTAGGATGTCCTGGATTTTATCTAGCAGACTGTCCTTGTAGCAACACAATATATGATACACATACTGGACATACACATAGCCTTCCACTCAAACGTATTTACCTGGAACATATAAAGATTTAGCTTTAAAACTCTCTTCCTTTTTGAAAAATATTTGGTAGATAAAATAAAATACTCAAATATAATCTAAGAATCCAGACTAAAAGGTAAGACTGAGTTGGGATTGGGTACAGCTGACCATTGTCTCCAACAATTCAGTGAAAGAGGGACCTGCATTGTGGCATAGTGGGTAAAGCTGACACCGGCAATGCCTGCACCCCATTCAGTGGCAGTTTGTGTCCTGGCGGCTTCACTTCTGATCTAGATCCTTGTTAATGGCCTGGGAAAAGTAGGAAATGGCCTGAGTGCTTGGGTTGCCATCACACATGTGGTAGACCTGAAAGAAGCTCCTGGTTTTGGTCTGGCCCACCTTGGACATTGTAGAGAGTGAACCCTTAAATGCAGGATCTTTATCTCTCTCTGTAGCTCTGACATCCAGCTAAACAAATAAATCTAAAAAAATGTCAGTGAAGTGTTAATGGGTATGTTGATCTGGTTTGTTCCCAGGACATGCCCATAATGTGGGAAATTGAAGTAAGCATTGCTCATTAAATGGGATAGAAATTTATTGCTAAATAATAATAAATACCATTAACTCATGAAATTAGGTAAATATGCTACACAAAGAATGTTCTAATGTTGAAAAAAGGCATAGTATATTTGCATAATGAAATCTGGGCTGGTATTAGTCTTTAGAGAATTCATTGAATATACGTATTATAGAAAAACTATACACGGGGAAGCTGGCGCTGGGGAGAACACTTGCCCTCCACCTCCTCCCAGCACTCTGGCAGCAGAGGTGGCTGCACCAGGGTCAGGAACTCTGATGTTTCACTTACAAAAACTGTTGCTGTTGATTTCTCAACAATGTTGCAGTGGATTCATTTCTGAGAGGAGCAGCATGGTGGGGGCAAGAGGCATGGAGTCAACACACAGACCCCGGGAGTTGGGTGAAAGCAGGCTTGAGGTGAGCAGCTGGCAGACTCATTTATTATAGTTGGTACAACAGCTTATATAGCCAAGACCAGCCAATCTGGACAAGGGGCGATCTATGCCCCAACCAATCACAGCCTGTTGCCAGGCAGTTTCCAAAGCCATCCAATCACAGCCTGCTGCCAGGCAGTTTCCAGAGCCATCCAATCACAGCCTGTCTCCAGGCAGTTTCCAAAGCCATCCAATCACAGCCTGTTGTCAGGCAGGCTCCATTGCCAGGTGGGTTTCAAAGACATTCCTGACTAACTGATGCTCACTTGCCAGTGGCCACCTTTGCATGGCCTTCTCATTCCACTACAAAAAAACAACAACAGATCCCTCCTTCCCTGTGACCCCAGCGGCATTCCTGGGCCCACACCAGGCAGTGCCCTGGGCCCATTCTCCGGGCCCACCCCCCTTCACTACAGTGTCACCTCTCTCCTGTGGCCCCACAAGCCTATAGTCTCAGGCCCCTGCCATCCTATTCAGGGAGCCCAGTCTCACTGCTCTGGGCCCTCTCTTCCAGGGGCTGCCTGCTGCCTACTTGGGATCTGCTTCTAGGCCACTTTGGTGCCAAATCCTGAGGTTCTCTAATGATCTTGCTTCATTTTGGCTACAAATATGGAGGGACTGGTTCATCACAGAGTGAGGACCCAAAAGTGGTTGAATTACCACCTACACAGATCTCTCTGCCAGAATCTCCAAGGGATGACCAGCCCCTCCCTGTGCATCCTGATCATTACACCAACTCTGCTGGTAGCCTCTCCTCAGCACATTCAGACTGTGATGGACCAGCTGACAGGACAGATGACACAGAGAGTCACAGCAGTGGATGCCTCTGGATCCCCCAAAGAGTAGTTCATTCTCACTGGTCCAGATGGAACAGGAACTGAGATGGTAATCCTGGCTTTCCTGGAGACATCCAGCACAAAGCAGCTCATATTCAATGCCTGAGACAACCTCATTCCTGGCAGGATCCAGATGGTCATGGATCTGTTTCTGTGGAGCAATTGCTGGGCAAGATGGGCCTATAGCTGCTCCAGGTGGTGGAGTCGTGTGTGGTCTGTGGTGACAAAGCCTCTGGCCATCACTATGTGGCTGTCAGTTGTGAAGGTTGCAAAGGTTTCTTTAAAAGGACCATGCAGAAAAATTTGTCAGAGCAACCAAGACTTTGTCGCCAACAAACATCACTGCAATCACTGTCGGTTTTGCTGGCTGAAAAAATTTTTGGCTATGGAATCTGTGCAGTGTGAACAGAAGCCCATTGATATGCAGTGGGAGAACCAAATGTGCTGCTTCACCTGAGAAAATCTATATCCAGAAGGACCTGAGAAGTCCTCCAATAGCCACAAAACATTTGTGGCAGACAAAGATGGAGCAAGGGATGCTTCTGAATATCCAGCAGCCTACATCAGGATGACACAGTTCTCTTAGCCATGACTCCACAGCAGAAACAAGCCAGGGAGCTTAGACACACTGGCAAACAGTGACCTCCCTTGCCAAGTGAATCCTTGAACAATGTTGACACTTTCAAAAACCAGCTAGAGGACCAGTCTGCAAGTGAGATTACATGGGCCTTTGATATTTTATCTAAAGCATTTAATACCACGGACAACTACTGGCCTCCAAGCCTGGTCAAAGACATAGACACCAGTGGAAAGGGGAGCATCCACATTACCAGCAGAGACCAGTCAACACCCATCAATGAGGTTGAAGGCCCTCTCCTGTCAAACACATCCCTTACATTTAAGCTGACAATGCCCAGACCAGTATTTAAATCCCAGTGGAAAAAATGGGACATCAAAGAAGCAGGTACCTTTCTCTGAAGGGAGGAGAGAACTTCCATTTTGACTCTGACCCTATCAGAATAAGATCAAAGTCTGCAAACCCTAAAGGCTTCCATAGCCTTGGCAGCTCATGACAAGACCCTCAGGTGATTACTGATGTCATAATTAAGAGTGTCAAATTGTTAAGTCAACAACAGGAGTCACTGTGCACTTACTCACCATGTAGGATTTCTGTCCTTAATGTGTTGTACTATGTGAATTAACAGTATAACTAGTACTTAAACAGTACTTTACACTTTGTGTTTCTGTGTGGGTGCAAACTATTGAAATCGTTACTTAGTATATACTAAGTTGATCTGTATATGAAGATAATTCAAAATGAATCTTGATGTGAATGGGATGGGAGAGGGAGTGGGAGAAGGGATGGTTGCAGGTGGAAGGGAGGTTATGGGAGAGAAAAGCCACTATAATCCAAATGTTGTACTTTGGAAATTTATATTTATTAAATAAGTTAAAAAAAGAAATACCTCAATGTGCACTACATCTACAAGTCTATTTCCCTCTGGTTCTTCCTCTCCATGCACTGGGCCAGTTCACTACAAGCCTTTCAGACACTTGGTCAGCACTGTAACACAGCCTAGAGTGGGTCTGCTGGAATGACCTCTTCACTCTGGGCCTGGTCCAGTATGCCCAGGTCACAAGTCTCTCCTGTTGTGTGTTTTCTCAAGCAGCACACCAAGGAGTCTCAGAGAATGTAGAGAAATGATCAAAGGCTGAGTGACAACTCTGAGACTGTCTTGTTGAGATCAGCCACTTTATTTTTCAAGCAAGTTATATAGAGCCTAGTATCTGAGGTTTTACAGAGAGGCTTTGTTTTCCACAAAACTGCAACATACATCAGTAAGAACTTAAGTTGTGGGAGAGGAAACAGATGGAGACATCCACAATAGTAAGAGAGGAGGATGCTGTGTGCTTCTCCCACAGCCAGCTTCCCTATAGTTCCACACAGCATTCTGTGGAACTAGAACAGAGTTCACTGTGTTTAGTGCCCTCCTCAAGTGTGCAGACACAGAGCCTCAAACTTGTCAATACTGTGGCTATCTTGTTCCCCAACATTTCCTCCACTGTTTTTATTTTGTAACTAATACAAAGTGAATATTGGGATTTATGAACATTAGAGAGTAGTCACCAAATTATTTTAAGAAAAATACTTAGAATAATGATAGTAGCACCCCACAAAGTAAGATTTTCCAGACTTATTTGATGTAAGCCATTATTAAAATTATTAACCTAATTTGTGAACATTAGTAGCATCTACATGAATTTTAGCCAAATCATAAATATGTTTTGTTGAATTTGCAATCCTTTGGATTTTTGAACACTCTGTCATCCAGACATGTACTGATTAATCGTAGACAGATTATACACTGAGTTATTGCATCATGCTGTAGAGAATGCCTAAGAAACACTTAATACAATGACTTGTTACATGTGTGTGGCTTTTTCACCTGCCATAGTGGAGGCCATTGAGGCATTATAATAAGTATCTATCATTACATGGCATATATTCATTTTCAAATTCCAGAAAATGTGTAACATCCATTTGCCAAACAGCATTGCCTTTTAATTCTCTAGGGTAGACAGACATTTGTGGACCTAATGGCAAAATGGAGAGCATTGTTTGGAAGATGAGATAATAATTTTTTTGACAGGCAGAGTGGACAGTGAGAGAGAGAGACAGAGAGAAAGGTCTTCCTTTTCTGTTGATTCACCCCCCAAAGGCTGTTGTGTCTGGTGCAGCATGCCCATCTGAAGCCAGGAACCAGGTGCTTCTCCTGGTCTCCCATGCGGGTGCAGGGCCCAAGCACTTGGGCCATCCTTCACTGTACTCCCAGGCCTCAATAGAGAGCTGGCCTGGAAGAAGCGCAACCAGGACTGAATCTGGTGCCCTGAACAGGACTAGAACCCGGCGTGCCAGCACCACAGGTGAAGGATTAGCTTATTGAGCCACAGCGCTGGCCAAGATAATAAATTTTGATTGCCGAGTAGGGAGATATGGGAACTGTGCTTTAGTATGGTTGCAGGTTGATGCAGCAACTGATGGTTGAGTTTTTCTTGTTCTAAATATTGGATATGTACCCCAATAAGTTTTTTTTGGTAGCCTCATTTAGTCTGCTAGTGGTCCAGGAAGTGCAAAGTAGACTCCGATATAGGAGATGTATAAAAAGGTTTATGTAATTGAGTTACATTTTGTAGAGAGGTAAAAATAGTTTCAAGTGTTGTATTTTTGGCTAATATAGGAAGTTTCTAAGTATTGTGAAACTTTAGACACATACATAGAGTCAGTAAGATATTGACCACTTGGGAAGTCATTTGTAAGTTGTGCTGAACTCTGAACATTTTGCCAAGTTTTATGGACAAAATTTTTTTATTTAATTTATAACAAGTCATTGTGGCTGTTCCTGTACAAGTACCATGTGTACGTAAGATATTGGCCTGGGGAATAGGTGTCTACTCAGTATTTGAGACATAACATGGGTCATGCAGGTAAGGAGAGTGAGCAGCTTCCAATATGGGTAGTGGGAGTCTATTTTTTCCCAGAAAATGTTGTATAGCAGCTTGCCATATGGGATCATTTTCATGTAGATATTCTACTTCTTGTTTATTTAAAGGTAGTAGTAGGGTGTGGGACTCTACCCCAGCAATAGCTCAACACTGTTTTCTGCCTGACTTAATGAGTCATAATCATAGTGAAGTATGGTGTGATGAAGTTAGGAGGTACATGAGAGAGATGGGTAGACTCTGACTGCTTCTGGGCTTTGGCTCATTGTTCCCAAAGGTGTTTTTTGGTAGGGACTACAAGTAATTTATTTACTTCATTGGATTGTATCTATGTAGTTCCATTTTATCCAAAATTTTATTTATTAATTGAAATGCGTCCTGAGCCTCAGGAGTGACTATTCTTACCAAATTAAAGTGGACTCTCTCTCCAATAATTGCAACAAAAGACTCATTTGAAGAGTAGTAATGGACAAATGTGGTCTACACCAATTAATATGCTATAGGACCTTTTGTAACTCATTTAACTTTGAAGTTTTCTTTAACTCTAAATGTGGTTTTATAGATCTTATGGTTGTGTCAGTAATTATTGTTCCCAAATCTTTTATAGGTTGCTACCTTTGTAATTTTTCTGGTGCTACGTACAGTCCCTGTTTAGACAGCTTGCCCTGAAGGTCATAAAATGCTTTGTCTAAATAATCCTTACCTGGATGTCCTAGTAATGTATCATCTATATAATGAAAGGTGAAAACTGGCAGATATCTGCAAAAGAAAGGTTGCATAGCCTTATCAACATAATACTGGCATACAGTAGGACTATTTTTCATTCCATGGGGAAGTACTTCCCACTGATATTGGGATGAGGAGATACAATTATTTAACTGTTGCATTGGAAATGTGAATCACTCTTTATCTTTAGGATTGAGAGGAATAGAGAAAAAGCGATCTTTTAAGTCCAAAATAATGATATGGTAATGAGCAGGAATAGCAGAAAGGGATGGTGTCATCCCAAAATGGAATCTCTGCATACTTAGCAGGAGCATGAATCAAGTTCACCCCAAGGCAATTGGAAGACCATAAAAGTGTGTGTAGCCTTGTGCCCTAGTGCAGGAATCCAATGACCATGACCCCTTCCCTCACTGTGATTGCAGACAGCTGTTGTAATTGATGCTATTTTTCAAGCATTAATTGGTGCAGGATCAATTACAACCATTTCTGAAAATGACACAGGCCTTTCAACCAGATTTCTATCTGACCAAGCACTGTATGCAGGTGGCCTCCAGATAAAAACCAAGTCAGTGTTCTTGCACTCTCCTTTGTGCTGGAGGCTTTCTACTTAGTTGGTGTCTAACAATTTGTTTCCTGTAACAACTGATGTTCCTTATAGGTAATTTATCAAAAGATAAAAAGTATGATTTAAAAGTTCATGGTTATTGTCCTCAGCCATAAAACCTGCTATTGTCCTAATACCTCTTTGTCACTTTTTCTTACACATATAAGCATGTGTGTCAGTAAGTTTGGTTATACATTCAGTGTTGTTGATATTATCCTAAGTGTACAACTTTCATACCCTGCTTCTGTCATTTAAATCTTGTCTGGGTATTTGAAAAAGAAAGTCTCTCAAGGTTCACAGCCACCTAAAACTGCACCAGATTAAGAAGTGGTTTATAGCTTCATCCTTTGACAAGGAAGTTAATGAGTGTGTACATCTTAGAATGGGTTCTTCAGAGGGGAATTCCTCATGTCAAGGACACATTTCTTGTTAAAGTGGCAATGGTGCCTTCACAAACTGCCATCTGGCAGAACATATGCATTCTTGAGCATGAACATCACTGGTTCTCACCACTGTTGGGAAGATGAGAGCATGCTGTGGTTTCCTTAGAGCTTTTTTTGTGCCCATCAATGCACCAAGGTTTTCCTGTGTGTCCTGTGTGTTTTTATGAATGTTTAGTGACCCACTGACATGACATTCATCCTCATTTTACTGCTTAGAAACTGAGAGAAATTTAAGCAACTTGCCTCAAGGCCCTGGGGTGGGAGAGTGGAGAGAAACCATGAAGTTGGTGCCCAGAGAGCCTGGCACACCTGTTTTATTCTCACATACCCCAGCCCCTCCCTTCCCAGTCCTATCACACCACAAATGCTTTATGGTCTCTTGCTCTGATGGGGAAATAAACTGATTTCTCTGACAATGAACAGAGAATGGCTCTCAGGCCACTGTGGTCCTTCCCCTGCAGTGCTCTATGTCTCTGTCCATGGCCACCTTGCATTCATGTGCTTTACATTTTACCTGCCCTGTAAAAATTACTTTCATCCTGCAGTTAGCTGTCAAAGACCCACAGCTGCCTCTCAGGCCCTCAGGTTCCAGAGGTCTCTTCATCCAGTGCTTCCTAGGCATGACACTTTTTTAACTAGAAACAGATTCAAGATCTGAGGCACATTGCTTAATATCTCTGTGCCTCACTTTGTTCTGCCATAAAATAGGACAGGCAAGAACCAACACCCCACCCATTTTAGGACTTTTACACTGAGATACACATGTAATGTGCTTAACACAGGTGTTGAAATTTGAGAAAGGGATGATTACTCATGCAGTTACCTCACAGTCTGAAATATTCAGGTAATTTTGCAGTCAATAGTGGTAGGGGAGGGAAGGTATTTTGGTCACCTTACTGATGCCCAGAGCTTGCAAGACTGGCAGCCCCTATGATAGGGTTCTTATGTACAACTGTGCTCTGTGAATTGTAAGTCCATCAGAAAATAATCATTTATTAAATGAATAACTAAATGAATGGAAAGTGAATTTACTTTTTGCAACTGAAAAATGTAGCATGTTTTCTATGATCCTGTTTTTCTCCATTCCCCAATTGTATTCCCATCATGCTCAGAATTATTTAGTTTTTCAAGCACATGAGGTCCTACTAATCAGATACCCATCTACTTAGTTCCATCTCCTACCACTTTATCCTGCTACAACCACAATTTCTTTTCTATTATTTGAATGTGCTAAGATGATTCTTCATCGTTAAGAGCACATTCTGTTAACTTGGTTGAATCTGGATTTGAACCGCAGATCTGCTGATCCTCAGCTTTGTGGTGCTGGAAAATTATTTACCTTGTGTAACTCTTAGTTAAAACTACCTCATAGGTGATAGAACCATACCTCTTAAGCAATAACTGCTCATGTTTCTACTCAGTTGTATAACACTAAATAACTACATATAACTATAGCTATAATTACCATTTAGATGTCTAACACTTATAGTAACAGGTACATAGGTGGTAAGTACATGAGACAGCACACTCAAGGAGTTAAAGAAGTTTCAGTGAATGTCAATTCTTCAACACAATAGGGATTGGATTAAGGATGCAGATTTCAATTTCTGAATTATTTGGGGGAAATAAGAGTCACCCATAAGACTGGCTAAGCTCTCTAGTTGTCAAAATATGGAACAAGGTTATTGAGGGTAAAAGTCTGAATTGTGTGTTGTATGCATACCAAGGGAGGGAGGCAGAAGATTAAAAACCTACCAGTAGAAATAATCCATAGTGAGTAGGAAGCAGACTGGTACAGTGGATCAGGGCCCAGGAGTAAGTGGCATGTGGGGTGGACTGTGGCAGCAAAATACACAGCTCAGAGAAATAGTAAGGTGGACACAGAGTATGAGTACCCTGGATTGCCATTATAGTTGCTTAGGATTTTATGCTGCACTTCATTTCGTTCGTAACTATTTTGGGTCATGTCTCTGCAGTAGGTAGAAATTCACACCATTTCTAAATTCATGTCTATAAAGAAACTCAGCAGGTGACTTTATTTGGAAATAGCATATTTGTGCAGATGTAATTAAGGTAAGGATCAAAATGAGATCACACTAGATTAAAATGGTCCCTAATCCCAATGAGAGTGTGTTTATAAGAGGCAGAAAATCATATTGAAACACAGAGAGAAAGGCCACATACAAATGGAGGCAGAGATTGGCGTGACACTTCCACAAGTGAAAGAATGCTGACAGCTGTCTGAAGCTGGGGCAGCTGAAGGACAATCCTCTTGTTAGGGCCTTCTGAGAGCCCTGTGTGCCTGTTGACTTCATGATTTTGCTGTTTTTTTAATTAAACTTTTATTTAATGAATATAAATTTCCAAAGTACAGCTTATGGGTTATAATGGCTTCCCCCTCCCACAACTTCCCTCCCACCCACAACCCTCCCCTTTCCCGCTCCCTCTCCCCTTCCAATCACATCATGATTCATTTTCAATTCTCTTTATATACAAAAGATCAGTTTAGTATAAATTAGGTAACGATTTCAACAGTTTGCCCCCATATAGCAACACAAAGTGAAAAAAAAAATACAGTTGGAGTACTAGTTATAGCATTAAATAAGAGTGTACAGCACATTAAAGGCAGAGATCCTATATAATATTTTTTTAAAAATTAATTAATTTTCTATGCCATTTCCAATTTAACACCAGGTTTTTTTTTTCATTTCCAATTATCTTTATATACAGAAGATCGATTCAGTATATAATTAGTAAAGATCTCATCAGTTTTTACCCACGCAGAAACACAAAGTGTAAAAATACTGTTTCAGTACTAGTTATAGCATCACTGCACATTAGACAACACATTAAGGACAGATCCCACAAGGGATGTAAGTACAGAGTGACTCCTGTTGCTGACTGAACAATTTGACACTCCTGTTCATGGCGTCAGTAATCTCCCTAGGGAGGTACCTTTCTCTGAAGGGATGAGAGAACTTCCACTTTGACTGTGACCCTATCGGAATAAGATCAAAGTCAGCGAACCCTAAAGGCTTCCATAGCCCTGGCAACTCATGACTAGAGCCTAGGGAGATTACTGACGCCATGAACAGGAGTGTCAGATTGATTTTGCTGTTTTAAGGCATCAAGCATGTAGTCAGTTGCCATTGCAACTGTTAGGAAGCTAATAAAATGTCTTGGGGAATTGAATGAAATCTAAGTGTCCTGTCTCCAGATGAAGACCTGTGCACACACAAACACACACACACTTAGAGACATGTACATTTGTGCTTTGAATTTCATGCATGTTATGAAGCATAATAATTTTATGGATGTTATGAAACATATTCCTGGATCACAGTGTTAGCACTCTTCCTTTATATACTGAAGTGGTCCATCTTTGAATGGATCCAGCCATAACCGAGTTTCAGAGCAGGGATTGCAGATGAAACATAAGGATGAATAGGAACTAAAGAGAGTTCTGAGAAAAGAATCCATGTGCAATCACTGTTAACAATTTTACAAGACACTGCATTAGTTTTTTCAGGAAGTAGTTACATGGAAAAGGAAATTAATAAGATTGCTTCTAATGTATACAAGGCAGGATTTTTAACAACGTTAAAAGGAGCAATTATTTTGATTGCTGCAGTTTCTCATCAATAATGATGGTGCAGGGAAGAGAAGGAACACAAGATATGAATACTGTGTTGTTCCAATCCACAGAGACTAGATAACTAGATGCAGAGATGAGGGAGGGATACTAAATGTTCAATACTTAAGGTGAGGTAAGCTACTAATGAAATCAGTGGCAATGGTTTAGCAGCCCTGGTAAGAGGCAATAAGAGTAATGCTAACCTTAGGGACATGGAAAAGGCACACCCTACTGAGTAGGATCTGCTATAGATTGAATTTCCAGAACTCATTGTTGGAAATTAATCCTCAATTATGTGTGGGTGGTTTGTATGTTTCCTGTAGGCTCAAATAGATGGGCTTTTTTTTTTAAATCCATGCAGCCAGTATGCATCTTTTAATTGGAGAGTTTAGTCCAGTTACATTTAGACTTGCTATTGACAAGTAATGAGTTGGTCCTACTATTTTCCATAAATATTTCTATTGATTGTTTTGGATTTCCTTGGTACTTTTACTATGAAATTTTATGAATTCACATTCTTTTATGATTACTATTTTACTTGTGCTTCTGTGAATAGCATATTCTTGAGTGTCATTTGTGAAACTGGCAAGGTGGTGACAAATTATTTATTTTAAATTTATTTACATGCATTTCATAAGTAGAACTTTAGAAACACAGTAATTCTTTCCTAGCCTGTACGGTTTCTGATGATAAATAAGCTGTCAGTCTAATTGGTGATCCTTTAAAATAGATCTAGAATTTAACTAATGTACATTTTAGGATTTTTTTAATGTTTTACTTGTGACTGTTTAACTAAAATGTGTCAAGGTGATGATCTTTTCTGATCATGTTTATTACACACAAGTCCTGTGTACTTCATGTACATGGATAGCCACATCTTTCTCCAAATTAGAGAAGTTTTCTGCTATTTTTCATTGAATAAGTTTCTAATCCATTATGTGTTTGCACCTTCCTGAATTTCTAAGAAATTCAGGTCATTTGGTACTAGCTCATAAATATGAAATACTACTTTTTTTTCTAAGTTCCTTTTTTTGTTATTGTTTGTTTGACATGGATCCAAAGATTTGTATTGTGGCTGATATATTTTTTCTTCTGTATCACTGAGCCTCTTTTTACAGCTTTCCACTATATTTTTTATTTGACATATTGAATTTTTCATTTCTAAAATTTTGTTTTATATTTCATCATTATCTCTGTCTTCCCCAGCAGAGTTTCTGAGTCATGTCATAATTGAATTTCTTTAACTAATGTATTTGCTTTTCATTTTTTGAGTAGTCTTATCATACTTTTGAATTCCTTTTAAGGCATCTCATCAATCTTTTTTTTTTCTTCACATACTAATATTGAAGTACTTTCTCTTACTTTTCTGGAGTCATTTTGAGTTCCTTGATCATATTCCTTATATTTCTACATTTATCTCTTAGAGATTTGTGGATATACTTGGTTTTACCATCTGAGGGCTTTTATATTTGAAATATGACTCTATGGCTTAGTGCAGTATCTCCTCCTTCAGCCGATATCCAGAGGTTTGTGCTGTATTGGTCAGAGTTCTAGTCAGTTCTCAAGTGTGATGCAATAATCCATAGTGACACCCATGTGGGTATGGTAGATCTTGTCTGTCATCAGCAAGGGTATGCTGTGTTCCTCAACCCTTCTTTGCCAAGGTGAACCAACTGCACAGTGTTAGTCCACAGTGCCTAAATACCCTACTCACTCAAGCACAGGAACTACACAAAGGATCTGTGTGCTCCTCAGTGTGAGTTTGGAGTCCTCCAAGATCACCCACCCCAGCACTCAGGGAACTTTGATCCTCTGGAGTCAGACCCAATGATTGCCCAAGGACCCATCCACACCCCTGCCCCTCTGTCACACAGTCACAGGATTCCCACACTGTCAGGGAGTTTAGCCTTGTGTGATACCCTGTACATGAGAGAGTTGTGGCTTTCCTGGAGGTAGAAGTCAATGTTCCATGCTGGCAAGCTGTGACTGGTGCCCTGATAGAGTGAGAGGAAGGGAGCAATGGGCCCTCACTTCACAGATCCACATGAGAGCACCCTACTTGCCACTAACCCTCCAGGCCAGACTTAAAATCAGTGAGGGCTGCAGATTTATTCCTCTGATAAATCCTCTAGGGTATATGCATGGGCTACAGCAACAATTACTCACCTTATTTTTTTAGATTTTTTTATTTACATAATTGTGAGGTAGAGTTACAGAGAGTGAGAGGGAGAGACAGAGAAAAAGGTCTTCTGTCCATTGGTTCACTCCCAAGTGGCTGCAATGGCCAGAGCTCTGCTCAATCCAAAGCCTGCAGCCAAGTGCTTCTTCCAGGTTTCCCATGTGGATGCAGGGGCTCAAGGACTTGGGCCATCTTGCACTGCTTTCCCAGGCCACAGCAGGGAGCTGGATTGAAGGAGGAACAGCTGAGACTAGAACTGGTTCCCATATGGGATGCTGACACTGCAGGCAGAGAATTAACCTACTGCACCATGGTGCTGGGCCCAATTACACACCTTATTAGGATGGCTTCCCCCCCCCCGTTAGTTGCCAGGTGCCTTTTTATTGGGATGAGAAGAAAGCAATGTAGTCTCTCTTCATGGGGTTAGGTAGGCACCCTGTACCCTGCTAGCACTTCAAGCTGGATGCAAACTCAGTAGGGACCATCAGATTTTCCTCCAGGCAATATCACCAGTGGCATGGGCTCACCGTTGTGACACTGCACTGTCCTCACTGCTCCATAATGTGTACTTCTTTCTGTAGATTTTCCACTGCACAGTTCTCTGCAATTGCCCTCTTAGAATGTGGTTCCTCCCCTCTTCTCCTGTTGTTTTACCGTGGTGAAAATCATGTATTTTCCATACTTCTTTCTGTAGATTTTCCACTGCACAGTTCTCTGCAATTGCCCTCTTGGAATGTGGTTCCTCCCCTCTTCTCCTGTTGTTTTACCGTGGTGAAAATCATAATGTATTTTCCATTTTCTGTGAACTTTTTGAATACCTCTTTCATTTGCAAGTCTGATTCTTAGTTCATGCTTCTTTTCTGACTACCCTGTGTGTCCCAGGTGCTAAAAGGAGCAAACAACAAATGTAGGGCATTCCATTACCGCATTACCCTCTGCTAAAGACCTTTTATATTGTTACAAAAATGATAAATGGACAGCTAGCCTGGTGGTTATGATTGCTATATCCCACATCAGAATGCCTGGGTTTGACTCCTAGGTCTTACTCCTGACTGCAACCCCACTTAAGTAATAGAGTCCCTGACACTCATGTGGGGTGACTTATGTTGCCATTGATTTCTCAACAATGTTGCAGTGGGTTCATTTCTGAGAGGAGCAGCATGGTGGGGGCAAGAGGCGCGGAGTCAACACACAGACCCCGGGAGTCGGGTGAAAGCAGGCTTGAGGCGAGCAGCTGGCAGACTCATTTATTATAGTTGGTACAACAGCTTATATAGCCAAGACCAGCCAATCTGGTCAAGGGGCAGTCTATGCCCCAACCAATCACAGCCTGTTGCCAGGCCGTTTCCAGAGCCATCCAATCATAGCCTGTCACCAGGCAGTTTCAAATCCATCCAATCACAGCCTGTCACCAGGCAGTTTCAAATCCATCCAATCACAGCCTGTTGTCAGGCATTTTCCCAAGCCATCCAATCAAAGCCTGTTGCCAGGCAGGCTCCATTGAAAGGTGGGTTTCAAAGACATTCCTGACTAACTGATGCTCGCTTGACAGTGGCCACCTTCTCATGGCCTTCTCATTCCACTACAGACTTATATGAAGTTCATAATCCAGGCTGGTCCAACTTTCATTGTTGTTGACATTTAGGGAGTAAATCAATAGATGTGAGCTCTCATTTTCTCTGTCCCTTTATGTCTCCTTGTCTTTATCTCTATCTCACTGTCCCTCTTTCTTTCAAATAAATAAAATTTAAAAAATAATTTTATGATGTTCAGCACTGTGGTATGGTGGATTAAGCTACCTGCTGCAATACCAGCATTTTGTATGAGTACTGATTCTGGTCCTGGCTGCTCCAATTCCAATTCAGCTCCCTTCTAATGTGCCCGGGAAAGCAATGGAAAATGGTTCAAGTGCTCAGCTCTTTGAAACCCAGTTGGGAGACTCAGGTGGAATTTGAGGCCCCTGGCTTCTATCTCTCTTTTGCTTTCTCTCTAACTGTATATTTAAAATAAATAATTACTATTTTTATAAATAAAAATGCTTTTATCAACAGATTAAGTTTTAATTTGAATCTATCTGTTTTTAACTGAGAATAATTTTACATAAGAAAAGAATATTGACATTTTGGAACATTTCATTTTCTTAAAGTTGACTTGAGAGAAAGAGAGCCTGAGAGTGGCAAGATGGTGGAATAGGTAGGGAGCACACTGATAGTATGGAAAAGGACAGTTTAATAAAAGTGGAGATACTGCAGGTTCAAGGAAGAGTAGGGGAAGAAACAGCAGAGGAAACTCTTCCAGAACTAATGATTCACAGTGGACCTGCGTGGAGAGCGTGGGAGCCCAAGTTTGGGACACCAGAGGCAGAATCAACACACCAGCGCTGGAAAGTGAGGTGAGCCGAACCTCAATAGCCCAAGACACCAGCGGGAAAGTGGAAAGAGGAGACTAGAGGGAATGCGGCTTGAAACCCCATGGGGAAAATTTCACCAGGCTAACTAGAAGAGAGAGAGGAAAAAAAAAAGTGACCGATATGGACATGAGTTTTTCTCTCTCCACTCACCTCTCAAAAGCAAGCAAGACAAAGAGCAGGCACCATTTTGGACATACGTCATAAGCAGGGCGATCTCAGGTCTGCACTGGCCCTCAGCCTAGCAGAAAAACCTGACTCTGGGGGGAGGGGTGAAATAACAGGAGATTAGCATCTAACTTGGCAACCCAGTGGGAGACTGCAGGAGAATTGGAGCCCACACTGAGGGCAGCACAGATTCCCTGTGTGGTCCTTGGGAAAGAGCTTCTGATCTCTGGCTCTGGTGGGTATATCATTCGCCTACTAACTACCTCCAATTACATTCAGCTGTGTGGATTTACTTCCCTTTTGAATAAAAAAAAGAATGAAATAAAGAGAGATTTACCATGCCTAACTTGGAAGTGTCACTTTGACACACCCTCAAACATGAGAAACCAGAGCTCTAAGGCCACACTCATCTCAACCTCTAAGGCTCCATCGAAAGCAGACAGTCCATTTAATAGAGAGGCATAGAATAACAAGAAAAAAAAAACACCACAATGAAGAAACCAAATATCTCCAACATGCCAAACAACAAACGCAAAAACCAAGGTAACAAGAACAAGGAAGACATTATGACGCCCCCAAACGAAAAAGACACCATAACTCAAGCTTATGAAGATGAAGAGATAGAAGAAATGCAAGAAGCAGATCTCAAAAAATTGATAAGAACATTAAGAAGTTCTCAAAAACAAATTCTTGAACTACAGAAATCCTTAATGGACAAGATAGAAAATCTCTCTCATGAAAATGAAATATTAAGGAGGAATCAAAATGAAATGAAACAACTAGTAGAACAGGAAACCATGGTAGTGACCAGAAATCATAATGAAATGAAAAATTCAATAGATCAAATGACAAACACATTAGAGAGCCTTAAAAACAGAATGGGCAAAGCAGAAGAGAGAATATCAGACTTAGAAGACAGAGAAAAGGAAAGGAAACAGGCAAACCAAAGAAAAGAAGAAGAAATTAGAAATCTAAAAAACATTGTCAGGAATCTACAGGATACTATTGAAAAACCTAACATTCGGGTTCTAGGAGTTCCTGAAGGCATGGGGAGGGAGAAAGGATTAGAAGGCATTTTCAGTGAGATACTAGCAGAAAATTCCCAGGTTTGGAGAAGGACAGAGGCATCTTAGTACAGGAAGCTTATAGAACCCCTAATAAACATGACCAAAAGAGATCCTCACCATGACATGTTGTAATCAAACTCACCACAGTGAAACATAAAGAAAAGATTCTAAAAGGTGCAAGAGAGAAACGTCAGATTACTCTCAGGGAATCTAGAATTAGACTCACAGCAGACTTCTCATCAGAAACCCTACAAGCTAGAAGGGAATGGTGAGACATAGCCCAGGTACAAAGAGAAAAAACTGCCAGCCCAGAATATTATATTCTGCAAAGCTCTCATTTGTGAATGAAGGTGAAATTAAGTCTTTTCACAGCAAACAGAAATTGAAAGAATTTGTCGCCACTCGTCCAGCGCTGCAAAAGATGCTTAAAGATGTGTTACACACAGAAACACAGAAACACGGTCAATAATATGAAAGAAGGTAAGGGAAGGAAACCTCAGAGCAAAAGATCACAGGAAGCTCAATTTCTCTTTGACATAGAATTAAAATCTGATGCTCTGTTAAAGCAATATGTTAAAGTAATCTACTAAGTTCTCTTGATGTCTGTTAAATTCTAATCATTCAAAAACATTGAATTTTTATTAAGAACTTTGGGTTATTTATTTTTATTTATTTATTTTTTAAACTTTTATTTAATGAATATAAATTTCCAGTGTACGGCTCATGGATTACAATGGCTTCCCCCTCCCACAACTTCCCTCCCTCCCGCAACCCTCCCCACTCCAGATCCCTCTCCCTTTCCATTCACATCAAGATTCATTTTCAATTCTCTTTATATACAGAAGATCAATTTAGTATAAAGATTTCAACAGTTTGCACCCACATAGAAACACAAAGTGAAACATACTGTTTGAGTACTAGTTATAGCATAAAATCACAATGTACAGCACATTAAGGACAGAGATCCCACATGAGGAGCAAGTGCACAGTGACTCCTATTGTTGACCAAACAAATTGACACTCTAGTTTATGGTGCCAGAAACCATCCTAGGCTGTCGTCATGAGTTGCCAAGGCTATGGAAGCCTTACAAATTTGCCAACTCTGATCATATTTAGACAAGGTCATAAAAGACAGGGTGAGCATAGTAACCAATGATCCTAAGAGTGGTCTTTACCAGATTTGAACAATTATACAGCATTAAGTGGGGAAGAGGACCATCAGTACACACAGGTTGGGAATAGAGCCATTGGTGGTAGAGTAGAGGTTATGATTACAAAGGAATGAGGCCCAAGTGCACTAGACAGGGTCTAGAACAAAGGACAGAGTCATTATTAGAGGAGCTAAGAAAGGTGCTGTCTAAGCTACAAGTAAGTTTTCTGATTGAGAGGCAAATAGAACCTGACAGAAGGGGCTTGATAATAATCTGGTGGGCTTTAGGCCTTGTAAGTTAAGAGGCCCAGACCTATCTATCTCTTCACATGGGGTATATCCTAAGGGAGGTGTGAACCTCCTAGGGGAAGGCACTCTGTTGACTTTCATTACTTGGCTGGCCTGGGAGGAGAGCTGGCCAGGTAAAGGCAGGGGGCATCTCTAACAAGAAATTTACAGTTCTGCCTGCAATGTTGCTGACCCTACCTGTCCATCCCCTCAGCTGCAGTGGTCACTTTGGAAGTTGGGCTGAGTGAAGGGCTTTTCAGCTTAGAGCCAATAAGATCTGTGGCTCTGACGTGGGCATCCTTCGACTCCAGGGCAGGTCCATTTCCAGTGATCCAACTCTTGGCAGAGCTGCCAGGGCTCTTCACAAGCTGACTTCTGCTGAAGCCCAGGCTTACCACATGGAAAGCCACTGCAGTGGACTGGCCTGTTGGGTCTCCTTGAGGGCAGATCACTGTACAGATCAGCCATTAATAGGCCTGCCACCCATTGCTTCTGATGCCGAGCTTTCTTTTCCTCCTGGTTTGTGTTAAAGCAGACCAGAGGATGCAAGTCAAGGGAGTGCCCAAGTCCCATCTCTAATCTTCGGTGGCCTGAACTACAAGTCTATAGTCACAGGCATGTTCTGTAGTAGTTTTTCTAAGGTAGACAATGCCCATGAGGAAAGCTATATTCTCACTTTAAAACTTTCTTTCCCTTTGGTCTGAAAGGGAGGTTTTTTGTACTTACTGTTTACTTCACTGATGGCGAAGTAAATCTAGCTGTGAGATTATTATTTAAGCTCTTATTTTGGCTATGCTATCACAGAAAAATGTTAGCCATCTCTTTTATAAGGCCTAAAGATTAAATTGTGCATCCTACAGTTTCCTTCATAATAGAATTAGTTTCCTACCTTGAAGAGAATAGAGAAATGAAAGAACAAGTTGGGCTTAGAATAGAGAAATGAGGGAGCAGGTCTTAGATCACTTGCTGACAATAGCGATATTACATGAATACTTAGCAAACAGTTTCAACTTTAGATCGCTTGCTGATAATAGCAATATTACATGAATACTTAGCAAACAGTTTCAACCATTAGATAACAACTTAAGAAAACATTTACCAGAAGGTCCAATGCCTTCTATAAATTTTAAGAATCATGTATTTGAAAATACCTCTTAAATATCTGACATGGTGTAGTTTGTTTAACCAGTAAACTTAAGCACAACCATATAAAATGTTTTTAATTTCTTTCTACCAACAAGTTTAAAACATATGATACACAGATTCAGGTCATACACTGGAAATTTTTGAGTCCAGTTTGTTTGAAACTTTGATTTTTTTGAATGCCTGTCAAGAATGCCAAGAAGGCTCAAAATCCAAAATATCTGCTTGAAATTAGATTCCTTAATATCATGACATAACTTAGACCAAATTTGATCATTGTTACAAGGTGATTCTTCAAATCTTTGAAAATAAGCACATATTTAAGTAACCCATAGCTTTTAATAAAAATTCAGCTGTTTTTGAACAATTAGAATTTAACATACATCAAGAGAACTTAGTAGATTACTTTAACACATTGCTTTAACAGAGCATCAGAGTTTAATTCTATGTCAAAGAGAAATTGAGCTTCCTGTGATCTTTTGCTCTGAGGTTTCCTTCCTTTATCTTCTTTCATATTGGTGACCGTGTTTCTGTGTTTCTGTGTGTAACACATCTTTAAGCATCTTTTGCAGGGCAGGATGAGTGGCAAGAAATTCTTTCAGTTTCTGTTTGCTATGAAAAGACTTAATTTCACCTTCATTCACAAATGAGAGTTTTGCAGGATATAATATTCTGGGCTAGCAGTTTTTCTCTCTTAGTACCTGGGCTATGTCTCACCATTCCCTTCTAGCTTGCAGGGTTTCTGATGAGAAGTCTGCTGTGAGTCTAATTCTAGATTCCCTGAGAGTAATCTGACGTTTCTCTCTTGCACCTTTTAGAATCTTTTCTTTATGTTTCACTGTGGTGAGTTTGATTACAACATGTCGTGGTGAGGATCTCTTTTGGTCAGGTTTTTTAGGGGTTCTATAAGCTTCCTGTACTAAGATGCCTCTGTCCTTCTCCAAACCTGGGAAATTTTCTGCTAGTATCTCACTGAAAATGCCTTCTAATCCTTTCTCCCTCCCCATGCCTTCAGGAACTCCTAGAACCCGAATGTTAGGTTTTTTAATAGTATCCTGTAGATTCCCGACAATATTTTTTAGGTTTCTAATTTCCTCATCTTTTCTTTGGTTTGCCTGTTTCCTTTCCTTTTCTCTGTCTTCTAAGTCTGATATTCTCTCTTCTGCTTTGCCCATTCTGTTTTTAAGGCTCTCTAATGTGTTTGTCATTTGATCTATTGAATTTTTCATTTCATTATGATTTCTGGTCACTACCATGGTTTCCTGTTCTACTAGTTGTTTCATTTCATTTTGATTCCTCCTTAATATTTCATTTTCATGAGAGAGATTTTCTATCTTGTCCATTAAGGATTTCTGTAGTTCAAGAATTTGTTTTTGAGAACTTCTTAATGTTCTTATCAATTTTTTGAGATCTGCTTCTTCTTCTATCTCATCATCTTCATAATCTTGAATTGGGGTGTCTTTTTCAATTGGGGGCATCTTAGTGTCTTCCTTGTTCTTGTTACCTCGGTTTTTGCGTTTGTTGTTTGGCATGTTGGAGATATTTGGTTTCTTCACTGTGGTGTTTTTTCTTGTTACACTATGGCTCTATATTAAGTGGACTGTCTGCTTTCGGTGGAGCCTTAGAGGCTTGAGATGAGTGTGGACTGAGAGCTGTGTTTGGTTCCTCAGGTTTGAGGGTGTGTCAAAGATGACACTCCCAGGTTAGGCGTGGTAAATCTCTCTCTTTTTTTTTTTTGATTCAAAAGGGAAGTAATTCCGCACAGCTGAACGTAATTGGAGGTAGTTAGCAGGCGGCAGGTGAATGATATACCCACAGGAGCCAGAGATCGGAAGCTCTTTCCCAAGGACCACACAGGGAATCTGTGCTGCCCTCAATGTGGGCTCCAATTCTCCTGCAGTCTCCCAGTGGGTTGCCAAGTTAGATGATAATCTCCTGTTATTTCACCCCTCCCCCCAGAGTCAGGTTTTTCTGCTAGGCTGAGGGCCAGTGCAGACCTGAGGTCGCCCTGCTTATGACGTATGTCCAAAATGGCGCCTGCTCTTTGTCTTGCTTGCTTTTGAGAGGTGAGCGGAGAGAGAGAAACTCATGTCCGTATCGGTCACTTTTTTTTTTTATTTTTCCTCTCTCTTCTAGTCAGCCTGGTGAACTTTTCCCCATGGAGTTTCAAGCCTCGTTCCCTCTAGTCTCCTCTTTCCGCTTGCCCGCTTGTGTCTTGGGCTATGGAGGTTTGGCTCACCTCGCGTTCCAGTGCTGGTGCGTTGAGTCTGCCGCTGGTGTCCCGAACTTGGGCTCCCACGCTCTTCACGCAGGTCCACTGTGAATCACTAGTTCTGGAAGAGTTTCCTCTGCTGTTTCTTCCCCTACTCTTCCTTGACCCTGCAGTATCTCCACTTTTACTAACATCTGTCTTGCCGAACTCTCAATTTGCTCCCTTCCTATTCCGCCATCTTGCCCTGTTTCCCCAAGAACTTTGGGTTATTTAAATATGTGCTTATTTTCTTTTTTTTATTAAACTTATTTAATGAATATAAATTTCCAAAGTATAGCTCATGGGTTACAATGGCTTCCCCCCTCCCATAGCTTCCCTCCCGCCCGCAACCCTCCCCCCTCCCGCTCCCTCTCCCCTTCCATTCATGTAAAGATTCATTTTCAATTCTCTTTGTATACAGAAGATCAGTTTAGTATATATTAGGTAAAGATTTCAACATTTTGCCCATATAGCAACATCAAGTGTAAAAACTACCATTGGATTACTAATTATAGCATTAAATAGCAAGGTACAGCACATTAAAGACAGAGATCCTACATAATTTTTTTTCAAATTAATTAATTTTCTATGCCATTTCCATTTTAACACCAGGTTGTTTTTTTGTTTTTTCATTTCCAATTCTCTTTATATACAGAAGATCACTTCAGTATATAATTAGAAAAGACCTCATCAGTCTGTGCCCACACAGAAACGCAAAGTATAAAAATACTGTTTCAGTACCAGTCATAGCATCACTTGGCTTTAGATGACACAGATGACACATTAGGGACAGATCCCACATGGGGTGTAAGTACACAGTGACTCCTGTTGCTGACTTAACAATTTGACACTCCTGTTCATGGCGTCAGTAATCTCCCTAGGCTCTAGTCATGAGTTGCCAGGGCTATGGAAGCCTTTAGAGTTCGCTGACTTTGATCTTATTCCGATAGGGTCATAGTCAAAGTGGAGTTTCTCTCCTCCCTTCGGAGAAGGGTACCTCCTTCTTTGATGGCCCCGTTCTTTCCACTGGGATCTCACTCACAGAGATCATTCATTTAGGTCTTTTTTTTCCATGATATCTTGGCTTTCCATGCCTGCTATACTCTCATGGGCTCTTCAGCCAGATCTGAATGCCTTGAGGGCTGATTCTGAGGCCAGAGTGTTGTTTAGGACATCTGCCATCCTATGAGTCTGCTGTGTATCCCACTTCCCATGTTGGATCTTTCTCTCCCTTTTTGATTCTATCAGTTAGTATTAGCAGATACTTGTCTTGTTTGTGTGATCTCTTTGACTCTTAGACCTATCAGAGCTATCAATTGTGAGCTGAAATTGATCACTTGGACTAGTGCGATGGCATTGGTACATGCCATCTTGATGGAATTGTGTTGGAATCCCCTGGCACATTTCTAACTCCACCATTTGTGGCCAGTCCGATTGAGCATGATCCAAATTGTTCATCTCCTCCCTCTCTTTTTCCACTCTTAGATTTAACAGGGATCACTTTTCAGTTAAAATTTAAACACCAAAGAATAATTGTGTGTTAATTACTGAGTTCAACCAATAGTACTAGAACAACAACAACAACAAAAAATACTAAAAAGGATAAAGTATTACATTGTACATATAAAGTCAGGACAGGAGCTGATCAGTTCATTGTTGCTTATAGTGTCCATTTCACTTAACAGGTTTCCCCTTTGGCGCTCAGTTGTCACCGATCAGGGAAAACAAATGATATTTGTCTCTTTGGGACTGGCTTAATTCACTCAGCATGATGTTTTCCAGATTGCTCCATCTTGTTGCAAATGACTGGGTGTCGTTGTTTCTTACTGCTGTATAGTATTCTATGGAGTACATGTCCCATAATTTCTTTATCCAGTCTACTGTTGATGGGCATTTGGGTTGGTTCCAGGTCTTAGCTATTGTGAATTGAGCTGCAATAAACATTCATGTGCAGATGGCTTTTTTATTTGCCAAATTAATTTCCTTTGGGTAAATTCCAAGGAGTGGGATGGCTGGGTTGTATGGTAGGGTTATGTTCAGGTTTCTGAGGAATCTGCAGACAGACTTCCATAGTGGCTTAACCAGTTTGCATTCCCACCAACAGTGGGTTAGTGTCCCTTTTTCCCCACATCCTCTCCAACATCTGTTGTTGGTAGATTTCTGAATGTGAGCCATTCTCACCGGGGTGAGATGGAACCTCATTGTGGTTTTGATTTGCAATTCTCTGATTGCTAGTGATCTTGAACATTTTTTCATGTGTCTGTTGGCCATTTGGGTTTCCTCTTTCGAAAAATGTCTATTGAGGTCCTTGGCCCATCTCTTAAGTGGGTTGTTTGTTTTGTTGTTGTGGATTTTCTTGATTTCTTTGTAGATTCTGGTTATCAATCCTTTATCTGTAGTATAGTTTGCGAATATTTTTTCCCATTCTGTTGGTTGCCTCTTCACTTTCCTGACTGTTTCTTTTGAAGTACAGAAACTTCTCAATTTGATGCAATCCCAAATGTTAATTTTGGTTTTGACTGCCTGTGCTGTTGGAGTATTTTCCAGGAATTCTTTGCCTGTGCCTATATCTTGCAGGGTTTCTCCAATGCTCTGTAATAATTTGATGGTTTTGGGTCGTAGATTTAAGTCTTTAATCCATGTTGAGTGAATTTTTGTGTAAGGTGATAGGTATGGGTCTTGCTTCAAGCTTCTGCACATGGAAATCCAATTTTCCCAGCACCATTTATTGAATAGACTGTCCTTATTCCAGGGATTAGATTTGGATCTTTGGTCAAATATAAGTTGGCTGTAGATGTTTGGATTGATTTCTGGTGTTTCTATTCTGTTCCATGGGTCTATCCTTCTGTTTCTGTACCAGTACCATGCTGTTTTGATAACAACTGCCCTGTAGTATGTCCTAAAATCAGGTATTGTGATGCCTCCGGCTTTGTTTTTGTTGTACAGGATTGCTTTGGCTATTCGAGGTCTTCTGTGTCTCCATATGAATTTCAGCATCATTTTTTCTAGATCTGAGAAGAAGGTCTTTGGGATCTTGATGGGTATTGCATTCAATGTATAAATTGCTTTTGGGAGAATAGACATTTTGATGATATTGATTCTTCCAATCCATGAGCATGGAAGATTTCTCCATTTTTTGGTATCCTCTTCTATTTCTTTCTGTAAGGTTTTGTAGTTTTCATCGTAGAGATCTTTAACGTCCTTGGTTAAGTTTATTCCAAGGTATTTGATTGTTTTTGTAGCTATTGTGAATGGGATTGATTTTAGAAGTTCTTCCTCAGCCGTGGCATTGCCTGTGTATACAAAGGCTGTTGATTTTTGTGCATTGATTTTATATCCTGCTACCTTGCCAAACTCTTCGATGAGTTCCAGCAGTCTCTTAGTAGAGAACTTTGGGTCCCCTAAATAAAGAATCATATCATCTGCAAAGAGGGATAGTTTGAGTTCGTCCTTCCCGATTTGTATCCCTTTAATTTCTTTTTCTTGCCTAATAGTTCTGGCCAGAACTTCCAGAACTATATTGAATAGCAATGGTGAGAGAGGGCATCCCTGTCTGGTACCAGATTTCAGTGGAAATGCTTCCAACTTTTCCCCATTCAATAGGATGTTGGCCGTGGGTTTTTCATATATTGCTTTGATTGTATTAAGGAATGTTCCTTCCATACCCAGTTTGCTTAGAGTTTTCATCATGAAAGGGTGTTGTATTTTATCAAATGTTTTCTCTGCGTCTATTGAGAGAATCATATGGTTTTTCTTCTGCAGTCTGTTAATGTAGTGTATTACGTTGATTGTTTTGCGAATGTTGAACCATCCCTGCATACCGGGGATGAATCCCACTTGGTCTGGGTGGATGATCTTTCTGATGTGTTGTTGCATTCTATTGGCCAGAATTTTATTGAGGATTTTTGCATCTATGTTCATCAGGGATATTGGTCTGTAATTCTCTTTCAATGTTGCGTCTCTTTCTGGCTTAGGAATTAAGGTGATGGTGGCTTCATAGAAAGAATTTGGGAGGATTCCCTCTTTTTCGATTGCTCTGAATAGTTTGAGAAGAATTGGAGTTAGTTCTTCTCTAAATATCTGGTAGAACTCAGCAGTAAATCCATCTGGTCCTGGGCTTTTCTTTGTTGGGAGGGCCTTTATTACTGTTTCAATTTCTGTGTCAGTTATGGGTCTGTTTAGGTTTTCTATGTCTTCCTGGCTCAATTTAGGGAGGTTGTATGTGTCCAAGAATCTGTCCATTTCTGATAGATTTCCCTGTTTGCTGGCATACAAGTCCTTGTAGTAATTTCTGATGATTCTTTTTATTTCTGTGGCGTCTGTTGTTACGTTTCCCATTTCATCTCTGATCCTATTGATTTGGGTCTTTTCTTTTTTTAGTTAGTTGGGCCAATGGGGTGTCAATTTTGTTTATTTTTTCAAAAAACCAGCTCCTCATTTGGCTGAGTTTTTGTAATGTTTTTTTGGATTCAATCCTGTTGATTTCTTCTCTGATTTTAATTATTTCTTTTCTCCTACTGGATTTGGGTTTGGTTTGCTGCAGATTTTCTAGATCCTTGAGATGACTTGAAAGCTCATCTATTTGGTGCCTTTCCAATTTCTTGATGTAGGCACCTATTGATATAAACTTTCCTCTTAACACTGCTTTTGTTGTATCCCATAGGTTTTGGTATGTTGTGCTGTTAACCTCATTTACTTCCAGAAAATTTTTGATTTCTCTTTTAATTTCTTCTATGACCCATTGTTCATTCAGGAGCATGTTGTTCAATCTCCATGTGTTTACACGTGCTCTAGGGATTCCTGAGTTGCCAATTTCCAATTTCATTCCTTTGTGGTCTGAGAAGCTGCATGGTATGATTCTAATTCTTTTGAATTTGCTGAGACTTGCTTTATGGCCTAGTATGTGGTCAATCCTAGAGAGGGTTCCATGTACTGCTGAGAAGAATGTAAAGTCCTTAGATGTAGGATGAAATGTTCTGTAGATATCTGTTAGATCCATTTGGGCTATAGTGTCATTTAAATCTACTGTCTCCTTGTTGATCTTTTGTCCTGTTGATCTGTCTATCTCTGAGAGTGGAGTATTGAAGTCCCCCAGTACTATTGTATTGGGGTCTAAGTCTCCCTTTAAGTCCCTTAACAAGTCTTTTAAATAAGCTGGTGCCCTGTAATTAGGTGCATATACGTTGATAATCATTATATCTTCCTGTTGAATGGATCCCTTAATCATTATATAGTGCCCCTCTTTGTCTCTCCTAACAGTTTTTGTGGTAAAGTTTATGTTGTCCGATATTAAGATGGCTACGCCCGCTCTCTTTTCATTTCTGTTGGCGTGGTATATCTTTTTCCAGCCTTTCACTCTCAGCTTGTATGGATCATTGTTGGATAGATGGGTTTCTTGTAAGCAGCAAAAGGATGGGTTTTGTTCCTTAACCCAATCAGCCAATCGGTGTCTTTTAACTGGACAGTTCAAGCCATTAACATTAAATGTGACTATTGAGAAGGAGTAACTTTGCCCTGCCATTTGCCAAAGATATTTTCTAGTATCTGGTTTGAGATTCCTGTGATCTTTTGCTGTGAGGTTTCCTTCCTTTACCTTCTTTCATATTGGTGACCGTGTTTCTGTGTTTCTGTATGTAACACATCTTTAAGCATCTTTTGCAGGGCTGGACGAGTGGCGACAAATTCTTTCAATTTCTGTTTGCTGTGAAAGGTCTTAATTTCACCTTCATTCACAAATGAGAGCTTTGCAGGAAATCATATTCTGGGCTGGCAGTTTTTCTCTCTTAGTACCTGGGCTATATCTCGCCATTCTCTCCTGGCTTGTAGGGTTTCTGATGAGAAATCAGCTGTAAGTCTAATTGGAGATCCTCTGAGAGTAATCTGGCGTTTCTCTCTTGCACATTTTAGGATATTTTCTTTGTGTTTCACTGTGGTGAGTTTGATTACGATGTGTCGTGGTGTGGATCTCTTTTGATCATGTTTATTAGGGGTTCTCTGAGCTTCCTGTACTAGGATGTCTCTGTCCTTCTCTAAACTTGGGAAATTTTCTGCTAGTATCTCACTAAAAAGGCCTTCTAATCCTTTCTCCCTTTCCATGCCTTCAGGAACTCCTAGAACCCGAATGTTGGGTTTTTTAATAGTATCCTGTAGATTCCTGACAGTATTTTTTAGATTTCTGATTTCTTCTTCTTTTCTTTGATTTGACTGTTTCCTTTCCTGTTCTCTGTCTTCTAATTCCGATATTCTCTCTTCTGCTTCACCCATTCTGTTTTTAAGGCTCTCTAATGTGTTTGCCATTTGATCTATTGAGTTCTTCATTTCATTGTGGTTTTTTGTCACTATCGCAAATTCCTGTTCAACTAGTTTTTTCATTTCATTTTGATTCCTCCTTATTATTTCATTTTCACGGGAGAGATTTTCTATCTTGTCCATTAAGGATTTCTGTAGTTCAAGAATTTGTTTTTGAGAACTTCTTAATGTTCTTATCAATTTTTTGAAATCTGCTTCTTGTATTTCCTCTATTTCTTCATCTTCATAATCTTGCATTGGTGTGTCTTGTTCACTTGGGGGCGTCATAGTGCCTTCCTTGTTCTTGGTACCTCCGCTTCTATGTTTCTTGCTTGGCATGTTAGAGATAATTTGTGGTGTTTTTGTTTTTGTTTTTTTCTCTCGTTATACTATGCCTCTAAGTGAGCTGTCTGCTTTGTTGGAGCCTTAGGGGCTGTGATGGGTGTGGCCAGAGAGCTATGCTTGTTTCTTGAGGTTTAAGGCTGTGTAAAGAGCGACTCTCCCAGATTACTTGCTCCTTGCTGGCGCTCTCTCTCTCTCTCTCTCTTTTTTTGACTCAGTTGGGAGTGGAGTTGAGGGTAGTTGAAATCTGGCCTCTGTGAGTATTCGTTTGATCTACCTCTGGGACCATACACAGGGTTTATGCAGCCCTCAATGTGTTCTCCAGTTTCACTAAAGATACTGAGTTTGGCTGAGCTTTACACATGTAAAATCGCGGTGCTCTTTGTTTTGCTTGGTGAGTGAAGGGAGAGGCCTCTGTTCCCCCTCCCCCCAATGTCTCGGACTTCTCAGGTCTTTGTCTTACCCTCCTGGGTTCCCGTGCTGGCGAGATTCTGTGGCTCTGGCTCCTCTCCCGCCGCTGCCGCTCGGCTCGTCTCGGTTGGTTTTCCATGCGGTGGGTTCCCTGTAAGTCCTCTGTGTCTCATCCACAAGATCCGGAAGCGTTTCCTCTGCAGTTTTTTTCTTGAGTCTTTTCCTGAGGCTACAGTAATTCCACTTTTATAAAAGTTTATTTTCCCAAACTAAGGCACACGTCCTCACTATCCGCCATCTTGGCTCCGCCCCCAATATGTGCTTATTTTCAAAGATTTGAATAATCACCTTGTAACAATGATCAAATTTGGTCTATGTTATGTCATGATTTTAAGGAATCTTTTTTCAACCAGATATTTTGGATTTTGAGCCTTCTTGGTGTTCTTGACAGGCATTCAAAAAATCAAAGTTCCAAACAATCTGGACTCCAAAATTTCCAGTAAATCTTGGACTTGGTTTTTCCAGTTTGGGCCCATCTGAAAAAATCAAAGGACCTATGTTTCGCAACTTATAGAGACACCAACTAATCAGGCTATTTGGATTATATTAGAAGTACTGTTAAGATGTGACGTGGTACTAAATTTTAAGTTTCTATAATGGAACATGCTATTAATACAAATGTTTGAGAATTAGAAAGTCTAATGATCATGTGTTACTAGACATGATACTTATCTTAATGAGAAAGCCCCAGAGGCCTAAAGGGTTAAATACTTGTAAAATCCTGCAGGTGCTTTCAAAAATACAGTGAGGTAAGCAAGTACCTCTTGTTGGTTGATGAGTTTGTAATTTTAAACATGGCAACTTAAAGTCTTTTGTCATCCACAGTTATATAGGATTTGCTGCTCATAAAACTAAAGTGCTGTTGGTTCTGTGTTTAGCTGTCCTCCTATAGGTTCTTATGTACTTTTTCCAGCCACTTCTATTGTATTCAGTATTTTGGGATGGCTCTGTAAACAGATGAAGCCAATAACGTATTAACAGTACCAACTGAGAGAAAGTATGGTTAACTGAGGTTACTAAAAACAAAAAGCAATTCAAATCAATTGCAATCTACAAAAAGAGTTCAAGATTTTAAATCTATTATTAAAATTGCTACATTGGTCTATTATGTTATGTTATATGTGTGTACATATTGTATGTCCACATGGGAAAAATTTTATTAAAAATTTTATTTTAATTGGCTTATAGATAAGATTGTCCATAAATTTAAGCTGCTAAACTTAATGAAAGATACCTTTTAATTCATGTGACCTGAATCTCTGTATCATATGTTTTATTCTTGTTGGTAGAAAGAAACCAAAAACATTTTATATGGTTGTGCTTAAGTTTACTAGTTAAACAAACTATACCCTGTTAGATATTTAAGAGATGTTTGCAAATACATGACTCTTAAAATTAATAGAATGCATTGGACCTTTGGTAAATGTTTTCTTAAGTTGTTATCTAATGGTTGAAACTGTTTGCTAAGTATTCATGTAATATCGCTATTGTTAGCAAGCGATCTAGGACTTGCTCCCTCATTTCTCTATTCTAAGCCCAACTTGTTCTTTCATTTCTCTATTCCCTTCAATGGTAGGAAACTAATTCTATTATGAAGGAATCTTTAGGACTCACAATTTAATCTTTAGACCTTATAAAAGAAATGACTAACATTTTTCTGTAATAGCATAGTCAAAATAAGAGCTTAAATAATAATCTCATAGCTAGATTTACTTCGCCATCAGCGAAGTAAACAGTAAGTACAAAAAACCTCCCTTTCAGACCAAAGGGAAAGAAAGTTTTTAAGTGAGAATATATTTCCCTCATGGGCATTGTATACCTTAGAAAAACTACTACAGAACATGTCTATGACTATAGACTTGTAGTTTAGGCCACCAAAGTTTAGAGATGGGACTTGGGCACTCCCTTGACTTGCATCCTCTGGTCTGCTTTAACACAAACCAGGAGGAAAAGAAAGCTAGGCATCAGAAGCAATGGGTGGCAGGCCTATTAATGGCTGATCTGTGCAGTGATCTGCCCTCAAGGAGACCCAACAGGCCAGTCCACTGCAGTGGCTTTCCATGTGGTAAGCCTGGGCTTCAGCAGAAGTCAGCTTGTGAAGAGCCCTGGCAGCTCTGCCAAGAGTTGGATCACTGGAAATGGACCTGCCTCATTCCTTCATATTCATAACCTCTACTCTACCACCAATGGCTCTACTCTCAATCTGTGTGTACTGATGCTCCTCTTCCCCACTTAATGCTGTATAATTGTTCAGACCTGGTTAATGCCACTCTTAGGATCATTGGTTACTATCTTCACCCTGTCTTTTATAACCTTGTCTAAATATGATCAGAGTTAGCAAACTTGGAAGCCTTCCATAGCCTTGGCAACTCATGATGAGAGCCTTGGGTGGTTACTGGCACCATAACCTAGAGAGTCAATTTGTTTGGTCAACAACAGGAGTCACTGTGCACTTGCTCCTTACGTGGGATCTCTGTCCTTAATGTGCTGTACATTGTGATTTAATGCTATAACTAGTACTCAAACAGTATTTTTCACTTTGTGTTTCTATGTGGGTACAAACTATTGAAATCTTTACTTAATATATACTAAAGTGATCTTCTGTATATAAAGAGAATTGAAAATGAATCTTGATGTGAGTATAAGGGGAGAGGGAGTGGGAGAGGGGAGGGTTGAGGGTGGGAGGGAAGTTATGGGAGGGGGAAACCATTGTAATTCATAAACTGTACATTGGAAATTTATATTCATTAAATAAAAGTTAAAAAAATAAAATAAATTTGACCTGATTGGTATTTTTGATCATATGACTCATGGATTTCTTGAGATGCTGGACCCAGTTGCACAGGACTCCAGGCCTTCTGGGATCTCTGTCTCTGGTGGTAGATGTGGCATGTCTGCAGAAGGCCTACTCACCTCCTTTCTATTTTTTTTCCCAGATGAAGGTGGTGGCAGGTATGGACAGGGCTGGCAGTGCCACATGTATCTGCCTCAACTAATTACTTATTGTGGAGAATGTGTGATGTTTATGTTTTTATTTTTTAAAGATTTATTTTATTTATTTGAAATGCAGAGTTACAGAAAGAGGTAGAGACAGATAGAGAGGTCTTCCATCCAATGGTTCACTCCCTAGAAAACTGCAACAACGAGAGCTATGGTGATCTGAAGCCAGGAACCAGGAACTTCTTCCTGGTCTCCCATGTGGGTGCAGGGGCCCAAGCACTTGGGCCATCTTCTACCACTTTCCCAGGCCACAGCAGAGAGCTGATTGGAATAGGAGCAGCCTGGACTAGAACCAGTGCCCATATGGGATGCTGGTGCTTCAGGCCAGGGCTTTAATCCACTGCACCACAGCACTGGCCCCAGAATGTGTGATGCTTATTAAAAAAAAATTCCCCCTCATTTTCACTAGTGAGGTAATGGTACAACTAGTGATATAATGAGGAGTGTACAATTTCTCTGAGTAATATTTTATTTTAATTCTGAATACTAAAGTGTCTTCCCTGTCTCCTCGGAAAGATTTCTTGATGAAAGAATTTGGGCAACTTTGAATAAGGACAAAGCTCTGCCTTGAGATGGCTGCAATTTCAGGTGATGTAATTTCCCTTTCCTGAGATTCTTTTTCCTTATCTGGGAAGTGGGAGTTTTGGCCTAGCAGATGTAATGTTCTATGTTCTGAGGATATGAAAGGACTTTTAGATATCAAGGGGCAACATGGGTCTGTAAATACCAGATATGGAGTTATGACACACAGTAGCTCTGTATGAATGTGCAGTGCCCTGGTCTCTCATGCCTTCCCACCTCATACATCACCCTCTCTAGCATAATACACAACAGATATTCAGTGATAGCAAGAGGGAGCCATGAGTGCACAAGCAGTGCCCTGTCACTCATGACTGTCTCCCCTTTACATGTCACCCATTCTAACATAACTCATACAATGCCATCATGGACAGGGGCACCAGAAGTTGTTTGATGCTGTGGTACAAGGCATGGCCCACATGACTCTGATAAGTACTCAGAATACTCAGGTAACATTCTATCATATGTGCAGAGCCAAACTGTGTGTTCAGTGGTCTGCAAATGATATCTCTGTGTACCCTGCTGGTATCTGAATTCCTATTACTGTCAAACAGTTTTTTTTTTCTATTATGGAATACAAAATTCAAGTAGACAATCTAATAATTATTTACATCCTTGCTTTGAGATAGAATTAAATTCATGGATGATTGAGGACATTGTACCCCTTAGGGGCCTGGTTGATCTATTCCCATTGTGACCCCACCTTTCAAATCAGTTCAAGGCAAAATGGTACAGCATAGAACACTGGATAGAATATAACCTTAGGGGTCTTGGAAATTGAAATTAAGTCTTGTCTTTGCCATGCCATAGCTCATGGTCTGAGGAGGGGTTTGAGCCCTCTGGGAGCCTCCCTGTTTTCACAGCTGGTTGGTTGAGAGGTTTTGGGGTGAAATACCTGGAGTATGGTAGGAAATTTACAAAGAGCAGTTCCAACCATTTTCAACCATGGTACTACAACTGTTTGCTTGAATGTCAGAGAAACATTATATTTGACTGCTTGGACATTTACTTTACACTTCTCTACTCAGAGTCCCTCACCCCATGCAAGATCAACAAAAGCAAGTTTTTCCATGAGGATGGCAGAATTCAGAGGACTGATAGGAAAATGCCCAGAGGCTGCTTTATGACAGCTCATAGCAGAAACATGGGGAACAAGAAAGGCTGCCGTTGTCCTGACCCAAAATGTCCAAAGTCTGAAAGTGCTATGGTGGGCCCAGCATTGTGACATAGTATGTTAAGCTATTACCTGTGGAACTAGCATCTGAAATGAGCACACTTTTGAGCCCACATTGGTCCAGTTCCATGCTATTGTGAGTGTGAAAGCAGTGTAAAGATGGCCTGAATACTTGGGCTCCTACCACCCATGTGGGAGTCCTCACTTGGGATAACATGGGCATTTGACTTTGCTCTGCTCACATTTCAGTTTTTATGATTTTTCCCTTTTGCTGCTATTTTCTTGGTTTGCTATGTGGACTCTTCTTGCTGGGAGAGGCTTGAGGAGAAGTTAGGTAAGATGCCTGTGCTGACAGCCTCCATGTGCATTCTATCAGGGATGTTCTAGGGTGTCATTTCCTGTCAGCCTTTTGCTACCATTGTGGTCAGTCATTGGCTCCTAAGCAGTGAAGTTTCTGGAGGAGCCCTTACCTGTGACCAATTGGGTATCAGCAGATAAGAATGGGCATTGATTTAAGTGAAAGAATCAACTTAATGGCACTGAAATTACAACACTATTTTCCCAAAACACACCATCTGGATGCCACTGGACTCACTAGAAAAGTAGCACCCAGCCCCAGCCCACACAGAAATTCTGATATCTTCCCATGCAATCTTAAAAATGTATATCCTGGGGCTGGTATTGTGGCTTAGTGGGTAAAGCTGTCACCTGCAACACACAGTCCATGTGGGCATCTGTTTGAGGCAGGGTTGTTCCACTTCTGATCCAGCTACCTGCTAATGTGCCTGGGAAAGCAGAAAGGATGGCCCAAGTGCTTGGGTCCATTCACACAGGTGGGAGATCCAGAAGAAACTCCTGGATCCTGACTTCAGCCTGCCCAGCCCTGGCCTTTTGGGGAGTGGACCTTGGGATGGAAACATTCTCTCTCTCTCCCTCTCTCTCTCTCTCTCTCTCTCTCTCTCTCTGTTTGTCTCTGTAACTTGACATTTCAAATAAATAAATCTTTTAAAAATGTATATCCTTTGTGTCAAAGTACCACTGGTTTGTCTATGCTATTTGAGTTTAAAGGAGACAGTTGACTCAGATCAGTAAGACTGAAGCTTCCCCAACATACTACAAAATATCAAGTCTGAAATTATCATTTCAAGTTCCCCAGAGTACACTCAGAAAGGACAAACAAAATATACAAAATCAGACTTCCCTTGTGCTTAGCTTTGATTCATTCATATCATCAGGTGCATCATATTTGATAATTGTGTTTTCTTATGCAATTAGACCATTCAAGGGAATGAGGCATGTGTGTGTGTGTGTGTGTGATCCACAAGGCCCACTGAGGTAGGTCCCTAGGGAGGTAAGGTTGGGAGGAGCCAGAGCCCTGGAATTCTGTGAGGCTTGCCAATGAGGAAGGCAATATAGATCCAATACAGATGCTGAGAGTGAGTAGCCAGTGAGTGAGGAAGAAGGAGTTGGTACACCTTTCTGAGTCCTGTGAAGAAAGATCTCCAAAGCAGAGGGACTAATCAGCTGGTCCCTGTTAGCACTGATCACTCTAGATTTATACACCTGGCTCCCCCAGAGATGGGAAGCTTCAAGGGAGCAGGAAGAATGTGACAATCACCACTGTTGCTGGTACTGAGGGAAGCATCCACATTGCATTAAATGCTTGATAAATAACTGCTTGGAATATGGGTGGATGGATGGATTGATGGATGGATGGAGGGAGGGAGTGAGAGATGGATGCATGGATGGATGAATGGGTGGGTGGATGGATGGATGAATAGGTGGATAGAGGGGTCGGTGAATGGAAGGATGGGTGGATGGGAGGATGGATGGATGGATGGATGGATGGATGGATGGATGGATGGATGGATGGATGGATGGATGAAAGAACACACAGACAGATGGATGAACCAATGGATGAACTGATGGCTGAGGAGATGAATGAATGGCACAACCTATATACAACTACACGTGATCCATGTAAGTTATTATGCTTCTGTCCCATTCAAAGGTGTTGATCCTTGTGTTTTCCTTACCTGCTTAACAGTGGGGATAATATCATCCTCATTCTTTTCTGAGGTCCCCTTGATCCCTTTGAGAGTACTGAGCATGCTGTGACCTCAGTTATTGTGTAACATTGCATGATTCATGATCTTTCAACCAACAGCTCTACATTCAGCCCATGATGAGGGCTGGCCTGAATTATGAATGTTACCTATTTGGGTTGTCCTTTTCTTCAGACATATTGGTGGTAGGTTCTACAGTGATGTAGGTCATCCATGTCATCTTTGACTGAGCTTGGAAGAGGTTGGGCTTTGGGGGCAAGTCTCTGCACAGGTGAGTGAATCCTGCATTGAGCCCTAACAAGAGAACTTGATGTGAATGCACTAGCTTGGGAGTGATCCTCAATTTTAAATTAGCAAAAATTGTGTGAATCATGAGGTACAGTGTGACACTTTAATCATGATTACAATGTGCACTGATCAACCCAGGGTTATCAACATTTTCCCTTCCTTGGCATTTTTGTGATTGTAACCTTGGAGCTGCTTTCTTGTATTTGCTCACAAAATATGTACTAAGTTATCATTACCCTTCTGTGCTATGTGACATTAGGAACTCAACCTTTTTAATTCTGATCTGCCTTCCATTATTCAACCTCCCACAATCTTGTTAAGACACACTGGCATTTCTGAAAAGTAAAAGAAAACTTTGGAAAAGGGAAGAAAAGCAACACCAAAAGGACAATTTATATCTGGAATGTGAAGGTACTGCTACGAGTTCATGGAAAATGAATTGTGAAATGTGTTTTCCACAAACTTATTTGAGGATCCCTTGTATGCATGGGTTTCAAATTTTTGGCACAATAAATCTGTCATTAAATTCTACTTTCCATGAGCTTTTAAAAAGTACTCTCGTATTAGGTCAATTCATAGTCTCTGAAAATAAAATCTTCAGAACCACCACAAATAGAAGATATGCAGTGATGCACATTCTTAAATACCAACACAGACGTATTTGGCTTTATATTGCTGAACAGATTTGGAATCCTGAACATCTGCCTTGGTTTTCCTCTTTGCGCTGTGTCAGTTTTATCTCCAGATGTAGTGTAGCTCTTCCTACCTGTTAGGGTGTCACTGTAGGACTCTGTGACCAGAAATTCTGCTCTATTGCCTGATTGTGTATATGTTATTTTGAACTGATAGAATCTGAAAATTAAAGCAATTTTGCCACAACTTATATTTCCTCATTAAATACTATGAAGGTAGCTATTACCATGGCAACAGTTGTTATGGCATCCACTCAGCACTTTGTTAATAGAAGACCCAGATATTTCCTGCTTCTCATCGTGAATTCTTGGTGAGGTACTCTTATATAAGCATCTTTTTTTTGACAGGCAGAGTTAGACAGTGAGAGAGAGAGAGAGAGAGACAGAGAGAAAGGTCTTTCTTCCATTGGTTCACCCCTCAAATGGCCACTACCGCCAACATGCTGTGGCTGATGCACCACGCCAATCCAAAGCCAGAAGCCAGGTGCTTCCTCCTGGTCTCCCATGCAGATGCAGGTCCCAAGTACTTGGGCCATCCTCCACTGCCTTCCTGGGCCACAGCAGAGAGCTGGACTGGAAGAGGAGCAACCGGGACAGAATCTGGTGCCCCAACCAGGACTAGAACCTGGGGTGCCAGCACTGCAGGTGGAGGATTAGCCTAGTGAGCTGTGGCGCCAGCCTATGTAAGTATCTTGTTGCCTTTTTTTTAAAAGATTCATTTTATTTATTTGAAAGAGTTTCAGAGAGGAAGGTCTTATATTTGCTGGTTCACTCCCCAGATGGCCACAATGGCCAGAGCTGCACCTATCCAAAGCCAGGAGCCAGGAGCTTTCTCTGGGTCTCCCATGTGAATGCAGGGGCCCAAGGACTTGGGCCATCTTCTGCTGATATCCCATGCAATAGCAGAGAGCTGGTTCAGAAGAGGAGTAGCCAGGACTGGAACTGGCACCCATATGGGATGCCAGCGCTTCAGGCCAGGGTTTTTTTTTTTTTTTTTTTTTTTTTTTTGACAGGCAGAGTGGACAGTGAGAGAGAGACAGAGAGAAAGGTCTTCCTTTTGCCGTTGGTTCACCCTCCAATGGCCGCCGCGGTAGCGCGCTGCGGCCGGCACACCGCGCTGTTCCGATGGCAGGAGCCAGGTGCTTCTCCTGGTCTCCCATGGGGTGCAGGGCCCAAGTACTTGGGTCATCCTCCACTGCACTCCCTGGCCACAGCAGAGAGCTGGCCTGGAAGAGGGGCAACCAGGACAGGATCGGTGCCCTGACCGGGACTAGAACCCGGTGTGCCGGCGCCACAAGGCAGAGGATTAGCCTGTTGAGCCATGGCGCCAGCCCAGGCCAGGATTTTAACCTGCTGTGCCACAGTGCCAACCCCTCTTGTTGCCATTTAAAAAATATACCTAATGTTTAGGTGCTTAAACATTTGATGTTGCCAGCTCTGGGAACAAATACCGATATATAACTCCTCTTTAGTGCAAATTATTTTCCATTAGAGTAATTACTTTCCTCAAGACTGCAATTGGAGGAACCAGCCAGTGCTCTGTAGCACTTGATAAATGGAGTAGATACCTGATTTCCTCCTTTTCAAAAGTGAATGCTTCTTTTTTTTTAAATTTTTGACAGGCAGAGTGGACAGTAGAGGGAGACAGAGAGAAAGGTCTTCCTTTTTGCCGTTGGTTCACCCTCCAATGGCCGCCGTGGTAGGAGTGCTTCGGCTGGCGCACTGCGCTGTTCCAATGGCAGGAGCCAGGTGCTTATCCTGGTCTCCCATGGGGTGCAGGGCCCAAGCACTTGGGCCATCCTCCACTGCACTCCCTGGCCACAGCAGAGAGCTGGCCTGGAAGAGGGGCAACCGGGACAGGATCGGTGCCCCGACCGGGACTAGAACCCCATGTGCCAGTGCCACAAGGCGGAGGATTAACCTACTGAGCCACAGCACCGTCCAAAAGTGTATGTTTCTAATCATAAGGTGTTTTAAGTAAAAATAAAATATTTTAGATTATAGAAAATAATATACAATTTTCCCTCAATATATGTGGGGTTCATTCCAAATGCTCGCTATATATACAAATCTACATATACTCAAGTTCTTTATATAAAATAGCACATCATTTTCATTTGACTTACCTGCATCCTCTCTATGCTTATATTCACCTCTATATAATATTTAACACTGACTAAAATATAAATGCTATGCAAATAGTTCTTTTACTGTATTGTCTAGGTCGAAGTGCCAAAAGACCTGTACATATCAGTACAGACAATTTTTTTATATCATCAATTGATTGAATGCACAGATATGGAACCACAGATATAGGGGGGCAACCATACAAACCATAGCACATTCAAGGTACTCCCAGATTTAACAAATGCTAAGATGTTCTGTTTTGTTTAGGTTCTTTACTTATTTGAAAGGCAGAATTGAGAGAGAAAGAGAGAGAGAAAGAAAGAGAGAGATTTTTCATCTACTGGTTCACTCCTCAAATGGTCACAATAGCTAGAGCTGGGCCAATCCAAAGCCAGGAGCCAGGTGTTTCTTCCAGGTCTCCCAAATATGGTGCAGTGGCTCAAGTACTTGGACCATCTGCTGCTGCTCTCTCAGGTGCATTTAATGCAGAGCTAGATTGGAAGTGAAGCTGCTGGGACTTGATCTAGAGCCCATTGTGGATGCTGGCACCACAGGTGGTAGCCTTACCTGCTACACCACAGAGTTGGCACCAGAATGTTTTCGTATTCAATCAAAAATTTCTCAGGGACTTGTGGTGTATCAGGTAAGAACTACCACCTGCTATGACAGCATCCCATATAGATGCTGTTTTTGCATCCCAGCTGCTCTACTTTAAGCCCAGTAAATCCAGTTCCTTGCTGATGGTCCAAGTGTTTGGGTACCTGCCACCCATGTGGGAAACCTGGATGAAGCTCCTAGTTCCTGACTTCAGTCTGGCTCAGTCCTGGCTGTGATGGCCTTCTGTAAAGTGAACCAGAAGATGAACACACTCTCTCTCTCTCTCTCTCTCTTCTCTCTCTCTCTCTCTCTCTCTCTCTCTCTCTCTCTCTCTCTCTCTCTCACACACACACACACACACACACACACACACACACTTTCACATTTGTAAATCAATCTTTAAAAAATAAAAAGAAAAATAATACTTTCTCATGGAAATAAAAATTAAACATAACTAAAGCTTTATCTTGGGCTGGCTTTCTGGCACAGCAGGTTAAAATTTTGCTTGCAACACAGCATCCCATGTGATCAACATTCAACTTCTGCAACAGTTTCTCTCTCTCACTCTCTCTCTCCCTCTCTCTCCTTATCTCCTCCCTCCCTATTCCCTCCCTCCCTCTCTGTATCTCTCCCCATTTCAAAGAAATAACTCAAAAAAATAACACAAGCCTACCATCCCCTTCCCCGAAATTACACTTTATCCTGAAATGGATTTATATTCTCTTAATTACTGAGCCTGTTTAATGTTACAAATTGGTGTAAGTACCTTGTATTAGTTATCCATTGCTGTGTAACAATCTTCCCCAAAGCAGTTTCTGAGGGTCAAGGATGGATAAGTAGCTGAGATGGCTGACTCTGGCCCTAGGTCCGCAGGGGTCACATCTAGTCACTAACTTGGTGGTTGGCAGAAACACTCCATTACTCATCATGTGGACATCAGCACAACTTTCCGACCAAGACAGGATACTTGGTAATCCCATAGCAAGTCATCTGAGAGGTAGTGCAACTGAGTACCCAAGACAGAAGCTACCATGTTTTTATAACCAAATATTCAATGAGCTTGGCTCTATTCTGTTGGTTCCACCAGGCAACTTTGGTGTGTGTAGGAAAAGATTAGAGAGGACACCAGCAAGGAGGGTTCTTTGGCTGTCAATATTGTGCTTCCTACCATAACTTTACAATAGAACATTGAAAGGCTGGTATACAGTTTGGATTTCTTCATTTTTTTTTCAGTTAATAAGAATACCATGGCACTTTGTTAGTCTTTTCTCAGCTTGTTAGAAATACATTTTGTAAACTTTCCATGTTGCTACAAAAAGAGTATTCTTTGTTTTTACTGCTGTATTCATATCCAATAGTATGAATAGATCCGTATTCTGTTACCTAATCTCTGTTGATTGACTTTGGAGTGATTTCTAATTTTTGTAGTTACAGATAGTACAAAAAGAATAGTTTTTTTTGTCATAAATGGAATCTTATGGAATTGGAATTGCTAAGTGCTTTGGTATGCCAGTTTTCAGCATTCCTGAAACTGTCAAATTTGTTTTCAGAATAGCCAGTTCACCAGAATCATATAGGAATTTCAATCTCCTTGAACTACTACCATGTTTTTTTTTCCTATTCTTGGCCAATCTGTGTGTGATAGTGTCAAATTTCTATTGATACTACCATAATCACATAACTTGATATATATTTATGGGATTTTGAGCTTGTTTTCTGAGGGTGAGTTTCTCTACTTTTCCACTGATGTTTATTAGTTCCTATATATATTAATTTTTCTAGGTTATATCTTCTAGTCCTGATTTTTCTTTTTACCTGTTTTGGTATTTTTATTTACTTTTTTTCAATTTAGTGAAATCAAATTCATCTTTTTTTCTCATGACATTATTCTTTAAGATTTATTTATTTTTTTGAAAGTCAGAGTTATAGAAAGAGAGAAGAGTGAGAGAAAGAGAGGTCTTCCATCATCTGGTTCAATCTCCAAGTGGCCTCAACAGCCAGAGTTGCACCAATCCAAAGCCAGGAGCCAAGGGTTTCTTCCAGGCCTCGCATGTGGGTACAGGGGCCTAAGACCTTGGACCATCCTCCATTGTTTCCTAGGACATACCAGAAAGCTGGATCAGAAGTGGAGCAGCTGTGACTCAAACTGGTGACCGTATGGGATGCTGACACTGCAGGTGGTGGATTTTCTTGCTATGCCACAGCACCAGCCCCATGACTTATAATCTGTGCCTTAAGAAGTTCTGTCTTAATCTGAGAAAAGACATTTTTTATTTTTATACATATCATATGCTTTTTTCCTGTTTTCTCCTAAAATGTCAAGAATATATTTTT